>NW_023503670.1:1532500-1865000 GCF_014529535.1 Bradysia coprophila | reverse complement strand
TGACCATGCAGCTTGCTTTCCGTGTCAACAGCTCCAGTCTTACTTTACTTGATAAATAGTGCAATATGTATATGAGAAAATCAAATACATGGGAACGTCTGCTTCCAAGTTTAAAATAATTATTTTCACATTATACTCTCAACAGTATAACAAAGTCATATGTAATTATGCCATTTCTTGTTTGTACATTGTAAGCATCGTTATACTTATAACGTAACATTAACATTTCCATTTTCATACGTTTTGTCGAAATCTTTTCAAGTTTTGAGACTGCTATGAACACTTAAACACTTAACAATACGTTTTGTAGAATAGATGGAGTTGATGCTTATTTGCAAGGTATGTACGTACATGTACAAGCTAGGCGAAAATAGACCAAGTGGAAGAGAAAAAATGCATTTTTCATTACACTAACTACGAAAATTGTAATTTTCGCTTCCCGAATGAGATGCGAAAGTTTAAAATTCAACTCTCAGTAAGCCACGACATCACAAGAGGTGCGAAAGTACTTTCGCCCCCCAAACGAAGATGCGAAAGTAAATGACAGCAACAACAGAGGGGCGAAAGTACTTTCGGCTCTCAAACGAGGATGCGAAAGTAAATGACAGCAACAACATGTGTACCGTCTGGTGTTGTTGTGATCGCTGTGATTGTTGTGATAGAAAAGAACGTTGCCAATAATTTATTAATTTTTCTTTTACCAGGGGGCTGCCGCCCCCTGGACCCCCGCATATTTCAGCTTATTTCAGTAAATTTCATCAGTTGGAACGTGTTTAGGAAGCTCAAATTACAATTTTCGTAGTTATTGTAATGAAAAGTTGTATGGATCACATGGCACGACGTAAAAAAATTCAACCTGTGCGATTGCCGCCCTGGCCTTCGGCCACGGGCTGCAAACTTCGCACACGGTTGAATTTTTTCACTTTCGTCCCTTGTGATCCAAATAACCATTTTATTGGCCCGATCAGAACACCGCATTATTTTCACATTCGTCTAGAACAATATTTTTTTAGTTTTAAGTACGTGTCAAGACGCGCTCAGCTCGGGATAAAAATGAAAAGTCTCGACTTCGCCTCGGACACACGAACACTTTACTTTTCATATTTTTATCCCCAGTTATGTAGAACATATTTACATTTTACGAGAGTAGAGTTCTCTTGGTTCTGAATGCTTAGTATAAGGCATCTTCTCACCATAATCTATACTTTGAAAAATGTACGCCCGCAAACGACCAGGTTTGTGTCAGATTTCAATAAAAAAGAAAGTTGGTTGTAGCAGTTTGACCAGCCCGGAGAAAACTGAACAGTTTATGAAAATATCAGTAAACTACTGAATTTTCTCAGAACTGTTACAACAAAATTATTTTTTTATTGAAAGGTGACACATTCCTGGTCGTTATTGCGGTTATGTTACCAGAGCTAAACGAAGAATCAGTGCATTCGGCAACAAACGAAAGTTGTAGACGTAATGGAAAGGATAACATCTCTGAAGTGGAATTGGGCAGGACACATTGCGAGAATGACAGACGAACGTTAGACCAAACCATAATGAATTGGAGACCACCAATGACACGACCAATGGGCAGACCACCAGAAAGAGGGACGAACTCGATCAAGCGAATGGTGGGGACAAACTGGCAGCAAATGTCAATGGATCGTTCAGAATGGAAGACGAAAGAGACGATCTTCATCCAGCAGTGGATATCAACGGACTGATTAAGAAGAAGGAGAAGATTACGGTCGTACGTTCTAAAAAAGTTTTAATCGAAAATAAAATTCGAACACACACAAATGTAGGCTACAATTTTAGCTAAGCATTAATGCCACTTAACAAATAAATCTAGACTAACATGGGTGGTGGCAAAAAAACAAACAATACAGCAACACTAAACATGTTAAAAACGAGCCGTCAGAACAGTCGGGGCGTTTGCTGCGACTGAGCCCCGTACGAACCCGTACATCTAGTGCGCACGTGACCCTAGTTCGTCCGTAGCCTTACTCTTCCCGTAAACGTCGGTAAAGTAAAATTCTTATGAAATTTTTACGTCTTAAAAATTGCGCATAGCGCAATTACGAAGCCCCATACGATGTTCCTTTCAAACGTAACACAAATTTCAAATTGACCTACTATTTCCTCAGTCCTATATTAACTTATATTTACCTATAAATAAACAATTTACTGATAAATATGCTAGTATATAGCTCAAAATAACTATCTATAGCGTTATATAGCTCAATATACTATATATATTTATATATAGATATCCATATTTGGGATCCTTGAAACACCACACACACATACCCAATCACTTCCCACTGATCAATAACTTTCTAAGAATTATTTTCACCGATTTATATTGTTTTTACAAAAATCCAAAATGGCGGCCGACGGCCATTTTGTTAGGAGGTGGAAAGTAGTAGGGCTGCTTTGCATTGGTTAGTACCTTTCAAACAAAAAAAAATTCATGAAATTTGGTCAAATTTTACTCGAGATATTAACAAAAAACACCACCTTCACTCTACGGCCGAGTAGCCTCATTTAAGCTCACTCCAAGAGACCTAGCTCACGCTCCGGTGAACTGAATTTCATGAACTTTTTTTCCCTGATTGGTACGGTCAATACCTATCTTATAAAGCAAAATCTATCTAAATCCGTTCAAATTTGGTCAACGTTCAAGCAAAAACGGGTTGCCGCCCTGTACCTAGTTCACACCAAGGGGTCTAACTCACGAGTCGGTCATCCAATTTCCATAAACTTTTTTTTCGTCGATCGGTATTGTAAATACCTTTCATTTGACGTATCACTTACAAGTGTAACCTTTAAATGGCCAGAGATATCTTCAGAAAACCTTAAATCACTTATGGGGCCCCAGCTCGGGAGGGGTCGACCCAAAATCGCTCATCTTCGAACTTAGCCTCACTATTTTGACTATCTTTCAGGGAATTTTTTTTTTTTTGAAATGGGATTTGATTTACTCAAGATATCGACGTGACAGACAGACGGACAGACGGCCCAAATTTTTATTGCGGATTCGTCATCTATGAACATAGGCAAACACTTTGCCCTTACCGTCTGCTTCGAATTCCATCAATTACACACGGCATCGTAATCCTATAAGCCACTTCGTACTTCGTACGGGGCTAAAAAGTCAAGTATTTTCCGTCACTCGAATAACGAACGAAGAACTAAACGGTTGTAAGTTATTTACATTAAAATTAAAGTTATTTAGCATATTCTTTCTTCCCTTCATACTCTAAACATTTCTGTTTCGCACAGCACCACTAGCTGAAAAACGACAGAACTCTTGCAGTGAAACATTTAACTTATTGTTAAGTTTTGTTTGTTCCTCTTTACGCAAATAATTTATTCATACTCATTCTCATTGAGCCAAAGCGTTTTGCTTGCTTCAATTATAATATCCTAGTATGAACTAGCTTTATACATTTTGGTCATAAGGATTATGTACAGTCATTAGCTGAATATATTTTGGTCGGAATCTTTATATTGTCGCTAACTTTTTATTTTAATCGATTCGCATCACAAATGAACAAAAATGACAAAGAACAAAAACTATTTCTTTCGAATCTTAATGATTTGTATTTTTGGGTGAAAAGGGAACGTTCAGGCTAAACCGGCTAAACACAAAAATAATAAGAATTTTATTCAAGTGTCCCAGCGCGGAATTTCAGAGTGTTACGACAGTACTACGGTTTCCTGTTTCTATAACCTCAACAAGTGTTTCTTCTGCGAATTATTTGTTATCGGCGAGTTGCTTCTTTCAAAAAAATCGATAAAAATTGCATAATAAACAGGTGACCAATTTGTTCTTATCGAAAACGCATAAAAAACTACCTGTCGAAAAATGACAACAAATAATTCGCATAAGAAACTCCTTTTATATGAGAATTTCTCCAAAATGTTTCTTATGCAAATTATTTGCAAGAAAAATTTCTTTTGCAAATTATTTATTGGCATATTTGATCAAGTAGTTTCTTATGAAACTTAAAATTTCTAAAAAATAAATGGAAATGTACCGTTAAGTGTTTCTTATGCAAATTACGGCAGATCGTACATGAAAACGTTTTCAGTAAAGAAATTCTTCCTTTTTTAAAGAGATGAAAATCCGCTATCCAAAATTCCGATATGTAGCACAAAGAAAGTAATGTGTGATGATCTACAATAATATTAATAGAGGGCTAATTTTATCAGTATCAGCACACCAAAATCGTAAAGCAGATTTTTCCAGCTTTTAATGCGTATATCATATCATAAACATGTCATCCTAAGAACAGTCATTACTGTTATTTATTAAATCATTGGCTAGCATTAAGTTAACCATACGGGCGCCATAAGATTTTAACCGAACAGATAAAGTTGTAATTAATTCTTTTGCGGGCAATATGGGATATTTTGACATGTTATTTTCCCTTCGATGAAGCCATTAATATTGACGTTTATCCAACGTTTCGTTTTAAATAAATAGACTACAAAAGCATATTGTGTTAATGTAATATGTATCCGAGACTTGAATATAAAATACAATAAAATAATTCATTCATATTCTGCACAGTCAGGCTTTAAATGATAAACCCGACAACATGAGAGTTCTTTTTATAATAAAACAAAATAATGAAAAATCTGTGCTACACATGAGACAAATAAATAGAAATGCCGAAGCTGAAAAAATAGTTATTGTGTTTCATCTTTCGGTTGTATTTTGTTGGAATTATGGAAAACATTTTTTTTTATATTATGACCAGCGATTGCTATTTACTCAAGTTCGCTGAAACATCAAATTTATATGACAGTACTTTTTGTAAATCTGCTTAAGCTGTTTTTCAGCTGATCCACACATACATTCAAAACTATTTACTCGCAGCACCCCACGGAAATTCGTCATTACATGCTAATGCTAATTTTGAAACTCGTTTCCGTGGGGCTTAGCGAGTAAAACATTATACATGCTAGTTGGGAAATTTTTATTTTGACTTGTGGGATTATGGGATAACGACGCGTAGACAGTTTTGATTGTTTCTCAATTAATTGGCCACCTTACGATAAACGAATTGATTGTGTTGAAATATTGACATCCGTCAACTTTTGACGTAATTTTGGTACAGTTAACTCAAGTCTGGACAGTATACAGTGCCGACAGTGAGTTCGCAATTCATCGAAACTATAATGGTGAAGTTAAGTTATAGACAGACAACAAATTGCCATATATTAAAAAAAAAACTAATCAGAAAAACGAAATTAGGATTAACTAAGTGTCTGATAAACAACATATCTAAATTAACTTTACAAAGTAAGTCGTGATTGTTTTTTCTTTCACGAAAGAACTTCAGACGTTAGATATAAATAACTTATCTTCCTACGCTGAAGCAAGATACACAATTCATTCTCATTTGAACGATTCATCCTAATAAATTTTGCATAAATTCATAAATAAATTAACCGTTAACGTCTCATGGTAGTAGTCTCGGTAGTACTTTATGTATCAATAGGTCAAATACCAATAGTTTTCCTGAACATTTGCCAAATTTAATTGTTCTAATGTCTTAGTCCACCACCATGCCAAGGAAAGGCTCGTTTAAATTTTACTAAGCCAGATAAACTTACCAGTTGACTATGACTACATATCTTCATGATATGAAGTCCATGTAATGGACAATAAACTTCGTCAGTAGACTGATCATTTCCTTCATATTCCTAAAAAAAATCCTTCTTTTTTAATCGAATCTAATGTTGAATTTCCTTAGTTTTATTTGTCGAATCATTTATTATCATTTCAGAGTTCAATGCATTTTTCTCTCTCTGGCATCAATCTATATTTCTATTTAAAAATGTATTCTCTATAGCAACATTTCTGTACAAAAATATCCAGACGATTGAACGTTAAAGAAAGCAAAATCTTCATTATACGAATGAGTGTACACTTTCTTCGCATATAAAACACCAAGTATACGTAAAAGTAGAAATTACATGTACCATTGTTCCCTTAGCTGAAAATTATGTTTTATTTATGAGTTTAATCACTAGACGACATGTTAGACATATTGGGGTAAAGGTGCTATGATAGAACGTACGTTTCTTTTTCGGTTTAGTTGTTTCGATTTATTTTCATGAGTGGTGTCTACAGATAGAAGATGAAAAACTCGTAAAAAACATTTCTTTTTCTGGAGATTATGTCCATTTTGTGTTCAATGTTGTGGATTTTTCATTTGCTACGGTTGTTGGCATATGGGCAAACCAGTAAATTATACAAAATAGCGACGTGAAGACCATTTACGGCGCTACTAAAGACTGAAATAATGAATGTGAGAACACAGGTACACAGGTACATGATATTTATTACATGCCAGCGCGCGGTAAAGTGCACTTTACATCGCTGTTGTGACTGTGAAAAAGTGCTTACCGGACGCTCACGGGCAGAAATTTGCTTGGCTTACGCCAAAGCGGATTAGTTCAGAGTCTCTTCTAAATAGTAATTGAAACGTACAACTTTGATCAATCAATTTTCCTTAGGTGCTCACATTTTGCTGCAGGTAATGATGCAGTTCCATCATTTTTTGTTTTGATTCCAGTGTAAAAGCAACTTCAAACGTGTCATCTGTTATCATATTACGTATATTTCATAGCGTGTCGCATTAGTAAGAAAAGCTTTGCCGTATGTCATTATACATTCGGTATCATTGCTGAAATTCTAATGAATAAAAGAAGATTCGGCATTGCGTGACATCAAACGTTTCTAGTAAAGAAGTGCAATGGATCCGTTACAGAAATTTTTAATCGATTCGCTTATAAATCCGGTGAGTGTTAGACGTATTCCAATTTGTTTTTTGTGTGCAAAATCTGTTTATTTCTTTGCCAACAGAACAGAAAATTCATTTTTATTTTTTCCGACTGCCGATCTAACGGGATCAGTTTTTATTCAATGAGTTCATTTGTGCAATCGCCTTGTAAACGCCAACTCAAACTTCTATCATGTGCAAACATTTTCTTCGTTGCAGACATTCAATCGGTGCGAAATACTTAATTCTGGTCGAAGTTATGGGAACGAAAGAAACTTTTCTGGTCGAAGTTATGATAACGGGCGTTACGGTGGTCGAGGTGGCGATATTCGCCGTACAGAAATGAACATGCGACGGTTGAGCTTCAAACGGATTGACACGTTTTTGTTGTCTATTTTCTAGCGGTTTTTCCAAAATGTCTTAGTTCTTTTAGAGCACAGCCGGAAATCCACTCAGCTGGTCCATCTGATCAATTTGCTATCTTACCATTGAATGAGTGATTTCGAATGGGAAAACTTATCACCTCAAAAACCTTGAACCTCGAACTCGACAAACTCGTTCACCGATCCTATCCCTTCAGATCTCCAGATCATTGTCCCGAATTTATTATTGTTCACATTTAGTGTTTAACCTACCTTACGAGCGAATAGTAATCTTTTCTAAAAAAATTTACAGTGAACCGCAAGTTAAATAGGCTTGTAATATTGAATATTGAATTCACGATTGTGATAAATAAATAAACAATTATCAATATTAAATAAAACTTTTGCACGGTTGCGGTTCCAAAAATGGATCAGTGCCTTAAAAAGTTTAAAAAAGCTCACAAGTCTCTTGTGAAAAAAGTTAAAATTTTGATGGGTCAGTATGACACCAACTCTAAAGAAATTGATAACCTCAATGAGGAGTTGGAGAAAATTCATACTGAAACCTTTGATATTGTGAAGAGTGATTTAGTGGAATTTGGTAAAAAGTGTTCTAAAGAAAGCGAAACCGAAAGTGATTTAACCAAAAGTGAGGTTTTGGTCGACAATATGCCGACGATCATCCATACCCACAAGAAGTTGAACGAAGAAACGGAACAACAAAGTTCTATTATTAAGGAACAGCGCCGCGCAATTGACCAGAAACGTACCATTAGCGTGAAAGAGTAAGTCTGCCCATTTCCGATTTTGGTTGACTTTTTTTTAAATTTCATTTTTGCATTTTTTTTGGTTTCGTTTTGAATTCCATTTTGACCGGTTCAGTGAACCTGTTCAGGTCTGTTGACCGGTGGTCTCAATAGTGCGCGATCCGATGCTGTGATTTATTTCGTTAAAAAAGCGGCCCATTTAGATTTAAGGTTTTTTGTGAATTGTTTTTGACTCAATGTTTACCCTTTTAGAAATAAGTTTTTTTTAAATAAATTTTTACCAATTATTTGTACCCTGTCTCTAACGCTTGCCCTTTTTTTATAGGATCATAATTCTGGAGGACATTCAATTCGTACTCCCAACCCTTCCCTTTTTTCCCCAAACTAATACGATCATATCAAGTGAATGGTCAAATACTGTTCCGTTTGTCGTTGGTTCGGGAATAATTAATCTGGGAAATTCTTGCAACGTATCTGCTACACTGCAAGCTCTGTTCCACTTGGCCCATTTTGCAAATTGGTTGATGCATTCATCACCACATGTGTGCAGGTACATGTCGGCAAACTCTGTCCTGTCATTTGCTGGAAATCTTCCTTACAGTACGTGAGAACCTGACCGCTTCACCACAATAATTTCTGGATCACTTCCGCACATTGACGCAACAGTTTCCACATGGTGTACAACAGGACAGAAGCGAATTTCTATTGGCATTGCTGGATGAGATCGAAAAGGAACATGGATCGAATACGGCAGTAACAAAGAAATTCAAATTTAACACGATAACAACATGCTCCATCTGTAATAATAACACATCAAGAATCGGTTCCACTACTACCGTAGCAGCAACACCACAGTAAAGAAGTCCAACGCCATCAATATACCGATGCAGTTGCACCTACCAGAATCAACCGAAAGATACGAATTAGTCTCAACCATAAATCATCTGGGAGACTTCTATTTCGGTCACTACATTTGCTCTGCCAAAACCGTCAACTCTTTCAAAGTGTTCGACGATACCAGAGTAAAAACCGTCACACAACTCAAAAATTATGAGGCATACGTCTTGCTCTATAAAAGAGTTAATGTGTCGCCTCCAGCAATCGCTGATGCTGAACAACAGGAGGAGGTGGAACAGAACGCCGATGGTACCGATGACCAGGCGACTCCTTTCAAGAGAAATATAAATTCTCGCACAACCACCGCTGAACGTAAAGAAGGAAGTAATTAACGATGGTTCTGTTGTGGACAAAAACGCCAACATCGAACCAACAAAGTTACGTCATAAGAAAGCTGCCCATCGAGAAGCATCGTATCCACAATAATGGTTCAACACAGAGCAAGCTAAGCAAGTTCAACAGTGGGCAGCTGAATTAAAACAAGGCATCAGAACAGTCGGAGCGTTTGCTGCGACTTAGCCCCGTACAACCCGTAATCCTATTTCGTCCGCAACCATAATACGTCCGTAGCCCTAATAAGCCCGGAACCCTAATACGTCTACAACCCTCTAATGCGTCTGTTACCAAAATGCAAGTCAAGTTGGGCATTGTCAAATTTACTGAAACTGTTCATTTTTAAAATTGCGCATAGCGCAATTACGAAAGCCCGTACGAAGTACCTTTCAAATAAAACCAACAATTTACGACATTATTTTAGAAACCCAAAATTTTTAGCCCCGTACGAAGTACTGGGGGCTTATAAGATTAATATGCCGTTTGTAACACGTCGAATTGGAAGCAGACAGTAAGGGCAAAGCTTTTGGTTATGTTCATAGATGACGAATCCGCAATAAAAAAAATGTCCGTCCGTCCGTCCGTCCGTCCGTGACCCCTCTAGCTTGAGCAAATCACAACCTTTTTTCAAAATTCTTTTTTTCCCCGATTGGTATCGACAAAAGTAAGGTCAAGTTCGAAAATGGGCATGGTAGGGTCGGCCCTTCCAGAGCTAGGGCCCTATAGATGTTTTTCAGTCTTTCGACGATATCTACCGAAATACGCACGTAATAGCTGCTTGTGATATATCAAATGAAAGGTATTGACGAGTAGAACAAAGTTGCTGAACATTGTTTTTGTGTAGGATGCAACGCGAGCTTGTTGGGAGGGCTCAAAGGTCGTTACTCGGCCCTAAGTGTTTTTTCCACATAAATCGAGTAAATCTCATCCGATTTTGCCAGATTTAGTTTTTTATGGAAGGTAATTGAATACCGAAAAGAACGTGGCGAAAAAAGTTTCAAATTTGGGCCCTTGGACTAAGGCCGCTACTCGGCCCTAAGTGTTTTTTGCACATAAATCGAGTAAATCTCATCCGATTTTGCTAGATTTTGTTTCATTTGAGAGATAGTTGAATGCCGAATAGAATGATGGCAAAAAAAGTTTTTAATTTGGGCCCTTGGACTAAGGCCGCTACTCGGCCCTAAGTGTTTTTTGCACATAAATCGAGTAAATCTCATCCGATTTTGCTAGTTTTTGTTTCATTTGAGAGATAATTGAATGCCGAATAGAATGACGGCAAAAAAAGTTTCAAATTTGCGCCCTTGGACTAAGGCCGCTACTCGGCCCTAAGTGCTTTTTGCACATAAATCGAGTAAATCTCAACCGATTTTGCTAGTTTTTGTTTTATTTGAGAGGTAATTGAATACCCAATGGAAAGTTGGCAAAAAATTTTGGGTTTCTAAAATAATGTCGTAAATTGTTGGTTTTATTTGAGAGGTACTTCGTACGGGCTTTCGTAATTGCGCTATGCGCAATTTTAAAAATGAACACTTTCAGTAAATTTGACCATGCCCAACTTGACTTGCATTTTGGTAACAGACGCATTAGAGGGTTGTAGACGTATTAGGGTTCCGGGCGTATTACGGCTACGGACGTATTATGGTTACGGACGAAATAGGATTACGGATCGTACGGGGCTAAGTCGCAGCAAACGCTCCGACTGTTCTGATGCCTTGTTTTCCAACTTTCCATTGGGTATTCAATTACCTCTCAAATGAAACAAAAACTAGCAAAATCGGTTGAGATTTCCTCGATTTATGTGCAAAAAGCACTTAGGGCCGAGTAACGACCTATGAGCCCTCCCAACAAGTCCACGTTGCATCTTACCCAAAAACAATGTTCAGCAACTTTGTTCTACTCGTCAATACCTTTCATTTGATTTATCACAAGCAGCTATTGCGTGCGTATTTCGGTAGATATCGTCGAAAGACTGAAAAACACCTATAGGGCCCTAGCTCTGGAGGGGCCGACCCTACCATGCCCATTTTCGAACTTGACCTTACTTTTGTCGATACCAATCGGGGAAAAAAAGTATTTTGAAAAAAGGTTGTGATTTACTCAAGCTAGAGGGGTCACGGACGGACGGATGGACGGACGGACGGATGGACGGACGGACGGATGGATGGACGGACGGACGGACATTTTTAGCCCCGTACGAAGTACTGGGGGCTTATAAGATTAATATGCCGTTTGTAACACGTCGAATTGGAAGCAGACAGTAAGGGCAAAGCATTTGGTTATGTTCATAGATGACGAATCCGCCAGAGCTAGGCCCCTATAGGTGTTTTTCAGTCTTTCGACGATATCTACCGAAATACGCACGCAATAGCTGCTTCTGATATATCAAATGAAAGGTATTGACGAGTAGAACAAAGTTGCTGAACATTGTTTTTGGGTAAGGTGTAACGTGGGCTTGTTGGGAGGGCTCAAAGGTCGTTACTCGGCCCTAAGTGTTTTTTGCACATAAATCGAGTAAATCTCATCCGATTTTGCTAGATTTAGTTTTTTATGGAAGGTAATTGAATACCGAAAAGAACGTGACGAAAAAATTTTTAAATTAGGGCCCTTGGACTAAGGCCGCTACTCGGTCCTAAGTGTTTTTTGCACATAAATCGAGTAAATCTCATCCGATTTTGCTAGTTTTTGTTTCATTTGAGAGATAATTGAATGCCGAATAGAATGATGGCAAAAAAAGTTTCAAATTTGGGCCCTTGGACTAAGGCCGCCACTCGCCCTAAGTGTTTTTTGCACATAAATCGAGTAAATCTCATCCAGTTTTGCTAGTTTTTGTTTCATTTGAGAGATAATTGAATGCCGAATAGAATGATGGCAAAAAAAGTTTCAAATTTGGGCCCTTGCACTAAGGCCGCTACTCGGCCCTAAGTGCTTTTTGCACATAAATCGAGTAAATCTCAACCGATTTTGCTAGTTTTTGTTTCATTTGAGAGGTAATTGAATACCCAATGGAAAGTTGGCAAAAAATTTTGGGTTTCTAAAATAATGTCGTAAATTGTTGGTTTTATTTGAAAGGTACTTCGTACGGGCTTTCGTAATTGCGCTATGCGCAATTTTAAAAATGAACACTTTCAGTAAATTTGACAATTCCCAACTTGACTTGCATTTTGGTAACAGACGCATAAGAGGGTTGTAGACGTATAAGGGTTCCGGGCTTATTAGGGCTACGGACGTATTATGGTTGCGGACGAAATAGGATTACGGGTTGTACGGGGCTAAGTCGCAGCAAACGCTCCGACTGTTCTGATGCCTTGTTTTTATTGCGGATTCGTCATCTATGAACATAACCAAATGCTTTGCCCTTACTGTCTGCTTCCAATTCGACGTGTTACAAACGGCATATTAATCTTATAAGCCCCCAGTACTTCGTACGGGGCTAAAAACGGACGACATAAGATGCCGCATGGATCAATCCCTAAATTATTGAAAAAATAAAATCAGCAAGGATTTCGAAATATCAATTAATTCAGACAGATGAGCTGGGTGAACAGAAACCCATTTAACAAAGGATATACAACCAGACCGGGCATTGATGACAAAGAATGATCAATTAACTTTGAACGAAATAAAAATGAAAGCACCGAAATTGACTTGGAAACAAATTCAAAAAGAGTTTATTCTCCGGTGTCCCACTACTCAGTTCGGACATTACAATACCGATATTATGATTACGTACCAGACCAAATATTGGGGACGTGGACGCCAGAAGAGGAAAAGTTATTGTTTGACAAAATATATTTTGAATAGAACCTCTTGGTCGAAGTACGTTATTCCCGGGCGAAATACGCTACTAATTTCCAATAAATTCAAACAAATGGCTATATATCCGCCGCGGAAAAGTTGAATGGAAGAAATTTTACTTCTATTCTCTTGAAATCTATAGACAGATTAAGAGATGAAGGAGAGGAAACAACGCGGAAAAACATTTTCAATGAAATGGTGCAATCACTTGAGTCTATAGAACAAAACTTTCTGTCGTTCGCTTTCAATGTTACTCTAAATAGATGTATATTCTAAACGCATTAAAAAGACACAAGAAAATACGTACGAATTGGTGTCCAAAGAGGAACGTATCAAATTAGAAAGATTGCGTTGTAAGCGACAACCACTTCGAGAACCCCTTAACAAAGATGAACGCGCACATATCGACGACCTTAGGGATGAATGCAAAGAAGAGTATGAGTAAGAGTACAACGCTGATTCTGAAAGTGTTGATGATTATATTGATGACAATGAAACAGAGGTACAACGTATATAGAGAGGAAGTCGATTTCAACGTTCGTGCAATGGGATACATTATTCTACTGAATTCAGAACGAATCTTGCTCTTCTTCACTACGACGCATAATATTTATGAACACATTTATCGTCAACTGATCCTTACTAGACACACTACTGGTTGTCATTCATGGATGAAAGCGTTTGTAACCGACCGAAACAGAATTGATTGAAAGAACATAAAACTTTTAACTCTCGCAAAAGGTTATCGAGCAGCCTTGCGTTTGAAATTATCAACCATCAGGATAATGAAAACGCCATACTACAATGTGCGACAGGAAACGTTTCTTCCAAAAAAAGTAGGACTCGACGAATATCTCAAGGTATTGACACAAAATGGGTTAGAGTACCATGATGAGATAGTAGAATTAATGCTATCAGAGTTGTGCGAAGTAGTAGGTTGTTATGCAATGTAACAATTTTGCTTTATTTAAACGCGAAGTAGGAGATTGTTACTAATCGTAATAATTTTGCCAGTAACTTTTTCAGTAAAAAAATACCTACTTACATAGAATGGTTACCACGGTAAATGCTACTAAATATTATTTTCTAATGCACCTGTGGTAAAACAGCCACATAATGCCTTCTGCATTATGTGAAGGTCCAAAGCCATTGAATGTTGATGGTCACAGTAAATATTACTTAGTCAGATAATTAAAAAACTACGGCTCGTGCATTTTTTCCTGTTGAATGAAACACGAACTTAGCATAAAAACGATTTTTAAGGTTACAACGATCAGGACCTAACTGTATTCTAGACAAAAGCAAAAAAAAATACCAATTTCACCTTGGAACAGTTTTCCACCTTGAAACAATAAATGGGAAAACTGTTTGAACGGGCTCTATTTTATGTGACCTGAATAGGGTGATGAGGCGACATAACTACACGGTAAATATTGTCAGATGTGTCAGGGTTCTTTAACTGATGATGACGTTTCAAAACTTTTCAATACTGTGCAATGAAAAAAAGACAATCTCCACGCTTCAGCGTTGGCAACAAATTAATTCCTGTAAATCATGCTACTTGGATTTCTCCAACACTCCTCCTCAAAGTTACATGATCCTGTTTTACTCCTCCTCAAAGTTAGAAACCGTAATTTATCTATTCCATTCAACTTATCGAACCGCGATTTTGCTCCTTGTTCATCCGCCATAATCGTTTGTAATTCTTCACACGATACTTCGCTACGCTGCTATGCTCCTGCTACGTGACTATGCCGGACTACGTTGCTATGCCTGACTATGCTGCTATGCCTGGCTACGCTGGCATGTCGCCGCTATACCATGCCATGCCGCTATGTCTTGCTATGCCACTATGTCTTGCTACGTCACAATGCAATTGCTATGCCTTTTTGTGTCAAACTTTCTAATGATCCGAATTTCTTGCGATTCCTAAACAATATTTGACTATACTGCTATGCCTTGCTACGCTGCTACGTATTGCTATGCTGCTACGCCTTGCTACGCTTCTATGCCGGGCTATGTTTCTATGTAGTCGCTATGCCTTGCTATGTCGCTATGCAGTGCTACGCCGCTATGCAATACTATGTCGCAATGCAACGCCACGCCTCGCTATGTCCAATTAGGTTCACAATAATACAGTTTCACAGTTTAATAAACGTATCTGGGTTCCATAACCTGTTGCAAACTGGGGAACGGATGGAAAGAACTGGTTCGGTCGAAATATTTTTTAATAATGACAAACAACATTTAGAATTTTGATTAAGGCTACTGTGTGGAAACACAATTTAATTCCTGTAAATCATGCTACTTTGATTTCTCCAACATATCTCCATATCGCAGCACCAGATTAAGCAACCAAATAAGTTATTTGCTATTTGGTTTAATTGCATACCAAATGAATTACAGTCGAGGTAGCTGCCTGGAATAAACATCTTCTTGCACTCGACTAATTATTGTTCGTGTCGGATATATTAAAAAAGTATCCAGAGTTAGTAGCGATAGCGACAAATGTTGAACATTCATGATGTGTGGTCGATAGCGATGTACGAATGTAAGTAAGTGTTATCAGAGCAATGCGGCTACACATAGATATTTTATTAAGTATTAAGAGGTAGCATAAATAACTAATATGTCATTGGTTGTATAATAAACATTATCATCTTGCTATTGACAATGTCTCGGTCTCCAGACAATTCTTGGTTTTATCCATACGCTCTCAACTAAATACTTACTTTTTATGATCCAGTAGAGACTCTCTCTGTGCTCACCAGATTTCAGTCAGAATGTGAATCATATTTTTATGATTTAATAATATGTTTAATATTCAATCCTGTATTCAATACGCATATAAAAGTCAACATGTTTTATTCGATGTCTTATGTTTAAAAAAAAATCTTTTGATCAAAGTAAGTTTACTATAATTTTAATGCACATACCAACGTTATTACGCTTTTATTCTGAAATAAGTCGCTTGGGTTGTGATTTTTCTTTTTTTATGGTTTCTGATTTAGGTATATGACACAGTCACATACACATATTATAATATAAAAAAATTGGTATGAAGATTATTTTCATATTTACAGGGGATATTAAAAGTCCTTCGATATATGAAAAATTTTCTGAATAACAGTAAAATACTTGGAAATATCTTGTAAATTTTATATGCGGTGAGATTGGAGAATATAAGGTACAACAGTAATGTCATATTTTTTTCTGCAATTTTTCATTGCTGAACGCAAGGTTTAGCAATAATGGTCGAGTGGAATGTGTCATTAAAGAATATAATAAAATTGTGTTTCAGGCATTTTCTATGCAATCTCATAGTATAGAATTATTACGTTGCATTAAATATTTTGTACTGAGGTACATACAAGGCGGAGGGGTAGACCTGTATCGCAATTTGTGGTACAGCTCAATCTTCGATCTTCCATGCAACTTAAAGATGGAATTTATTGAAATTTTTAGAAATGTTAGAAACACTGACATCGATATTCCGATATTTTTACTAATATCAATACAGATGTGCTTTGTTCTCCCAACACCTCCTGTTCTCCTGAAATTTTACTTCTTTATTGGCATTTATTGGCAGGAAGGGTATCACGATATGAACTTCGGAAAGTACAATAATAAACAATATGTAGTCGCACAGGTAGTTTCGATAATTCAAAATCATAGTCATAGTCAGAGGACAAGGATATAGGAAGATATCATCATATAGCTGTCTCGACTTAAAGCCTTGGTAAATATTTCTTAGAAAAAAAAAATCTTAAAATTTTTAAATGTAGATAGAGAAAATTGGCTTTTCCAGACTATGCTAATTTAAGTGTCCATCAGTTTAATACGACACTGGTTCTGGCCAGTGATTATAGCTAACCCCTCACAATTTCACCTAAACAGATGCTCTCTGCGGTGAGAAAGAGTGTTCGGCACATTTTTACTTAATTGAATTTACCCTGCGGTACTGAATCGCCATACAACAGTTTCTATACATGCAAATATGTTCAGCCAGTTTCGTTTTGGAAACCCGTATTCAAAGCATCCTTTGTACTGGCACGATATTTTATGTACATTGGGTTAAAGTTTTACAGTAGGTAAGTAATGTCGGGATTATAGAACGAATAATGACAAAATATATTTGAGAAAACTTTTATTACATTCAAAAACCGATTTTGAAATTGTAGGTTTTTTGTGTGCATTTGGAAGTTTTCACAAAGGACCTTTCTCAAAATCGGTTGATACACAAAGTTTTAAAATGTAAAAAGTTTACAGTTTTATTGTAATGATCGTAATTAATTGCTTGAAAACGAATATATGTGTGTGCCAGTGCCATTCGAAAAATGTATATAAAATGCTAAACAATTGATAAGAATTCACCTGATACCACAACTACACAAGTTAGAAACTGACAACATATTTATCCGAGTCATTAAAAATTTGACAATACTGTTGTTCATCAACTAGAAAATCGACAATGAAACCTAAACCCAACACCGTTTTTACATACAATCGAGAGTAATGTTTAGTGGTAAACGATAAACCGTATTTGCTCATAACTTTTCTGCATTTATATGGTAAATTTCAACACACATGCTTTATGTGAACGCTGCCGGTGAAGGGATGTATTTATCGTCATAATATATTTCACTCAGTGTTGAATAGAACGCTTCATAAAACATTTTGTACACTCAAAATATAACTTTCAAATTATATTCAAGAATTCATAAACCAAATCCTTCTTTTAAATGCACAGAAATATCTTTTTGACAAGATTCAAATATATTTAAAATTTATTATCATAAAACCGAGAAAAAAAAATGGGGAAAACACACAACAGAGTTATTCATTCGAAATAAAATAGCTTCAAGTACAGTGTTGCATGTCGCTCTCAGCATACATTCATGTTGCGGATGATTTTACGGATTTGTCAGTCAGTTTGTTATACATTTTGCATACAATTTTCATCTAACAAAAATTCATTAAACGTCTGTATGGTATTGTAATGTTGATCGGATTTTTTAGGTCACTCTTGATGAGATTCAAAAAGAACTGGTAAAATTGAAATTGTCGTCGTTACATACGATAACAAAGTTAGACAACATACTGTTAATGGGATTTTCTAACAGATAGAAGTATTCAAATCGTACATCAACGCAAAACAAATGGAACAAATCGCCGCATTTTAGTTTAAATTCAGAGACTTTTTTCTTTTAACAGAAAAAAAAGGATTTGTAATTTAAATTTTAATTAAAAATAGACTAACATTGAAAATGAAACTAAAGTGATGGCGGGCTACAGGCCTGTCCCATTTTTATAAACACTTGAAGCAAGTATCAATACCAGGCGTTTCCTAAAACTGTTTGCAATCTGTAACGCAAAACTTCATGTGAAATATCGACCAAAGGTATTTTCCATGTACAAAGTGAGATGCTTTTTATACGAAATGCAACAGGAAGTCAAAGGATCATTTACCTTTTACGAAATTTAACATAACAAATTTAGTGAAACTAATTAAAATTTGTCATACCACACAGAGACATATAAAATTTGTTATTTGAAGGCACTACAACAAAAAGAATCAAACGCATGGTTGAACGCGTTTCCTTCGAAACACATTGGCACACTGATGGATAACAACGCGCTTCAAATCTGTATAGCTCTACGTTTGGGTTCAACAATCTGTCAACCACACCGTTGCATTTGCGGAACAGCAGTGGACAAATTTGGCAGGCACGGCCTGGCTTGTCAGAAAAGTGCTGGTCGTCACACCCGTCACAACGAGCTCAACAAAATAATATGCCAGTCCTCATGCTCAATACATATACCAGCCACTTTGGAGCCTCCAGGAATGTGCCGAAACGACGGTAAGAAACCTGACGGTCTCACTCTCACTCCCTGGTCACACGGAATGCGCTTGGTCTGGGATACGACGTGCTGTGATACTTTCGCCGATAGTTACGTTCGTAGTTCCTCAAGATTTGCTGGAAGAGCCGCTGAGTCGGTATTAAAGCGAGATCGAGGAAAACAATTACATTTTTGTGGCTTTCGCCGTCGAATCGATGGGAACATGGTGCACAGAGGCCTTGTCGCTAGCTAATAAAATCGGCTCAAAACTGGTAGAATACAGTGGAGACCGTCGGGCAAGAGAGTATTTCTTCCAACGAATATCTATGGCGATACAACGTGCGAACGCCGCCTGTGTAATGGGCTCCATACCGCCGTCGACTAGGTTGGACGAAATTTACTATTTGTAGTCGCGTCATTTTTATACTCAATCCATGTAAACCGAATAATGCAAATAAAATAGAATTTTGATATCGGCGAAAAAAAAAATTGTTATTCAATTAAATACTTCAATCGAAATTAAAGGTATCCTGAATAAGTGCTTGATCAATTCCATAATCACGACAGAGTAAAATAAACCAGGCAGGAGCGGTTCATTTTCGAAACATCAAATAAGAGACCTAATACACTGTGTGAAATGAACACTGACAGAAATTTCAAAAAACTTTCGAAAAAATTATAGGGCTACTAGATTATTCAGGTCCCTAGTCAAATCAGCGCTCCTGCACGCAAAAAAGAAGTCGTACGGATAAAACGATTTCGACGATGAGACCAATGGTTGAGTTATCCATACAATATACGGATAAAACGTATATTGGAAATTTCGCTTAATTTTTTTTTATTATTCTAGAAATAATATTGCTATATTTCGTCCTTTGTCTACTTTACAGATGTGAGATTTATTACTTTATACAAAACAAAGTGCTGAGTGTCTCAAACGCGAATAAAAACAAAAAAACATTGTCATGGGGACCTCTCGATCTTGAGTCAATGACTTTTAAACATAATTGAAAAAGGATGTACGTTTCAGACATAGTAGCAACATTCAGGCAATATTTTCTGATGATTAAACATCGAATATCAGACTTCCAAAAAAAGTCGAGTTTTCAAACTTTAAATAATTTTTCACAACAAGTGACGAAAAGTAGGACTTTCCATTGCCTTTATTGCGAAAAACGTTGTATACAACTCGTTGATAAATGCTTTTTTAGGCACACTCGGCCGGCGACCTCGATCTACACATCTAGTGCCTACAAAAGCATTTATCACTCGGTTGAATAAATAACTATTTCATACATCAACACCAAACAAAATATTATTGTACGTCTTACATGTACGTCTTGAACGTAAATCATGCTACGGCTAAAACGTACATTTCGACGATGAGAGTTATCCGTACATTTAACGTCTTATACGTACATTTTTCGTCGAATGTACAATTAAAATGTAGATTTTTTACGGATTGAACGTACATCCGAAATTTCTACTTTACTTAACTTTACTCTGTCGTGCCATAATAGTTTGCGTCAGGTTATATATGTGTTTCTTCTTTTCTTCTTCTCTTCACTCAACTATTAGTGGTGTTGATGTAGACACCATAATCCTCTAGACTCTTTCGACTTTATGTGGCACGGTACAACTTTGCAATAAAACGAAATAATAAAGTAATTGTATTATAGTATATACGTATAACACCGCATAAGTCTCAAGTCTTCTTATAAAAACTCTTTCACTTCCACAAGTGTTTGAATACAATTGACAGCGACATTGTACTTTTTCAATTTATACTTTTGAAAGTTTCAAATTGAAATTTGAAAATTGGAATGAATGACATTTTGTGGGATAAAATAACGGAAATTGTATTGAGGGTATTCCAAGTTACGATTTATATTCGAGTACAGCAAGAACAGTTCTACCTCGTGCATTCTGGTAATGTTTAATGAAGAATATGATCAACCGATTTTCAAATAATCGATACAATATCAATCGAACGTTTTATCGATAATTAATGATTTATCGATAATGTATACTTATAGAATAAAGAAAACTTGGTTCTAAACCTAGTTGCAATGAAAAACTAATTCCCGCCGTAAGTGTGCCTAAAATTTGAATTTTTTGGTGAACCATTCGATGAAAAAGTGAACCGAAAAATACATTTCAACGCTACGTTAGAAAGACCTCCGCACTTTCCATTTTGAATTTCGACCGCACTTACGGCATGAATTGAAAATACATTGAAACTGATCTACGGGCGTATAATCTTTAACGTCTGAAAAAGCTAATTCACTTTTCTTAAATACAAATTTATGCTGTCAATAATTATCGACATTCATTTGATTACCAATTATCGATAAAACTTATTTTTCAAAAATATCGACAATCGATTTTCAACCTCGTTTTCAACAGATAATATATATTTTATCAATCGAGTGATTTATCGAACACGCTACGCGTATAAAAATGAGAGAACTGTCGAATATTTAATAACTCAACATCTTCTTCGACCACACGTACCACGGAGTAGGGCTGGTCCTAATGTGTAATCGGATGTGTATATACGATGCGATGCAAGGGTGACAACAGTTACAAGTCACCTGGAAAACTAATTTCGTCTTTATTGGGCGTAAACGACCATTACGTAAATTTTCTCTGGAGAAGATAGCCTCAATTATAGCACATTTCAATGTTACAAGAGTATGAAATTGATACATGGTAAAAACGAGGAGGAAACAACACAGTAGTATTTGTCACCGGCATTGGTAGAAATAGAAAAAAAGAGACACTTAAAAGGAAATAGGAAATACACACCAATAAAGAAAAAAACACTAATAGAAGGACACAGTGACGTATAGGAGAAAACATTTCCTTAGTAACAGGGACTATTTTTGGATTTTTTTTTAAATTTTCGCACGAATTTTCCTACATTTTTTTCCACAAATTTTCCGAGTTTAAATTTAGAAAAATATGGAAAAATCTGGGAAAATGTTGGAAGATTCAAGAAAATATGGAAAATCTTTTCCCAAAAAGTAGTCTCTGCTCCTATATCGTCCTTTGGTATGCTATTTACTTTTAATTGCAAGACCATAGTCAGGTGGAAGAAGATTTGTAAGATTGAAGAATCGATTTTATTACTACGAGTAGCTAAAAATTTTCATAACAGAAAATAGTATAAAATTAATCACTAACGTCAGAGCAGCATGTCGGAACTCTATACGAGTAGAAGTCGCAGCTTGTAATATCCTTATCGTCATGCGACTGGTTTGTGTTTATACATTTTACATTTCCTCGAACTGTGTGTTTTATTTTAATAAACAAAAATCAATCGAATCATTTGTAGATATACCATACCAAAGTATGATGCATAGATGGATTGGTGAGTTGATACAGTAGATGGGTTTATTCTATTTATTTCGTTATGACGCTTAAATTATTCAACCTTCACAATTTCAATTCTCACTTTTATATATCGTTGAATAAATAAACAATTTTAATTGTTAAAAATAAATCGATTTTTATATAATACTTCAATTAGTGAGAAATATTTTCTATCATCAAGTTGTTTATTTTTGTAGTTTCATTGTTACTGCATATTGAGTTCGCTGTATTTTTCCCTTGATTTATATGAAAACTAATGAGCCATTAATATTAATGTGACAATGAGCCAATCTAAAATGATGCATAATCAAACGACCCGTTTTCTATCTAAATTGAATTTAAAAATAACCTATTGGAGAACCAAATCCAAAATCGAGAACTGGTTCAACAAGGAGATTATTATTTTAAGCGGAGATCCTGATAAAGCCTAGTGGTATACTTTCTTTTATAATTTTAAATTTCGAAACGCATTAGGCTTTCATTTTTCGAAAGTCAAAGTGGAGACATAGGGCCAGTTATCAAATAAGACAGTGAATTTCAAGTGAGAGCAAATTCAAAACAGATTCTAATTTTCATATCCATTTCATTTCAAATGTGGTGCTTGTCGATCTTGCTGCTAAAATAAGTTACCATTTTGAAAAATTTGGGCTCATTTTCCAAAATCAAATCATACTTATAAATAACAGATAACTCGGCATATCGACCCCTACGGCGCGGCGTTATTTAATTTACTATAAACTTTTACTGGCCATTTAGAGAGTAACGTAAATGTGACAGATGCGTATTTACAACTCAAATTTTCATTAGCAGTTCTAATTGTGCATCTGTCACATTTAAGTTGCTCTCTAACTCAGCATCAGTTGTGATCAGTGCGAGAAGTCCGAAGACCAGTTAATAACAACTTGCCTTGCGGGACTTGTCAATGCTTTTTTCCACGTAGACTGTTATGTTGAGATTAAGAGCGGGAAATATAATTTGGACCAGTTATTTTAACTTACCTTATGAATATGTCACAAATGTATATGAAAATATGCAATAACAAATACTTCAAGGCAACTTATAAATTAACTGGTCTTTCGGAACTCTTGCTCTGATCGTTAAATGTTTCGTTCATTTATTTATCGTGGATGGTATTTCAAACGTCCTTGAAGATGATATATATTATTTTGACAAATACCGCAGACAAGTTAAAATAAGTGGCCTGAATTATATTTCCTTATCTCTCATCATAACAGTCTATGTCATGCTTTGTTAGCAGTTAAAAGTGGGAAATCTCTTCAGTCGACATGCAGCTCTCGACAAGGAATCATTTCTGTCATATATCAAATTGGAGCTATAAATAGGCAGCCAGGTGTCTTATTTACTCATCTCTGCACCAGTGATTTTTAGTGGCTTCATTCTTTCGAGGAAGGCGATTTACGTAACATAGTCTTCTCTTACTCTTGATTTATACTGATGTCCAACATATGAAGTTATATATTTGAACGACAACCAAAACCGAACCACCTATAACATAGTAGTAGAATATTGCCTTTCAAATAGAGTAGTTTTTACTCTAATTGCATAACCTTGTGGTAACAGTGTAAAAATGTGAAATTACATGAGACACACTATCGTCTATTTTTTCTATTGATATGCTTGTTGCCTTGTGAAAACTCATACTTCAATAATAATGGCTCAATGTTCATGACATTCGATTCTGAAGCTTAAAGATTTTTTACAATTTAATTATTGAAGTGTTCAGCAGCAGAACACATTTAGAGTGTTGTTATTGAAATGAATTGATTTTTCTTCTTTTGTTTATCATCTGAATACAATGTATTGTCTTTTAAACAAAAGATTTGCGCATTATTGTCGGATGACAAAAAGCTCAGAAGTGTATAATATATCGGAAATTCAATACCTATATTATACATACCCATCTCAGTTACTTATTTAAAACCCATATGGAAATCTCTGTTTTAGTAGAAATACCTATATATTCGGTATTTTGTTCGAACAAATATCCACAACTGCACAATGTTCACGTGAACAACTTCAGAAAATTGTGGAAATGTGTTTACATAATAATACAGAACTGAAAACTCTGTTTCAAAATATATATAAGGCTGTAAACATAATTTCCTACAATGGGTACAGCTGTGAACAGTGTATTGTTTCTGAAAATGGCTGTACTACATTTGCAGTACTACATGGTACACAATGGAGTGCCCGCCGCATTACATGTAGTAAAAAATATTTCTTTTTTTGTAAAAATATTGTTAAATATATTTAGACCAACAATTTCTTTTTGTAGAGAGTGTTTTAATTTGTACAACATTCGTTCGCTTATGGGCTTAAAATGTAAATGTAATGAATAGAGACATCAACCTATCCAATAACTGTTGATAACACTTACAACAGAAGACGAGATTCGATTTTAATTAATTTGGAGGGCTATGGAAGAACCATCTCTGTGGCGATAAGCAGTAAATTACATTTACAATGTGACAAGCTGTCCAGCCAAAAAAGAAACGATACAACAGAGTTCACAGAATATTGTCATTGTGCAAAACTGAAGAGTTTCCATTTTTAGCTTAGGCGCATACACGCACGTGTACTACATCCTGGCAGTGAACACCTTCACTGGTGTAGTTCTTTTGATTTTTTTTTGTTACCTGAATCGATTTTCTTTATTCCACTGACTGTCCTAGTTTTCGTTTCCGCAGAATTGTTACATTACTTTTCATTGTTCCCCACGGAAATGGAAACTTAATACAGTTTGACCGAGCATCTTTAACAATATACAATAAACTATGTTGTCATGCATACGAAGCTATAGTCATTGGTTTGCTGTATCAGCATGCGTACTTCAATTGTGTTAGTTGCGGTCCATGTTTGCGAAATAGTATATTATGTCACTAGGACCAAAACGGTGGATTTTTGCACAATCCTCGGCAGTCTCAACGTACAGATTAAGAGCAATGGACCCTTTGCAAATTTGTAGTCTAGCATTTATCCCACTAGGAGAAACCTTTGCAGATTGTGTAAATTTAAGTAATCCGCACACCTTTCTCCAAGTGGGTTAAATTATGACTTACAAAACAATTTTTCCTTTTAAAGTAACACAGTTTTGCATGCTTTTTACTTTTTCAAAAAAGATTTTGGATCAGAGAAATAATCAAGAAACGAATATTTCACGCCTAAATGTAGGCTACACATACAGGGCCGATTGCTCTTAATATCTACTATTTTATATTCAATCGCACCGCACCGAAAGGTCACATTCCCAACAAAAGTTGACACAACTGGGATGAAAAAGTGGGAAAAAGTGGAAAGAGTCTGTTTTATTCTGTCCACCAAATGTAGACTTGATCAGGGTCCTTTGGAAACAGGAACTTGTGGTACTTGCAATTGCAATAAAACAATTTTCTATGAGAATGAATGTTCTGTATTAAATATTGACTTGTTCACTTGTACAGCCATCGATTGGCAATGAATTGAATAATTGTAAATCTAACCGAACCAAATACAATGAGACCATAGTGTAATGAATAAACTTTCGGCAGTGAACAGATTCTAATTAAATATACGAATTACTACAGCATTCATATTGGATAACAGAATAATTATTCCGCCCATAAATTCTTTATGAAATTGATGGAAAAAATCTAAAAAATTGATTGCAAACTTTTGTTGATCGTGGTATTACACTCCCCCGTTCTCTATTGACGAGCCACCGTCCACCATCACATATGTACCCTATTTTATATTGAAATCCTATAACGAAGTTGGAGAATGTAAAATGAGAATTCGTGGAATTCCTCGCTGTTATGGGCATAATTAAATACAATTTTAATTTATTGCAATCCTATCCACTCCACACCTACACCGGCTTCAAAACACAAAAATTCGTCAAAATCAACATTCAACATTGATGAATTCCAGAACCACTCCTATCAATAGACTAAATTCAAAAAGTGAGGTCATTTTTAAAAGCCAAGCTACTATCAATTTCCCATCAGTAAATCAACTGCAAACTAAAAATGATGGGAAATTGAGTTGCTTGTGCAATATAATATAGCGAATGGCGCTTGTTGAACTTTTATTAGTGGTTTGATTTTGTTTTTCAAGTGAATGGTTGGTAGGCATTGATTGATGGGTTGGGTATAGGTACTTGAGGTACAATTTTTTTTTCTATTTCAGCATAATTGGGCCGAAAAAATAATTTTAAAAAAATAATTGGCGTTTATATCTTAACAATTAATGAGACTTTGTTGGGAATATAGCCATGCTACACATTAAATGTACCACATCTACCCTTCATTCTAACCATTTATCCACTGCCTGAGGTGATTTCCTTCTAATTTTTATTTTTATACATCCTTCTTCAAATTTGAACAGAAGACAGGTCGTATCTCTGATCTAAATCTGTCTGTATATAAAGATTTTGTTCGTTTGATACGAAAATTAGACTGATTAATTTAAACACTTTGCTGTGTAAGATGAAAAAATAAAAGAAAATTTTCAAAGAAGGGATCCCCATCATGGAAAAAAGTATAACAATAAAGTGAAGTTGGGTCGAGTCGTAAAAGCCATTGTTTTCATTGCTTAAGTGAAATTTTTGGAAATTTATCGATTTTCATTCTAGAGGAAAACTTTTTTGCGGGGGTTACGTGGATTAAGTGACTTGCAATTTTGGGTTTGGTATTGAGTTCAGTTTTAAAGGAGTTACAACCACATTATACATCATTCAATCAAATTGATTGTTTTTTTTTTTTTTTCATTTTACCTAATAGTGAACGTTCAGAAGATGTAACGGTTATAAATTTCAAAACGATCATTTACCTAGCTTTACATAGATATTGTATCATCAGAAGTTCCACTTTTCCTGAAGCTTCTTAGATTCTTAAATTTTAAAGCTGCTAAAACATCTTTCTATCTGATCACCTAGGCCCAGAAAAGGTCACAATTTTAAGGTTTCGTTTTAGAAAATGCGACTTGAACCTGGAAATATTTAGTTCTGGTTCAGGTAACATGACCAGGTCGTTGGTTTGGATAACTCTGAACTAAAACAGATACAACCTGTCCTGCTCCGAGCTTTACTCGTTACGATCTTGATGAAGTGTTTTACCACCATCGCTGCAGTTAAAGTAAACGATATGTTGTTGATTCACTAACTCCGAAAGATGCCTGCGGAAAAATAATATTCTTGTAAGTCACTAACGACAACCTTTTTCAGAAAGCCCTCATAATGCGGTTTTTACATTTACAATTTTTCACATATATAATATCATTCGCGGAATATTAAATATTCCGCAGGAAACGTTTAGCGAAAAAAAAATGATTTCCGTAAAGTAATTCCTAAAATTACACCGCAAAACTCGTAAAATTCTCATTAATAATGACTACGCAAAAAATCATCTAAAAAAGCAAAATTAGGTGAACTTAGAAGAGCTCGCGATTCATACGGCGAATATAGCAACACTCGGGAAGAGCTGCCAAATGGGAAGTCTGTGAATTTTGTATGGAACATTCATATAAAGTCAGATTCATTGTTTATATTACGTACTCAAGCTAAGTAAATCTGGTTAACATGTATAATATTCATTCTTTGTTGTAAACTCTTGCTAAATTTTCCTAAAAAAGATATTGGCAAGTTTACAAATAAATGTTTTTAGTCAATAGAACAATGCTGTTATAGCTCAGTCGTGCATTGTAACATATAAATAAGTATCATCTCGCTTAAATAAACCGTTTTTGCTGCCAGAAAACTTTTTAACTCGGCACTTATGGCTGTCGTCGATATAGATTTATCTACAAACAAGAGAAGGGCCCTGTATTCTGCAATGTTTCTGTATTAACCTTATGTTTGCTTTCCGGATTTCTTTCCGGATTGTTTTTCGAATGAGAAATGAAATAAAATTTTAGAATCAACACCTTCCTTCTAATTGAATCAAAACTTTAATACTTAAAGAAGATAATAACACAAATTTTGTTGATTTTCGTCGTATAATTTTTGTTTCTCTTGTTGAATCCCAACATTTTATATGTTCGGCAAAATTTATTTAGATGGAATTGAACTTCTATTCGTACTATTTTAACGAATACGGTTTCTTTGCAGATATATGTCAGTATTCGGAAATGAAACATAAAACGTGGAAGACGATAAATATACGTACGTCGGAGAGTATAAATGTATATCTCAAATCGAATTTTCAATGGAATAACGGAAATATAAAGCAAGGTAGAAAGTCGTTTAGAATACGATTGACGATCTAATTTACGTGTTTAAGGGAATACACATCTTCACGAGCACCTTCAGCATTCAATGCACTTCAGTTTAACAATAGCATTTATTATGTCAGACCAACCATAATCATGTACATTGTAATAAGGATTTTCAATTCTGATTTAAGGCAGAAATAAATTACAGAGCAGGATTATAAAATGTTTTGAAGGTAGAAGTAAAATTGATGATTTTCCGGAGTAAAAATTAAGAGTCTTTATAAGACAGACAATGTATGCATTATAGAAATATAGAAAAAAATCTTTCATGCGACGTTCGCGAATTGATTTACATATTATGGAAAATTTAACTCTCGTGATACGAGAACGATCCGAACTAAATGAATTTTGCATTTCCGCTAGGTCCATTGCTCTAGAAATCTTAATCTAGCCCTGAATAAATTCAATTTTATTTTCCCAATAAAATGCGAAGAAAATATAATTCAATCATACTCAAGGGTGTGTTTATTTCGTATATGAATTTTGGAAGGAAATTAATGCGTTGATTGTAATAATAATGGAAGGTTCTGTTAAAATGATGTAGGTGTTATATAAATAACATTTTTAAGGAAAATATCGTAATCTGTCTTCATACAGATAGAAATGAAATGTCGAGGTTGCTAACTATTGAGAAATTGGAAGAGTAGAGGCAGAGAGATAGCATTCATATTAACTCAATTTGAGTCAGAGCGAGATATGTGTTTTTAGCAATACATCCGGATTTCTTTCTTGATATGTGTTTTTAGCAATACATCCGGATTTCTTTCTTCTTCTTTTTTCTTCCCAATACGAAGTGCTAGGTTAGGGAGCTTTTAACTAACAGAGCTGGAAGACTGAGACTGAGGGCGAGAAATTGTCTTATGTCTATGAAAAATCCGCTAGAAATATTGTCAATCTTTCAATTAGGAGTATAACTTAGGGAATGCAGTACTGGACCAGTTCTTTGGAACCGGTTCTTGGTACTGAAATTGTGGAACCGGTACTCAGTAACTCAGAAACAACCATTTTTTAAGTTTTTTAGGGAGTGTCAAATAGTTTCCGAGCTGAAAAATACGATTTTGTGAAGTATCCCTCTCCCACTGACAAGAAATATTTTTCAATGTTACCTATGACAGATAATCTTTTCAAACAGATTACCTACAGATGGTAATGTTGCGAAGAGTTAGCTGTCTGTGACTGGTATCGTGCCCTAAAGCTTCTTGTAAGTAGGCTATCTGTCAAGTATTACCTGTGACAGGTAATGTGTATGCCAAATGTTAGCTGTCGTAGGTAACCTACATTAGCTGGTACGAGTAATGTTTTAGCTTATAAATATTAGCAATAGCACTGTATAACATCACGTACTGAATGGCTCAGGGACGACGCACCAGACTCATGATGAGATGGTCCCCGGCTCGAGCAACTTTTTTTTTTTGCAAAATAACTGTTAAAGTTGAGCTTTTGTCTGGCCGATTTAAATAAATTTGCATGAAAGCTTTCATACGTAACTGATTACACAAATAACTATTAAATGACAAGGGTTACAAGATGAAAAGTAGAGTTTTCGTGTGAGTTTTGTGGGTCAGAGGTGGAGCCGAGGTCAATAAACACACAAAAACTAGACTTTTATTTTTTTCCCGACTCTACGCATGCTGTGGGCTTCGGAAGTTGAAATTCGATGAAAAGAATGAGTTTCAATCCGCAATCATGTAAAACAGGTTTTCTTATTAACGTGTCGTTTCGATCAACTCTAGAATCCAATAATTTGCTAAGTGTTTGAAGAGCTTCTGTCGTGCATGGAGACAGTTACCGAACAGTAAAAGTGATCATTTGTAGGAACCGGTTCCAGATTAAAAAGAACCATGTTACGGTTCTCAAAGAACCGGTTCTTGGTACCGGTTCTGCATTCCCTAGTATAACCCTTAATGGACATTCTGGGGTTTGAGTTCGAAGACGAGAAAAATCGGTCAAACGCTCAGTACAGTGTCGTTTTGGAGGGTTTCTTTGCACGTTTTAGTTTTATCTGTGGCAGATATAAAACTGTCTGCAAAGGGAAAGCGTTTTATAGAGTAGTATGCTTGCCATCACAAATATAGCCTTACTGTTGGAAAACTGTTTGTGCACTTTCGCATGGAAATATTTACGACAGTTGTAACGCATTTTGCACTGGATACAGTTGGTTATGGTCGTACGGGGATGATCACTGCATCTGTTTTTTACTACAATCCTCACTTATTGTTCTAACTTTTGGCGTGTTACATTCGAATGTCTATTTCCATTATCCAACCATCATAATATTCTGGCGATTGACCAGATTTTTTGTTTCATTAATTTTTACTGAGGTCGTTTTGGTAGAAGCAAGCAATTATTGCCATGGCGTCTTACGACTCTCATAATTATCGTTAATTTAAACGAGCTTTTATACGAATGGGTTGGTGACATTTTTCACCAAAATGTTCTGTATGAAATTATTTCTTTACACTTCTGCTACCTCAACGACGTCGGGAGTTCCAGAGAGTATAATTAATTTTCGCAAATTAAACTCAAAATATTTCTTCATTTAACCTTTCTGCTGTCTTCACGACCGATGTGAGATTTTTTTAAAAATAAAAATTACAAATACAATTTGCGCTGTACATGTGAGCATATAGATTTATTGTAACGGTTTTTTTGTCGTAACTCATTACAACGAGTTCATTCAAAAGAATATAATAAAGTGGGTACGGATGGAAAACCAACCATGACTGAAGAAAATTTGAGTCTGATCCGTTTTCGTTATAATATTCAATTGAATTTTAGCATTAATTACATTACGAATTTACAATATGAAAGGTGGCTAATGGAATTTGGTGAGCACAACCGAATGAAAGATATGGTCGAGATAAATAACCCAGAAACCTTTTTGGTATTATCGTTCGGCTTTTTACACAATTGCTAACGGCAATTAGGCTAATTGTAAGGTTTTCCTCTTTTCATTCCAACCATCCAATTTTTTTCCCCGTAGATTCCGTTTTTCTTTTATACTTTTTTTTTTCTTCATTCTTTTACAATGATTTATCCCAGATATAGCATTTATAAATTCAATATTCGTTTTGACTTTGCATAAACGCTTCAACATTTCTATTTTACTTATTACATTGATCAATAAATATTACATTTAAATGCAAATGTAGATCGCACATAAACCATGTTCTAAACGAAACACAGGTATTCAAGAAGGTTTTGTTATTTTGAAACCAAATTTAGTCGAATACAAATATTGAATAACGTGTCTGTTATTGTATTTTCAATACCCTTGAAGTCACAAAATATCTCGCATAAAACATCATCAAACATTGCCTCTTTATAGAAAAAAAGGTAATCGAAAATAAATTGAACATCACAACACATGAAAATAATAAAAGAAAATAAAAGATTTTTTTTCGATTCTTTTCTTTCATTTTTTTTCTCTTCTTTCTTACAGATAAAAAAGCTTTGTCTGCATTACTGTGCTTAAGCAGGAAAAAAAGGAAGATATTAAGTACGTCTATACAGCGAATGAGCATTAAATCCTTCATTTTTTTTATTTCAGTTGTAAGTGTTTTGAACTTCTAAAATTGTATTAAGCTGCCCAGAGCACGTGCAAAGCATATTGGTAACTTAATATAAGAAATTTTCTACCAAAGGCGTCGACTTGTATTTTTAAATGTTAGGAGGTAAACACTAAACACCAAGTTCTTCCGTAAATATTTTCGTCGGCGAAATCTTTGAATTGTTAATATTACAGTGCACGAAACTAAACAAGTCACATTATCAATGAATACAATCCAATTGATCTTATTCAATCCACTTGCGATATACACGTCGTAAATGTCGTAACATTGGTTATGCATGTGGATGATGTGGATTGAATAAGGAGAATTTGATATTAATTATAACTAATTGTTTTTCCCCACCTTTAGCTAAAGATGAGCCATAAAGAATATTAAATTGAACTCAATAAATACTTAATTTTGCCTTAATTTTTCTGATTTGAGAGTTGTTTTAGTTTTTAGTATTTCTTGTTCAATGAAATTCTTGTGGAATCAATTACAGACCACAACAACCCACAAATCAGAAAACATGTCAAATTTTCTCTCATTGCACGACTTGCATGCTGCAGAATTTCCACAATTTTTAACATTCGTAAATTTAACAAATTCCTCCAAAAATCTCGTAAACTCAGCCCATGACAACTTAAAATAGTATTTTTTCGTACCAAGCCAGGAAATGACTATTTTTTCAGCACCAGTCCTAAAATTAGGACGTGTGCTGAAAATAGTACATTTCGTACCTAGGACTAAAAGTCTTTTTTAGCGTGTGAGAAGTGGAATCGAATACGCTAAAAAAGACCTTTAGTCCGTGGTACGAATAGTATTTTTCATATTGGATGGAGAAAAACTTTTCGCACTTTTCGGGTCCTAGGTATGAAAAATCCATTTCCTGTCGAGGTACGAACAACTTTTTGTGCACCGTACAACTGAAGTAGACAAAACACATCAATTTACTTGAAAAATTTCAAACTTCACATTCACCATATTAAATTTGTTCAATCGAATAGTCATGGAAAAATTCATTCAAACCCGTTCTCGCACGCTATATCGTTCGGGAAAACCTGACATTTCATAACAAAAAATCATGGCAAAATATGTCGTATTTCAGTTGCCTGGTGCACAACAACTATTTACAGCAATTTATCTACTCAACATCCTTCTTTACGTTGCTATTGACTCAAACGATCCGCCTATGAAGGAAATTGTTTCTGCTGGCTTTGTATTCGGATGAGCTTTTTTCTTGTTTGTTGTTATTTAAAGAATGTTTTTCGAATTGTGATTCATGCTATGAGTGCGCCTCGTGCGCCTTAAATTCAACATGAGAAGTCAAAATGAACAAAGTAACGTAGAGTTGCATTGTTTCTATTTTTAATCTCATATCGGCATAACATATGTTTAAATGAAAGCTTTTAGTACACTTATTATTCCAAATTTGTACAAACGATGTGAATATGGAATAGACGAGTATATAGGTGAGGTATAAGTTACTTCCTACAGAACTGAATTTTATTTCATTGAATAAATGTTTTTGTTGATGAACTAGCAAATCGCATAGAACTTAGCGGCTGATCATTTCTCTAATAAAATGCTCTATAAAAGTGGGATAAGGAGCTATTCATTCGTTAGATTTGCTACTTAAATTCTCCTAAAATACGAACCTAATTATAGGAGTCTTGTAAACTCTGTACTGATCTCAATTTCTAATGTTATTCAAAGAGGAAATAGAATAAAATTGAACAATCTGCTTAAATGAACATTATCATTATCTCCTAGATACTTTTTCACTCGACAGTCTTTGAATCCGTTTGATGAAAGAAAAAACTTTCGTTGCTTTAGTTTCATATTTTATGACAATTATTCAAAAACGTTAGAGATACTTACAACGAAATAATAACCGCTACCAACGACCTCAACATTGTTACAAATTATCAGGGAAAAACAAGTCGAAAATAGTATAGGAAGCAGTACGACAGGATCTTTTCTTCAAATATTAGTTCACTGTAAATGACAGAAAAAATTATATATTACGTCCTTGCTTGTAAGTTTGTGGTTTGGCTAACTGAAGGCGAGTGGAGTAATCACACGACCCAAAACAATAACACAAACATTGACTATAAGTGCACTTTACCGTGAATAAGCTTAAGCATGTAAAAGAAATTTTGAGAAATTTTCTTTGGTCATTTTCCAACCTTCTTGAATATCAGAAATCGACGCCTATGTTTCTACGTTCTACATTGAGATAATGTAAATTCTTGTAGATTTTGTACATAGTGCAATAAATCAACAACTACTCAGAAACACTTAATGGTTAAATTTTCAGTGAGATATGTTTAGTGCTTCTTAAGACAAATTACTAACTGATTAAGTACCTTGTTCACAGGTATATTATACATTGGTCTTCACATTCCATTATAATAACTTGTATATGAACTACTCAATAGAAAATTAATCCATATTGAAAAAAATTACTTCCGACTCGATAATAGAGTTTCTAATACAGACTTTTGTTTTAACAACGTGTCAAGGTATTTCACAGAGATAACAACGTTGGTTTTCAATTTCCTTACGTTTCGTTCACCTTTAACACAATGATTGGAAAACGAAGATCAAAACTACGTAGTGTTGATGAACTGAACAACGTCTCAACTGGCCTGTTATGAAATCACACTTAACATAGAGGGCTCATTCTATTCTCTTCAATTACAATACAATTACATCATATTTTTGCATGCATCAAAACATGTAATTCAAGAGTCTTCAGACGACCAGACGATCGCTTGTTGACAACGTTGATGGATATATATAGATTTTTTAAATGAAAGGTTTAAAATTCCCCATTTATTTCCAAACCATTCGATTTGATATACCAACGGCAGCGGGAGGAAATTCATATGAAAGACGTGTTTTTTACTGTCCAACTGTCGAGTGTTAAACAGCAGGACAAAGGACATGCTATACACAAAAAAAGACCACCGAAAGTCTTTTCCTCGTTGTGTATTTGTATATAACAGATAATCTCATTGCATTCCTCTGTCTACGAGAATTTCCTCCGTCTTTAAAAAAAGCTGAAATTGCATATTATATTTTTCCAAGACACTTGCAGTACCTTTACTTCTTATTATTCAAAGCTAAGTATGTACAAGTACGGTTCAGTTTAAAGAGAAATAGTGAGACTTATTCATCTTTCCTTATATCAAAGAAACCGCTTTGTTTGGCACGAAAAAAAGGAAGTTTAGAGACAAAGTCATAACACAAAGGAGAAAATAACATTTGAGTTCATAAGTATCAGTATAAGTACACAGTTCAGGAACGAATACCGTAATGCATAGCGTAAAAAATGTCACAGTCATTAGATAGTTTGCGCAGATGACGTATAATTTATCAGTCAACTTATAAGTTGGAAATTCGAAGTAACCTTGTAGAACTTCTTGGATGAAGATGTCACTTATATAATTTCCAACTTATAAGTTGACTTATAAATTATACGTCATTTGCCCAAGCTGTCTATTAGATAATTTTTACATCAAATATTTTCCTTTTTGAAGCCATTTGCCAAACGTTGAGGAGAAATAGTACTTCAAATTGTTCGTTGGGTTAGAAATAGTTCAGGGTTTGAGTGTTCCAGTAGTTTGAATGTCGCATTTAATTTTCTTCTTCTTAGACCTTCAACTTTCTCCCCCGTTTGTAATATTATACTAAAAGCCAGTCTGATGGCACAAGAGTTCATTTAAAATGGGGAAAATGTCAGTGAATGCGATGATTGAAAGCAATATATTGCTCCATTTAATTCAAAATTGTTTGCTCAAATGATGAACGGTTATTTTACAATGGACGCTTTGTACGGAATCCATTCTTTTATGGTAGTTACACTCTTTTATCTCAACGGATTTATTCTTTCTTCAACAATCAAACAGGCTATGAAGTATAAATGATGACTCGTTAGGTTTAACCATAGCACGTTAGCTTACAAGAACTAACATAGCAAAAAGTTGGAGTCTGATGAAATCTTAGTAGTCTCTATGTGTCTTACGCCTGGCCCCCAAGATATATCTAAAAATGAGAGCACCACCATGCCATCTCCATTGAGCACAACTCTATGGTTATCAACAGCACCAATGATCATAGTGATAACCTATGTTCAGGCATAATATATAACAGGTCAGTGTGGCAGGAAGCAAATCTGTAAAATTATTACAGTGAACGACATCTCAAATGTCAGACTGTCAAATTTTTCTGAGAATTTTATTGTGTCATTGCAAATTCACAATGACATTCTCTGAAAAAAATGACAGTGAGACATTTGAGATGTCGTTCACTGTAAGTTGAACGAAATCCACTTGCTGTTTATAAATTTTAATAAATATAATTGCCCTAATCTAGGACTTATAATAAGCCATTTCCTCCTTTAAAAGGATTGATGAAAACTTATTTCGAATTTTTATGATACAAATATTTCTTCGTCAATGGTGAATTAAAATAGAAATAAGTTCAGGTCTTACAGTACATGTAGTAACTCAAATATGAGAAATACCTTTATACAATACAATATTCATATAATGGAAAAGAAAATGCAACCGTTTGCACACCTTAACACTTGCTTAACACCTTAACAATATTATAATATTTCCAGAAAGTAACAACTATTACAAATTCGAATAACAGAATTAAATGTTTTCGCTCAGATAATTCTGTAACAAATCAAACAAATTCAAAGAAACTGAAATGCTTACATCGAAATCGACAATTCGATTGATTTGATAGAAAAATATAGTTTTTTTTTTGAAAGTTTTGTGAATTTCTATTTTTAACTGCTCTTTTTCACTTGAGCGATCACTGAAGAAAATTAGAATGGCCATTAAATCGCATATCTATAAAAAGTAACATAAAATTCCGGGTTGTTTACTTCTAGTTTTCTTCAGAGTAAGTACAGTATTGAAGTTCCAATGTAACAGAAATGCAAATTATAATGCAATATTTTAGAGTTTATGACACATAAAAGTAACACCGAATTTAATGTCTCAGGATAGTTTACAAAGTGAAAAGGTTTGGAACCGAGACGAGACGTACATATGAGTAGGAGTAATGAGAGAAAAGGGGAAAGAAATGCTTCCGATTTTGCGAATCTTACTTACTCTGCATAAACATACTCTTTTCCAATTAGGGAATCCAATACTGGTATTACTTAATGTAACCAGAATCGTTGGTAGTTTTGGATTGTAATGTAAATTATCGTAAGAAATTCTTCAATTTTTCGATCCAAAATTAACTGGTATTATACTACCGAATACTAATTCTTATTAAAAAAATACCGGTATAAACACCGAAAATTTCAGGACCAGACTGAAAGATTTATCGGATTTCGACTATCTGTCTCTAGACACAGAAACAAAGATTTGTTCTATTTCTTGTTTGATCTTTATGTCTCAGCCAGGAGCCAGGAACCTGTCTACTGCTGTAGTTGTATACCTCGCCTTTTGCTCGGATATACAAATACTAAACTTGTCGAAAAGACTACAGAAGCTTGTTGCCCAAAAACACTCTTGTGAGTTTGCTTTTATCACAAAATTGTTGCCTTGTGTAATGAATTACTTCCGCAGCATCCAATGTAACCAACTGTTAAATAATCAAAAACCTAAGACACCGTTTGTTAATCTGTGTTTGTGTGCACATTCTTGTCTTTTATTTCCTAGGTATATCCTTGGTTATAAGAAAAAAAAAAAACAAAGTGCTGGATTCATTGAAGAATATTTAATTCAGCATATAAATCACAAAGCGTAGACTCTATGGAAAATAGATTCTTTGTGGAACGACACACATGATCCGTATTATTTTCAAATTAATCTTGACATCCACACTGCTGAATTGAATTATGTCGCCGAGAATAAAATTGAAAAGTATAGCCGAACACAATATCGTTTTGTTTTCCCAAGCTAAGATTTATTACTCTCTTTATTCACAATTTATGGGTCCTATTGAAACAGACACTGAATATCGACGATTTTGTCATACAGTGTTTTCAATTATTAGAACTCCATAGGTCATTAATTTTCATTGCTATAAATAATGAATTTATTGAGTAAAATATTGTGAGAATGTGCGTTTTGTGTTTGTCTTTCCATTCGTGCATCAATTCATTTTGCATTGATGTAGTTGAACAGAATAGCTAACTTTTGCACTGGACGGTCTGGGTGATCTGTGAACTAAATAGATACATTGTGCAACACCAGTTCAATTTCAATTTTCAGGGATTGTTTAAGTAGACTGCAACTGAGTAGAGGTTTTTGTAGAGGTCGGCACCACGAGTAAGAATAACATAACAAGAAAATATTTCGATGGGAAATTTTTTTTATCCATTTTTTTATTTTTTTGGGACCTGTGGCAAGCTTCTAAGACTGTTTGGACCGTTTGGACTAAAACGGTTTGTAAAATAACTAAACATACTTTTTGAGACAAAATAGAAATCATCCACTTGTAATAGGGCCCTTCTAATTCGCAGCGACCTAGTTGTATGACTTTGCTTCATAAAAGATGCCTGTTTAGACCCGTACGAAGTACTGGGGTCTTATAGGTTTACGCATACGTTTGTAACACGTCGAATTGGACTCCCTGAGTAAGGGGAAACCTATTGTGGTTGTCCAGAGATGCCAAATCAGCAAGAAAAAAAAATGTCCGTCTGTCCGTCCGTCCGTCTGTCTGTCTGCACGATAACTTGAGTAAAACGCATTCGATTTTGAAAATTCTTTTTTTCCCCGTTTGGTAATGTCAAAAGACAGGCTAAGTTCGAAGATGAGTGATTTTGGATCGACCCCTCCTGAGCTGGGGCCCAATAGGTGCTTTACAGTTTTTCGAAGATATCTCCGGACATTTAAACGCTATACTCGTAAACGATACATCGAATGAAAGATACAATACCGATCGACAAAAAAAAGTTTATGGAAATCGGATGACCGACTTGTGAGTTAGACCCCTTGGTGTGAAACAGGCACAGGGCGGCAAGCAGTTTTTGCTTGTAGGTCGGCCAAATTTGAACATATTTCGTTCGTTTTAGCTTAATTAGATAGGTATTGACCGTACCAATCAGGGAAAAAAAGTTTATGAAATTATGTTCTCCGGAGCGTGAGCTAGGTCTCTTGGAGTGAGCTCTTATCTGGCTACTCGGCCGTACAGTGAACGTGGAGTATTTTGTCAATATCTCGAGTAAATTTTGACCAAATTTCATGATTTTTTTTTGTTTGAAAGGTATTAACGAATGTAAAGCGTCGGTACTATTTTCGGTTTCCTAACAAAATGGCTGCCGGCGGCCATATTGGATTTTATTAAAAGTGATATAAAGTGGGAAAAATGATGCTTAGAGAGTTTCTGTTAACATGGAAATAATGTGTTAAGTGTGAGGGGTTTCAGGTATTCCATATATGGACATCTATATATACCTATATACAGCTATATTGAGCTATATACAGGCATATAGAGCTATATAATAGCATATTCCTCTGTGAAATGTTTATTTACAGTGAAATATAGGTAAATATAGCGGTATATAGCTGTTTAAATAGGAATTTATGAAATTTGACTTCGTACGGGGCTGTCTATATTGCCTCCGGCAATTTAATTGTATATGCTAACAAGGCAAAGAGTGGATAATGTAAGTGATTTAAAAGGAAGAATAGTTTTTCAGCAGAGAAGAAAATGAAGTAAGAGAAATGAAGAGTTTCACATTAAAGGCTTTTGATACGAATAGGTGTTTCGTACGGGTCGGCGTTAGCTATGTTTTTGTTGGTAGTCATGAATATCATGATTGATTGGTATCGCTGTAAAGCTTAGACCTCAGGCTAAACAGCACCTATATTTTTGTGATCAAACGATTCACACGAAGCTTTCCGCAGGTCCCAGGAAAACGAAAAATCGATATAAAAACATTTCATGTCCACGAGAGGCCAAAAAAAAATGTCAAGCTCACCGTGATGTCATATTCCCTTCTTTTCGTCCTCATTGTTTTACAAATATCTTCCTTCTAAGTATTTCTACGCCTGCAAACATTGTCGAAAAATTTGCATAAAAGATTGTTAAGACAGGTTAACGGTATAGAAATTAACAATTTAAAATCCGTAAGTGTTTTGTACTTGCAATTGTCAAAATTCAATATTTTACTTGGATCCACTTCACTAATGTTCCAGAGCATAGAAGCAATAAAATTTTAATTTGACAATTGTCTTTCTAACCCACCGAAATGAGCGTACCACATACCTACGTACTTTTAAGCATTCAGTATGTGTATCATTTGAAGTTGCATTAAGTCTGGATGGTTGGTTTTGATTATACCAAAGTAGCTATGAATGTACTTTATCGCAATAGATGTCGATTGTCAGCTCAAGCAACGCACAGTGCGTTGGCTCGAGGCGAAGCCGATAAATTTGCATTTTTAGCTTCGAGCATAGAGGTAGACTACCTAGAGGAAATATGACCGAAATTCATTGCTTCGAGTAAAAAAAAACTTTTCAAAGTCAGATCAAGTTGCAAATTAAGCTCGTTCACTATAAACTTTAAACAATCAACGATATATTGAAGCTACATATGAACACATTTTCGGTGGAAACCACACATGAGGGAAATTTTATTTTTCTGATACACACAAATCTCATAATTATCGTAGAAAATCCGTATTAAAGCAGGTGAAGTTTATGTGTTTATAAGCTTTGCATCAGATTGGAAAACTTTACCAAACAACGAGCAGACATACACAAAACATGTTCGCTTAAATGAACTGCAACATGAAAATACATAAAAGAATATCGTTTCCACTTTAATACAACATTTGTTAGATGAATTTTACTCTTTGGGGATGCATTTGCAACAGAATGTCAGAAAAAGCATACAAATTTTGTTTCGTGTTGTTCTACGCTGGGGATTATTTATAAACATATGGTGAAAATAACTATGGGAACACTTTACGACATCAGTGATCAGTGACATCCTACAATCGCTAAACCGAACTGGTGTGCATACGTTATTTTGCACCAGCTGGTCACATACAATTTCAAATGGGACCAGCTGGTGCAAAATAACGTATGCACACCAGTTCGGTTTAGCGATTGTATTTTATCATTTGTTTTTTTTTTGGAAGAACGTTGTATTAAAATGTAAAAAATAATTTGAAAACTCGCTTGAAAATGAAATGACCAACAATTTGATAAATTTCCGAATAAAAACCACTTGAACTTTTACGGAAGGCTTCAACCTCTGTAATCTCTAATTTCGGCTATCTTGCTCACTTGCTGGACTTGCTCTGCTTAATTTATGTGCATAGTTAGTACATTTTCGATTTGTGAGATTTTATGCCGATGATACATAACGCTATTTTGAATACAGTATCGTTACAATTCGATTGAAGTCAGTAAGCGGACGGTTGAATGAGGTTCCCAAAATATGGAGTCGTCATTGCTAATTAACAAGTGAAATGGTAAAAGTACTTGTATCAAATCAAATCAAGTAATAGATTGCATAAAGACCCTATGTTTACAGCAGGGCCTACTTTTTAGAATCTTTTAGAGAAAATCGAGAAAATCAAGAAACTTTGAGAAATTCAAGAAACTTCGAGAAATTCAAGAATTTTCAAGAAACTAATTCCTTGAATTTCTCAAAGTTTCTTGATTTTCTCGAATTAGAAAAATTTCAAGAAATTCCAGAAAATTCAAGAAATTCGAGAAACTTCGAGAAATTCAAGAAATTTCAAGAAACTAATTTCTCGAGTTTCTTGAAGTTTCTCGAATTTCTCGAATTCGAGAAATCTTAAGAAATTGGAGAAAATTCGAGAAATTTTGAGAAATTCAAGAAATTAGTTTCCGAAAAGTAGGCCTTGGTTTACAGTATTGTCCTGGAAGATTTTACCACATTCTACATTCCATTTTAGAGGATTGTCTTTTAAACAGGAAGAAAGGGAAATTAGACATGTTTTCTGATTGGAGAGTTGTTCCGTTGTTTTTGTTTGTACAAGCTTCCACACAAAATTTAGAAAATAAAAATCTAGATTTTAATTTTTGCAACGAAAGTCTTCTACATCAACTCCCAAATCAGAAAACATGTCGAATATCCTTTTTCTCTCTAAATTCTTGCAGTTTATTTCCACCAATTTTCAAGATTGCTAACAAGTTGAATTGCATCCTCTTCAAATAGCGGATTATGTTTGACAGTTTCACACAGAAGAACATACATAACCTCATACATTAAAGTTTTTAGTCTTCATGTTTAACTGAGAGTGGCCTTCGCCGTCGTTCGTCGTTCTTCTTTCGCACATGTACCACTATCTTATAGGGTGCATTGACTTTAAAATTTTAATTTTGATCAATATGTGTTCCATAATCGCCAAACTCTCATGATCATTTTTACGAAAACCGATTTATTTATTTTTTAATTGTACGCTTGGGTCCAGCCTGAAAAATGTTTGAGTAGAACATTTTTTACGCGTAAGGGATTTGTCATACATTTATAGCGCGGTCATTTTCATTATAAATGTGAAAAGACCAAATTTTACTTTAGTATAACATTGCAGTGTGTTCATATGTAAGGCGAATACACAGTTCGTGAAAAATGTTTGAAAAATGACTCAAAAATAGTATGTGGTCCAGGTGCTGAAAAATGTTCTAAAGATGTGTGGAATTGCAGTCCACCGAGGGGGAAACCACTCTTTTTTATTGATGTGATTAACATGATTCACATAATCATGAATTGGTGATTTACCAGCATTTGACCGGGGGAATCGACGCAAAACTACAAATAAACGTGAAATATAGCGGTTAATCAATGTAAATCACCGATTAACCGTTTGGATTCACAAAACTTATGTTTCTGATTAACAGATTAACTGATTAACTGTCCTCCTTTTTTACTCATCATCTTTAGAAAATCCAATTTTCTTTTTGTATCAGACGTAGTCAGCTAATTAAGTGCTTCTCATTTTATGATATTTTATGACGCAAAATTTGAATCTAACAAGGCGTATTCAAATTTTGCGCCAAAATATCAGATACTGGAAACCCTTCATTGACTGGAAACATCGATTTCCTTTAAAATTCTTCAAAAACTGCGTGTTTTAGAAAAACCAATTGTAAATTTTAAAAAAAACTTTAGGTGAACTTTACGTTACGTTTCAAAGTAAAAATTAACCGCTACTTAATCCACAATTTTTTGAAGAGTTCAAAGCAAAAAATTTGAAAAACTTTTTGAAAATGTACCCGCTACTCGAACGTAAAATTTTAGTCTGTTCGCAGTATTAATAATTGGAAAGAAGACAACAGATGCTTCAATAATCCCATACACGTAAAAAGTGCTGTACTCAAAAATTCCGTGGGCCATACCCTTTAAAACGTAAAATAAAAAAAAAATCGCTTTTCGAATGAATGATCAGGGCACTCTAGCGGTTATGGAACACGTGCTTTTTAAATTAAAATTAAAATTTTAAAATCGGTCCACCCTACTTTCCAATAGGACTTGTATAATATAAACAATTTCATATTGGAACACCACAGCGTAAAAAGAAAACTCCAAAAGAGAGAGAATATTTTGAACTCATTCACAGAACAAATTAAACTGTCAAAAAGGCACCTTATGTACAAAATAGTTCACATTTTCACGAGTCGCAAAATAGACGACGTTTTTCGTATGATGACCTCCGGTGCGGTGTCGATCAACGAATTTTCCTCGAGGCAATATTTCCATCAACCATTCCACAGGATAACGAAACGTGCTGTTTTCGGTTTATTTTCTGATATACAGAAATTACATTGATAAGCACTCAATGTGTAATATATATACTTAGAATGTCTCCATAGACGACGTTATGTCAAATGGATTATAATCATTGACTAACGGAAACGACATTGACGATCATCAACTTCAGCAATTTAAGATAAAAACCGTGTCTGAATAATGATATACACATTTTCAATGTAAATAACTTATAATTCAAAATCCTACACTCCTTTCTTAATATTCAACCGAGAAAATCCATTCAAAGGATTTCACTCAGCTTTATAAATATTTAAAAATGACTTCATCAAAAGGTTAGGGTTATCGGTTGTGTCTGCGGTGTTATACAAAAGTTTTCAATCTGCTTAAAATCTTATTCAATTCAACTAAATGTGCAAAGGGACTGAATATCTGCGATTTATAAATTTATTTATAATCTCTACCTTACGGTATGGATATATACGGTATCACCGGAAACGGAAAATACGCTGGTACATGTTTTTTTTGTGGGTAAAGGATATAAGGATGAATTTATGTACCTACTCATCACTATGGATATATTCCTTATATTGTAAAATGGATTTTGTATTAATATAATGAGATAAATTTATTTAATCTGGGTCAGTATAATTTCTCGAATGTAAATGACACACCAATATTGTGTTTACTGGATTTGGTAACTCTGTGACAAGGTATACCATATCGTACATGAAAAAGTTTTCATTCGAATTGTTGGAATGTAATTAACGGCAAAGGTTCCCTTTTAATGAGATTGAGATCCCTTGTCATTAATGATGAATGAGAGTCGCTTTACAGCATAATGTTGAATTAATAAACATTTAAGGACCGAATAACAACTGGGCTAAATTTTATGAAGTCATTACGAATTCAGAGGAAGTGTCGTCGAATTCTACAAAATATGTAAGACGAAAACTTACCGGGTAAGTGTCCTTTCTGACAGAGTTAAAACAAAAATAGATTTTAGAAGTGTTGAATAAGTCGCCAATCGCTTAGGCAATTTTTTAATAGGTCATAGACTATTTTTTTATGTTATCAAGTGTCAACATTCTTACTACGCATATGGCGAGGCATATGGTATGATCAGAGTGAGAGTTCCGAAGACCAGTCAATTATAGCGTGGCTTGGGGTACTTGTTATTGCATATTCCCATATAAATTTTCGACATATCCCCCAAGACAAGTAGACAAGTGCAAATAAGTGGTCCAAATTATATTTCATTCTATCTCATTTTATAAGGAAGAGACTATTGACACTGTGGCTAATGGCACCGGGTGCCAATAGTCCCTTTATGATACAATGGCTAATGGCACCGGGTGCAAATAGTACTAGTTTATTATACTAATGCTAATCGCACCCGGTGCCATTAGCCACAAGATTATAAAGAGACTACTGGCACAAGGTGCCATTATCCACAGTATTACAAAGAGACTATTGGCACTGCGAGAAATATAGAAATTGTGAAACTCGTACCAAAATGCGAAGAAAAAACTTAGAATAGATCTGTTAATAAATATCCGTGAATAACCTTCAAAACTTTTTTCGAAATCTCCAAAATTTTACCTCAAAACTTCGAAATTTTCGAATTTCGGAGATTTGAAACTAAGAAAATTACATTTTGATATGAAATGTACCGTAAATGCGTTTTGTAGAATACTGTAATACTGTAATCGACGTAAAACATTATTCTAAGCAAAAAAAAATTTAACGGCATGCCTCTAAAATGCACCGATTTTTAATAAACTTATTTGAAAAAATTAATTTTATCCCAAAAGGACAGCCGCCAATACGAACAAATAGACCCTTACAATCTGTTTTTCAGTTTGAATTGAAAATATATTGCAAGATATTCACTTCGCAGAGTAATTGAAATTATTGTAAGGATCAAAAACTACTTTTTTCTGGGCGCCCCTTTCGGTTTAGGCGACTATACTGCCTACATTTTAAGTAAAATGAATTTTTTCAGTTACGCTTATAAAATTCATCCCTTTACGAAATGTAACGTAAATGAGTTTTGTTGAATACTGGGGAATTCATCCTTTTACGAAATGAAACATTAAAGCGGATATTTCGATACTAGGGAATTAATCATTTTACGAAATGTAACTTAACGGCGCACGTTTTGTAGAATACCGGGGAATTCATCCTTGTACCATATGTAACGTAAATGTGTTTTTTAGTATCCTAGAGAATTCCTCCCTTTACGAAATGTAACCTTTACGTTACATTTCGTAAAAGGATGAATTCCTTAAAAGTGAGCAATCCGCCTTTACGTTACATTTCGTAAAGGAATGAATTCCCCAGTATTCTGCAAAACACCTTTACATTCCCGAAAGCCAAATGATTCTTACATGTGCATTTCATCTGCGCAAAAACTTGAAAAGCGCACACAATGTGATACAAATGTGTAAATTTTTTGCGTTTAATGTACATATTTTTTGCACTAAGTCTTGATACTTGTGCACAAAAAAACAAAAAGTGCACAAAATTTTGATTTACGGTGAAATTAAAGAAGTAGTAACTTTCGATATACAAGTGAAATATACATAAATCTAGTACTTCAATATATTTAGAGTCTAAATTGATATAAATAGCTTACAATAAACGTCTTCCTACTTTACTTCTATTTTCTTTCTTGATATCATTAGTTTATTTCAAATGTTCTGACTAGAACTTCTACTTTAAGATGAATCATGTACTTTGTACACTTTTTCACGTAAGAATAAACATTTTTTTTGCACATACTTATCGATATGTGTAATACACTGTATATATTTGTTGATATGCGCACATATTTTTTTTGCACTTTTCGCTCAGTAATTGGCCTTCGGGATTACATTTCGTAAAAGGACGAATTTCCTAAGATCGAACCAACTACCTTTGCGTTACAATTTGTAAAAAGGTGAATTCCCTAGGATCGGACAAAACGACTTCACGCACGTTCCATTTCGTAAAAGGATTAATTAAAATTTTAATTTTTCCTACAGTCAAAGGCAGTCAATTTTCAGCATAAATTTGCTTCAGCTGTTTTTCAGCTGATCCACACATACAATCAAAACGGTTTATACTTGTTTATACGGTTGAAGCTGCTACACGCACGCGCATGATAGTGGTAGAACCGTATAAAGACGTATAAACGGTGCTGATTGTTTGTATGGATCAGCTGAAAAACAGCTGAAGCTTATATTATGCTGAAAAGTGACTGCCTTCGACTGTATCGAACTGTGGTGTGAGTGTTGAACATTTCAGTTGGTCTTTACTTGCGCGCTTGTTTTTTTTTCGATTTTTTTCGTTTACTTTTGTGAATTCAGCTGCAAATTGTTTACATCTGACTCGGGAATTTGTGTAACATCAGTGGATTGTCGAGTTTAGTCAATTTGTAGTTTATTATTAGTGCAATTCCGATCTGATTAATTGTTTGTTCAGGTTTTTGTGACAACGTAATTAATTACGCGAGTGTAACGTTCCGTAGTGTGATTCGCGCTCTGTCACGTCCAGCTGACAATTAGTCCAGTCATCTTACTGATTAAAGCAGTTTTATTTCATTTATTGACGATTAGTCCAGTCGATTTTATTTATTTATTTTTTCTTTCCTTGACAATAAAATTGTTACATTTTCACGATTAGACAGTCGGTTGATTGATTGATTTATTATTTCCTTTTTTTTTTTTTTCTTTGACTATCCGGGTTCGCAATGAGCGATGTAAAGGTATGCAGCAGGGAAGATTGCCCTCCGTCGAACATCAGGATAGATCATTCAGTGAACTGCGGTAAGTGCAACGCTCTTATTCATTTGATGTGTATAGGCATTTCAAAGGCTGCCAGCGAAGTAATTATTTCTAAGAATGTGGTTGTCTTATGTGATGCTTGCATTGTGATTGTGACGAACTCGTCGTCTGCGGCTAGGTCAGCCGCGAGATCGTCGAAATCCTCGAAGGGTGCTACTAATTTTCCGAATTCTTCGTCTGATTCTTTTGTTCAGCGCTCGATTCTCGAATTTACCCGCCCTGAAGATAATGACAAATCAGCTGAAATACTGTCGTTGCTGAATGATATTAAGTCGTCAGTTTTGGAGCACCGCGACGAGACTAAGTCTTACGCTTCTGTTTTAACTGAAATCAAGAATATGTCCGTGCAAAATCCCGTAAATGCCTCGGATCGAGTTTCAGTCAATATGACATCGGTTCCATCGCGTAATGCATTGGGCGCCGACTCTGATTTTCCTCCTTTGAGTGCTTCAAAGCGTAAGCGAGCTACAGCTTTTTCCTCCTCTTCTTCGTTTACTCCGAAGCGTTGTCGTACCGACCCGAAAATCCTGGCTCAGAAATCCTCATTTGTAGGTCGTAAACTGACGTCTGGGACTAGCGCCGATTTGAATCATGGACTCGGCAATCCTGTATCTGGCGGTCGTAATGTTCGTCGAGATTTTGCCGATGGCTTTGCTAAGTCGCTTTACGTTTCTAAGCTCAGCCCTAGTGTTACTGCGGATTCGATTACAGCCTATCTTAAGAAAAATGTCCCCGACATTGCTGACGATTTGTTTTCTTTGCGTTTGCTTGTCAAAAAGGACCAGAAGTTGGATAGGCTTAATTTTATTTCGTTTCGTCTGAACTGTGGTGAGGACTTGTTCAGCAGACTATCTGATCCTTCGTTTTGGCCTGAGCACGTGATGATTGGTGAATTCGTGGAGAGAAAGAAGCCTAAATCTAACACTTTTGGAGATTTTTTATCGAAACCTCAAACTTGGACGTCCAAGCAGACGTCCTCAACTGCTGGCAATCTTCCACCGGAAGCTCCGACTCATTTGTCGCCTCCTCGCCAGATGGATACGGATCCTATTGCCCAAGACGATCCGCTTATTCAATTAGATCCGGTCAACTGACTCGCTCTTTCCGTGACCGCGAGTCGCAGCCTCTGATATCTGACTACTTTCAGCCGTCTCAGTCAGCTGTATCTCATCCGCAACGTCCCGTTTCTGATTCAATGAACTCCCCTAGATGTAATTTTTCCACTTCAAGAAGTGGTTTTAAGTTGAATTATCAGAACGTTCGCGGATTAAGGACTAAGACGTTTGACTTCTCGAATAATGTTTTGTCTTGCGACCACGATGCTGTTGCTTTGACAGAGACTTCTCTCAATGATTCTTTTTTCGATGGTGAACTTTTCGATCTTAAACGATTCTCTGTCTACAGAACTGATCGTTCTCATTTGAACAGTGTTCATCAGATGTATGGTGGCGTGTTGATTGCTGTTCGTACCTCTTACCCCAGTGATCGTATCCTAGTTCCTGGCACAGACAATGTCGAAATGGTGTTGGTAAAAGTTCAACTTCAGGATCATTCGCTCTTTATCTGTTGTATCTATATTCCTTCTGGCTCCTCAGTACTGGTCTATAACGAATATCGTGATGCACTGGAGAAAGTATTGAACTTTGTCGATTTGGATCTGAATGACGAAATGTGCGTCCTAGGTGATTTCAATCTCAGTCTTGTAGATTGGGTGCCCGACACCCTCAACAGCCACGCCAACAGTGTTGACGACCTGATGAATGGCGATGACGAGTCTTGTGAGCCTAATGTGTTTCTACCATCTGGGATTGGTGAAGGAACGAAAGCTGATATAATCTATCTCATGTTGAGCAGTGGTCTTCACCAAGTCAACGGCGAGCGCAACTTTTATGGAGATATTCTGGACCTTGTTTTTTTCAGCAACCCCAATGGGGCAAACGTTTCTAGGTGTCTTGAGCCTTTGAGTCGTGTTGACCTGTACCATTATCCCATTGAGGTTATCTTTTCCGCGGACGTAGTCGATTGCGTTGAATGTGATGAGTCTTCTACTGAATTTAACTTCAAGAAAGGTGACTTCTCCGGTCTGAACCGTTATTTTGACTCTGTTGATTGGAATCAACTGATGTTGAACGTTTCTGACGTGGATGTCGCTGTTGATTTGCTTTATGAAACGCTTTTAGCCGGTTTCGAAAGGTTTGTCCCTCTCAAGAAAAAAGTGACGATTGATGACCCGCCTTGGTACAACCAACGTCTAAGGAACCTTAAAAATAGGACGAGCAAAGCTAGTAAGCGCCTTAATTCTGAGACTGACCCCACTGAGAGATCTAGATTAGAGATGGTTTTTTTGTCGTTAAGTAAAGAATTTCGCACTGTGCGTGATTTGGCTTTTAGCAGGTATCTGACAAAGACTGAGAAAATGCTGACATCGGATCCGTCAAGGTTTTGGTCGTTTGTGAAGTCGCGCAAGAAAACTGTAGGCTATCCTTCAACGATGCGTAAAAGAGATAAAAAATCTTCCAGTCCTATTGAATCCTGTAGTTTATTCGCCGAGTTCTTTCAAAGTGTCTATGTTACTGATAACGAGAGTGAATCAGACCTGTCCCGTAAGTTTTACCACATTGATCAACTTGTTGATGTTGGATCGATTTCTTTTACTATTGAAAATGTTGTGAGCCATTTACGTGGTATTGACACCAGTAAGGGCGAAGGGCCTGACAAAATCTCACCCGTTCTTTTGAAGAACTGCGCTGATAGTCTGTCTTATCCACTTCTCCGCATTTTTAACTCATCACTCTCAACTGGTAAGTTTCCTACGAGATGGAAATCGTCGTATATTACACCGATTTACAAGAGTGGATCTAGGAGTGACGTAGAAAATTACAGAGGTGTTGCTATTCTGCCAACTATTGGAAAACTGTTCGAAGCCGTCGTAACTAAAATCTTAACCGAGAAATTTAATCACGTGATTTCGAAATCTCAGCATGGCTTTATGAAACGAAGGTCTACAGCGACGAATTTAGTGGAGTTTGTAAGTCATGCGACTAAAGTCATGGAGTCTAAACATCAGCTAGATGTCATTTACACTGATTTCCAAAAAGCTTTTGACCGAGTAAAGCATTCAATTCTTTTATTCAAATTGAAGAAGTTTGGAGTTCATTCTGAGGTGTTGGCGTGGATTGCGTCTTATCTAAGCGGACGTACACAGTTCGTAAAGTTGTCTGGGTGGTCATCTATGACTTTTAATGTGACGTCTGGCGTTCCTCAAGGTAGCCATCTTGGCCCTCTTCTGTTCATATTGTTCATGAACGATGTCACGAAAGTTTTTTCTTCCTCTACTCATCTGTTGTATGCAGACGATTTGAAGATCTTCAAAGTGATCAAAACTGTACTTGATGCTACTGCTCTTCAGAGAGATTTGAACAGGTTCTTACGGTGGTGCGAAGTCAACCAGCTTTATTTAAACGTAAGAAAATGCAATGTGATGTCTTTCACTCGCAAAAGGTCAAAGATTGAATTCAATTACTCTATCAACGATACTGTGGTGACTCGCTTGAAACTGGTGAAAGACTTAGGAGTTCTCATGGATGAAAAACTGACCTTTGGTAAACACGTCGAATACGTAATCGCTAAGTCTTATTCGATGCTCGGTTTTGTCATCAGGACTTGTAAGGAGTTTAAGAATGTCAAAACCTTGAAGAGTTTATATTTCGCACATGTGCGTTCATATCTGGAATATGCTTCGGTCGTTTAGCACCCGTATCAAGAAACTTTCATTGATAGGATTGAATCGATTCAGAAGAAGTTTTTGATGTTTGCACTCAGACGATCAGTGAGACGTGACGAGAACTATAAACTTCCACCTTACATTGACAGATGTTGCTCCATCGACATTGAACCGCTTGCTAGACGCAGGATAAATGCCTGTGCATTGTTTACTTTTGACCTTTTAAGTGGTGGTCTTGATTCATTTGAAATAACAAGAAGAATTACTCTAAATCCTCGTCCCACTCGAGCTGACGATTTACTCATTGTCGATGAACACAGGACTAAGTATGGTTACCATCAACCAATAAATAACATGTGCTTGGAATTTAACCGTTTCTCACAGCTTTGGTTTCAGGGTATGCCGCGGAACTCATTCAAAACGACTGTTAGAATGTTGAAGATTCCAATCAAATTGAATGGTAAGATCAAAATGTCATGACTGATTTCATTTCACTTGCAAATATGCTGGACCTATGGTTCTTTTTCTAATCGGTATCGATTAGGTTATTTAGGTCTCACGACTTTAAAAAGTGGTCTCACGACTTAACTCCGAGTCTTATCGACTTGTGCCGAATCGAGCCAGTCTAGTCGACTGGCTCCCGCTAACCACTAACCGTTCATTTCCAGGTGGCTCAGAAAACGATCTATTGACGACTTTCTGGTTATTGGTCAAACGAGACGTGACTCACTCCTATGTGACGTTGGTGAATGTTTTTATTTATGTTTTTGTCCTATTTTTTATCATTCAACTTGACATGTATAATCTTTTTCTGTTCTTTTATTGTAAAATTAAAAATGCAAGTAGTCAGGGGGCGGATGCCATTGACGAAATAAATAAATAAATAATAATAATTTTTCCAATCTACTTTTTTATATTGAGTGCCAATAGTCTTATAATGCTGTCGCTAATGGCACCGGGTGCGATTAGCCTTACTATAATAACTATTGGCACCCGGTGCCATTAGTCACAGTATTATAAAGAGATTATTGGCACCCGGTGCCAATAGCATATTCGATTTTATAACACTCTACAAAGCGTTTAAGGAGAGCGATCTCTGACTAGTTTATTGAAACTGGTCTCGGGGCCCGAGGGTCACACGTCAAAATGAGAGAAATCGCCTTCAAATTTATTTTATGCAATTCAGTGATGATATCGCACTAGGGCCGGTATATTATCGCACACCAATCTTGATGGATTACTTAGTCGATGGTAATATTCTTGAGCGGAAACTGAAAATGAAGGATGTGATTTTCGACACGAAAGTGTTGAGCTTTTCTTGGATCTAGCGACATGAACGGCGAAGAAACAAAACCCACAATTCGAAAAGTATCATTCCACGATCACATCGACTACATCACGGCGAGAGCTTATTCAATCTTGAGATTTATGAAAAGGAATTATTGGGAAATGAACGATGTGTATGTGTATGCCCTTAAAAGTGTTTACTGCTGCTATGTTCAGTCTATTCTGGAGTACACAGGTGTTGTTTGGAGTGCAGAGTGCTCAATTCGATACAACACCTTTATGAGCCCGGTATGTCGATTACAAGGTTTAAAAAAAATTTGAAGGATTGCTGGTGAAATATGAACTGAACGTGATATTTTAAATCTTATATAATGTTTTAACTTGCGATATTGAATTTGCTTTGCTTAGTCTTTGACCGCTTTTATGTTGTGTAAGAGAAGATAGATTTTTGTATGTATTTTTTTATAATTTTATATGTTCAGTTGGGACTTTAGCCCGTTGAATTAATTTGCAATAAATAGATGTCTTGCCAATCCGAGACGAAGCCGATCTGACATCCAGAGACAAGTTGCTGGCTTCAGCTCTCTTTAAACCCCCCATGTTATGAGCAACTCGATAAAAAATACGTCTAATAAAATGGTTACCATTGCGTAATAGGTCACTGCTGCGACTTTATTTTTCTTTTTATTTCTGACTACTTTAATGTTGCATACCATCCCATAAAATATACTGTTTCCCCCAGAATACTTGACAACAACAATGACAAAAACTCTCATTATCAATTAATTATTCGAGTCGTAAATCACTTGTTGAAACGCACAACAGAACAGATATAAAACCCTGATTCCTAAACGGAAGATGACCAATATTTATATGCCTGAAATAACCTGACGTCTTCAATCATTTTTAATCCCTAATTCTCTTTACGAAGAAAATCGTTGTAACGCGACCGAAATAAAAAGAGAAAACGTTGAAGAGGAAGAAGTTTTGTGTTACACAAAGTGTACTGGAACAAGTTTATTTCGAAAGAAAATTAAATGAAATACAGAACGAAACAGTTGGCATTATGGCAGGATTTATCGAGGATGGTTGCGTACAAATTAAGATCGCAGTTTGATGTAAAATTCATTTTGAAATGCAAATATTTGTCTATATATTATGCAATTAAACATGCTGTTTGTGAGTCAGACCATATTTTCTCGTTACAATGATTCGGTTTATTTGAAATTGATCGACATATTGCTATGCATATGTATGGACTGTTTGAGGTGGATAAATTTACTATGTGTGAGAATAGGTAGCTTTTAATTGATTATGCATTCTACGTTGTGTAACCTAATGCAATACTTAACCATATCTACAGACCGGCTCTTCTGCAATTATCGAAGTATTTATGTATATTACATATTAAAGTAAGTGGGTTTTGAAATCCGTTCCTCTTTAGCCCCGTACGAAGTACGAAGGGGCTTATAGGATTACGATGCCGTGTGTAATTGATGGAATTCGAAGCAGACGGTGAGGGCAAAGTGTTTGCCTATGTTCATAGATGACGAATCCGCAATAAAAAATTTTGCCGTCTGTCCGTCTGTCCGTCACGTCGATATCTTGAGTAAATCAAATCCGATTTCAAAATTTTTTTTTCCCTGAAAGATAGTCAAAATAGTGAGGCTAAGTTCGAAGATGGGCATATTCGGGTCGGCCCTTCGTGAGTTAGGGCCACCTAAGTGATTTAAGGTCTTTTGGTGATATTTATGGCAAAATAAACGATGGAAATGTAAATGACACGGCAAATGATAGGTATTGTTAATACCAATCCAGGAAAAAAAAGTTTTTTAAAATTGGGTGAGTGGACCGTGAGTTAGGGCATTAGAAGTGAAAAGCTACTAGGGCCCTATGTGTATTTTACATAGAACTCGAGTAAATTTCATTCGTTTTTCGTAATTTTTGTGTCATTTGGAAGGTAATCGAAAGCCGAATAGAATGTTGTTGAAAAAAAAAATTAAATTTGGGTCCTCGGACTAAGGCCGCTACTAGGGCCCTATGCGTATTTTACATACAACTCGAGTAAATTTCATCTGTTTTTCGTAATTTTTGTTTCATTTGAAAGATAATCGAACACCGAATAGAATGTTGTTGAAAAAAAAATTAAATTTGGGTCCTTGGACTAAGGCCGCTACTAGGGCCCTATGTGTATTTTACATATAACTCGAGCAAATTTCATCCGTTTTTCGTAATTTTTGTTTCATTTGGAAGGTAATCAAAGGCCGAATAGAATGTAGTTGAAAAAAAAAATTAAATTTGGATCCTCGGACTGAGGCTGATACTAGGCCCTATGTGTATTTATACTCAATAAATTAAAGTTTTAGGGCTATTTGAAATTTTTTTTTTATTTGAGAGGAACGTCGTACGGGGCTTCGTAATAGACTATGCCAAAATGACTTTTTTTCACAATTTATTTGCATAAATTAGCTAGAAATTGAAAATAAAGATACTCGTGTCTCGTCTTTTGACGAAAATTTTCCACCCAAATTCCACATAAGGTCTTAAGTTTGCCACTTTACAATTACAGTAGTATTGTTCACTCAGTTCACCCAGTTTTGACTGATTCACTGAATTTTGTTTTGATGAAATGTCAAATCGCTACAGTAAATTATTAATCTCAAACAAGTTTGTGTCGAAAATTTGTAGTATTTCGCGTAAAACTTAGTGATTCAGTTTAAATTTCGTCCAGAAAATAGTTCCGAGTGTGCTTTTTCTATTGTTTTAAACAGAATGTAGGACAAATTTTCCGAAATAATTTTAAAGACAAATTAATTTGGTCAAACATTGTGGGTGTTGTGAAAATCTCATTTTTAAAGCAATTTGGTGTCGATTATGCAATTCAGTGTTCAATTCCTTAAGTTTATGTGCCTAGAAATTCCCTGCAAAACGTTTCGTGCTAATTCAGTCGGTAAAATGTGAAGAAAACATGCAAAAATATGTTGCCATTCAGATAAACAAAAATTATTGACATGTCTATTGTGAAGTTAGTTGTAAGTGACACCGCAAAACTGAAATTATTTTGACCGTTAATTTAAAAAACTATTTTTTGGCGGAAATGCTTTTATTTGAATGTGTGCATGTTTCCAGTAAAATAAAATAGTGATAACGTCATCACTATTGAGGACCTTTAAAATGGCATCATTGGTTAAAGTTGATTGGCATAGTCTATTGCGCTATGCGCAATTTCTAAGATGTACACATTACATAATAATTTTACTTTAACTACTTTAACCGGCGCATAGGCTTACGGTCAAAGTAGGGTGACAGACGCACTAGGATCACGTACGCAATAGATATACGGGTTTGTACGGGGCTCAGTTGCAGCAAACGCTCCGGACTGTTCTGATGGCTCGTTTTCTAAATATAATTGTGGCAGTATATCGGATATTGACCCTATTTTATGACTTATTATTTTGCCTTATTCATTCATTGAACTTTTCAACTGCACCCATAGACGTTAAAGTTAAATGAAAATTTTGTGAAAACTCGAAAAACGAGGATGTAAAGGAAGCTGTGCGTGCACGAATTAACCGACTGAAAATTACGATGACTTTAAAGAGAACACTCAAGAAAAGAACCGAAAATGGTTTGAGTTTTAGTCAAGATTACGCGTTATCGATCACGAAAAAAATTGGTTTAAATTAAGTTTTTCCTAGAGTTACCTAAAGACATTGTTTTGTCCCGCTAATCTCAAACTTTCACGTTAATTTTATGTAGAAACAGTGCTTTTCTTAATTTCCGTGTCTGGTATTTCATTTTCGATGATACCCTTTCATTAGAATCAATTCTTTTTGAAAAATGTACGACCGCAATAAGGACCGCGAATGTGTTAGCTTCAAATAAAAATTAGTTTTGTTGCAGTCGTTTGACTAGCTCTGAGAGACGTGAACAGTTGAACGAAATTTTCATAAACTGCTCAGCTTTCTCAGAACTCGTCAAAAAGTAAATTAAAATCCAGTTTTAAAAAAACGCCAAAATGTATGCTTTTCAGCACAGGATCGATGTCTCTTAAAAGCCATTGATTGCACCATATTAATGATGTTATTTTCCACAAACCTTTCAATCATTACATTCTACTAAAGTTCACTCAAGCTTCGTATAATAATTTGTGTACTTGTATTGCACTCTGAATGACTCGTTTGACGTAACGTAAATACGATGAATTTGTACGCATTGCAAGTCTAACCTACATTTAGGGGATACAATTACGAAAAGTTACGAATTATCACATTTTTGTTTTATGTGGGATCTGATATTACTAGTCCCACAGATTCTGACAGCTGTTATATTGAATGCAATTTTTGAATTTTTTCCCAGTCGAAATTTTTGTTGCACTTGTGAAGTCACCAGTTTACTGGGATAAAAACCAAAAAAACCATTCAATATCAAGACTCTCAAATTTGTGGATCTACAAATTATGTAGAATCTGTTGAAAACGAAAATGTGATAATTCGTTAATTTAAGTGTATGACAATTATATATCTAATTGAGAATTACAGCCATGAACGTCGTAGTAGTAAAACAAACTCTCATTTGCTTAGTCCACTTTGTTCCCCACAATAATAACTTGTACAGAATGCACATGCCAGTGTGAGGAAGTGGACTAAATAAAAAAAGAGATTGATAACACAAAACGGCACTTTTAGGTGTTCATGAATGTAAAACAAATTTAAAATCGCAAAGAGTCAAATAAACATTCGAGGAAGTTAATGTATATTGATGAATCAACGTACCACCCAAAAATCGAGTAACAGGATTTACAGATTTTGTGTGAAGGTAATGGACTTATAATTTTAACCTGTCACATACGGCGATTCATCTGTTATCGCACGGCAGGTTAAATGTGATTTTAAATACCTGGCGATGAATAGAACTTTCACCTAACCTAACAAAAATATCTCAAACCAACGCACTGTGCTTTGCTCAAACCTAATAACAAATTGTAAACAATAGCAGCACATGGATAAACTCTTTAAAAAAAACCCTTCTCAGCACGTTGTACTTTCACAAAAAAAAAACCAAATTATCAAACGAAGACTTTCTCTTACGCTCATTTGTATTTACTGCGCCAGCGTACACCTAACCTACACCAATAATATCAATCAGCTGTTCAGAAGAAACATCGCAAAAAAGCTTCACCACCCAAAGTTTTGGTATAAAATTTTATTCTCAGCGTGCTTTTAATTGCATCTAACACATTTCCCGATTCGCAAATCATCAAAACTTTTAGTTTCAACACAACTGTGGTCGAACGTTCACACGCGATTTATGTGGTAAGTTAAATATTTGTCGGGATAAACGTACACGTTCAGCATAATTATTTGGTTGCTTCGTTGCGGGAGATACTCGGCAAAATTGATGAAAAATTAGCCAAAGTTATGGGAGTGTAATCACAATATATTCACATCTGAATTAATTTGGTTGAACTTTGAATATTTTTGTGGGGTCGTTCGTCATAATGTTTTGCTATTTGTTCCGTCTTCGTGATCATACTTTTCTGAATGGTTAATAAATCTTTTATGTGTGCTTTAGCGGATTTGAAGAGTGTGTTTATAGTTGGAGTTTATTGATAATTTATTGTTAATAAAAGTGTTACAACAACGCTTATGTAGTGTTTAATACACGGGTATAATGGATAACGATTGGATAACCTGAGATACTATTCGGTATTTCATGGACGACCACATTGGCTTCGCAAAATGTGGTGAGTGATAGATTGCCTATGCTTATTTCTTAAAAATGAACGGATTTGTGAATTCTAAACGAGATTTGGTTTTTTGTTTTAGATAAATTAAGGTCTTTGTTTCATGTTCGGAAATGATTGATGGTGAAGCTCATCATGAATTATGATAAAAAAAATTCTATCGTTGGAATATTGTCTGTGTTAGATAACATGCTTATTGCTACTATATCACATTTTACCCTTTATCGCTACACTTTATATGTTGAGTCAAAAGTGAAAATGTATTGAGGGATTCTTTTGGGTGACGACATGTCAAAATCGGACGTGTATCGGTCTACCACTCCGAATTATACTCCGAAAACATATGAAGATAATAATCTTTACCGAACATCCTCCAAGTCCTTGTTACGATTTAATCGTAAGAATTTTATTTTGCTGAAGAAAAAGAAACTTTTCAATAGAGAGAAAATTGTTTCCAGTGATTGGAAAATAAATATAAATTCACGAAGTCAAATATACAGAAATATACTCCGTATATTTCTATATATCTATCTTATAACTCTGTATAAGTTTGACAACTGCCACTTGGAAGAAATTGAAATTTTTTAAGCTACGGATTTTGATCAAACAAAATACCAGTGTGTAGCGCGCGATCTCGGGAGTCTGGCCGGTAATTAGTTTTTTAATCGGACCAATATTTACTGAGCGATAAGACTTTGGAAACACGATGTTGTAATGTGCAACAAAACTTTTTTCCAAAGTCTTATCGCTCGGTAAATATTCGTCCGATTGAAAAACTAATTGCATTGCCGGACTCCTGAGATCACGCACTACACACTGGTATTTTGTTTGATCAAAATCTGTCGCGTAAAGAATATCATTTTCTTCCAGTCTTATACGGAGTATATTTCTGTATAGTTGACTTCGTGAATTTTTTTTATGAGAGCGAAGCAAGCGATTTCTTGTTTGTGTCATAGCTTTATTTTATTGTAAAATTATGAAAACAATCAAGAGCGGAACAAGCGAAAATTTGTTTTGTATTCATTAAAAGCTGTCAATTTTTTTTAAATGAATTTAAATCAGTTAAATGTCTAAATTGACAAACACATCCGAGTTATACTCGATATACGGAATATACGAAGATATACTCGTTATAGGTTTCTTCCAAGGCCGTTTAAAATGTCAATCGTCATCCACAGATAGGCCAACACAACCTTACTTTGAATTTTTGACGAACAAATTTGTTTAAGTTGCGGTTATGTTTGCTTCTGTGGATGACGGTCGGTTGTTTTCGGCTTGTCAAAATTCGTTTTTACCGTACGGTGGAAGAAACCTATACTGGATACACTCGGAATATACGCGATATACTCGATATAACTCAGTATAAATAAAATGAAAGGAATTCCTCTTAATATAAATCCCATATTTGCTGATCGTAGAAAATGTATAAAAAATGGCCTTCTTTCTTCAAACGTCCAGCTTCCCATTCCTGGACTCTATTGAAAATTAAAAAATAAAATTCATTATTGCCTCATAGTGTAAACAACAAAACAACACTCCATTGAAACCCCTTCCGCTTCTGTTAATCAAACATTTTTCCAGCGAAGTTTTAAAATAAATCCCGAGAAAGAGTCTCGGGTTACTGCACTTTTTCCATCACCATCGACAACCAAAACCATTAAAATCTGCATAAATTATTTTAATTAGCGACACTTTTGTATTGCAGCTTAATGAGAGCAAAATTAAACAAATTTATATTTTAACAATTTTATCCTCAAAAATCCGCGACTAGTTACAACACCTCTAACGTTCATAAAAAATCTGCAACGGCTCTGTGAAAAGTGAATTTTTTCATGCGGCATTTAGGTTCGAGAAGCCTTTTTTATCTATTTTTCTATATTTCGCTTTTATTTATTTTTATTTAGCGTATGGTTCTTTTCTTTCCCTCTACAGCACAAGTACAAATACAAATACAAAATCAAATTTCAAAAATTAACAATTTTGCTTATTGTCACTAGTGACGAAAACTGTTTTCATATACTTTTTTCATTCATTTTAAACTATTACCCTTAAATAAAATAAAATCCTGCCCTGAACAAATTTCGAACCCCCGACACCAAAACCCAATTTTTATCGGTCAACACCTCTAACCATTCGGCTATAGGGCATGACGACGTATTAGTTTCATATGAAAATTACTAAAGCACCATCCTTGTTTTCAAAGCTGAATACGGTTACGGTTGTTTCGTGAAGTTTTACCCTGAAAAAAACAAAAGCGCCATATTCAGTGATGCTGACAAGTGGTGAAAATGTCAACAAGATCCATGCCCTATTGAGATATATAATCGCAGTGAACCAATTTACGAAGGATACATTAATGCAGTCTACATGATCATTCCTACAATTTTTCCTTCATTCAGTCGTACATATGTTTCGCATTTCAAAGATTCACTTTCTGAAGCTGGTTCCAGAACACGTTGTATGCACACATGTTAAGAAATTGGTGTTTTTTTCTCACAATGTGGCTATCAAAAACAACCCCATTTCTCAACTTGTTGCAGAAATGACTATTATGGCACCCATCAAAATACAGCATTAGTTCTTCCTGCTTTATCGAAATTTGTATAACTTTTGACTTCAGATGCTTGGGAAATATGTCCGATTTTAACAAGTCGTTTTTCAACAGAATACGGAGAGAGATGTGAAATTCGACATATTTCCTGACGTAATGTTGTGGTTTGAAATTGATTCTAATCTATAACCTCATTTGTTTAGCAAATTCTGTTGGGAAATATGTACAAACCACAACGACTCAACAACTCTCCCAAAACAGAAAAAATTCCGAATTTCACTTTTAATAGAAATTCCAGATTTTTCTTAACCAAGCGCTGTGAAATTATGTTTTAATTGAAACTATTTTCATAAAAAAAACGAAACGAAGCTGTAGTTACGGTTTTTTTTTTTAATTTACCATTTTCAATTTTAGTTTAATGTGCATAAGTCAAAATCATGCTTCTTTTTGTTAAATTTCATGTTTTTAAATGACGTTCCGACCGTAAAAAAAAGTTACAAATAAAATGCTAATCTCGCTATGATGAAGCTGCATATATTTTTCTTTTCAATTGCTATGCATAGCAGAGGGAAAACAGCGAAATTGATAAAAATGTACTCATTGCAATTTTCATGTCGTTGAAAAAATGGTCGGATACATCAACAAACGAGCCATCAGAACAGTCGGAGCGTCTGCTGCGACTGAGCCCCGTACAAACCCGTTTATCTATTGCGTACGTGACCCTAGTGCGTCTGTCACCCTACTTTGACCGTAGACCTATTGCACCCGTAAACGTAGTTGAAGTCAAATTATTATGAAATGTGTACATCTTAGAAATTGCGCATAGCGCCGTACGACGTTCCTTTCAAATAAAACAAAAATTTCAAATAGCCCTAAAATTTTAATTTATTTAGTATAAATACACATAGGGCCTAGTATCGGCCTCAGTCCGAGGATCCAAATTTATTTTTTTTTTCAACTACATTCTATTCGGCCTTTGATTACCTTCCAAATGAAACAAAAAATACGAAAAACGGATGAAATTTGCTCGAGTTATATTCAAAATACACATAGGGCCCTAGTAGCGGCCTTAGTCCGAGGACCCAAATTTAATTTTTTTCAACAACATTCTATTCGGCGTTCGATTACCTTCCAAATGAAACAAAAATTACGAAAAACGGATTAAATTTACTTGAGTTCTATGTAAAATACACATAGGGCCCTAGTAGCTTTTCACTTCTAAGGCCCTAACTCACGGTCCACTTACCCGATTTTAAAAAACTTTTTTTTTCCTGGATTGGTATTGACAATACCTATCATTTGCCGTGTCATTTACATTTCCATCGTTTATTTTGCGATAAATATCACCAAAAGACCTTAAATCACTTAGGTGGCCCTAACTCACGAAGGGCCGACCCGAATATGCCCATCTTCGAACTTAGCCTCACTATTTTGACTATCTTTCAGAAAAATTTTTGAAATCGGATTTGATTTACTCAAGATATCGACGTGACAGACAGACGGACAGACGGCCCAAATTTTTATTGAGGATTCGTCATCTATGAACATAGGCAAACACTTTGCCCTTACCGTCTGCTTCGAATTCCATCAATTACACACGGCATCGTAATCCTATAAGCCCCTTCGTACTTCGTACGGGGCTAAAAATCTATGCGACTTTAAATTACCTTTCGCGGTTGTATGTGTATATGTCGACAACGTCGATAAAAACTGATGAGTAACAGATTCGATACCTATCACAGGTGTGCTGCCGCCTGTGTAAGATTAAAATAATCGCTTCAAATCATTCATACTTTCAGTGGAACAAGTGGGACATATTGCATGCAAAACACAGTCAAAACAGGTGTAGTAGTGTGCGATTTGCTGTGTGTAATGTACTTTGCGCATCGAATGGAGGAGTATCTTATTTTGCTTCATTGCCCTCTGCGAAAGTCGAACATTACATAGCAATTTGCCCCTTGCGAAAATGATCGATTACATGTGCAATATTTTTGATTCATTTTTAGTGAATTTTTATGCGAAATTGAACTTTCACATGTGGTACGCAGTAAAACAGAATACATTTAGGGACACTCGTAAACTCTCTCATGTATTTTCGAAAAATTTCCTTCGGCAACTGTTTTTCGACAAGTGTAGTTGCATACTTCTCATTCGGTTCGGATACACAAACTCCACTTTTGTCGAAAACACAGTTAGTGAACCTTGTTGCTAAAAAACACACTCACACTCAAACTAAATTTCTGCTAAGAAAGTTACTCTATCTGCAACCGGCAACCTACAATAACGATTCAGTAAGATATTTCAATGTGAGATAGAGTATCTGTAGAGTAGTAGATCAAGGCTGTAAACCTGAGAAGGCCTTCAAGTTTACAGCCTTGCGTAAAACATCCATTTAGACATGAATTAGGACAAGATTCTATGTACACTGAATACGGAAGCAATTTTACGATTACATCAAATAAATATGTACGCAGGAAAAATGAATTTCTACGCACTGCAGTACATGAATTGGTTTCTGAGAGTTTGCTGCTGTGTTTTCACGTTTGCGGCAACAATTCCAATTTTTTAGAAAAACAAAATTCTGAAACACTCCCTGTTCGTATAACATTCAATTTAGAGGCTAACCTTATTGCTATCTTTTTCAATAAAAATGAAATTATGTCAGTCAGTAATCATAAACCGTAAAAAAAAATTGCGGTTGTTTGACTAAAGGTAAAATTCGTCTACTTGAAATAAACTCATTCATTACGGCATAATCAGCTTATCCTATCTATGATAACAACTGAATTACCTGTATCTACCATATTATGGTACATGTAACATGAGGCTTTGCCTCCACTAATGCTATCATTTCATGCGTATCAAATATTGCGGTACACAGTGGTACATACGTGGATATTCTCGTATTTTATTTTGTAAAATCATTAAATGGAGCATGGCAAAATGTTGTTACACCATGATACGCATCACAGAGGAAAAAGAGTGGATGAAGAAACACAAATGTATTCACGTTCACAATTCTGAATCGTAAATTGAATTTCCGCTTTTCGAATTAAATTCAAATACGGAAAAACATTCAATAATTAAATATCCGATTTCATTCAATAAATCAATCAAATAAAACATCTAATTATCGATGTGAATGGAAGGATTTATTCAAGAAGACATGAATATTGCTGCGGCTATGAGGAGGCAACGAACAACATTTTCTGAAATGCCAATAATGAATTATTTGTTTAATAGAACAAAACTTGAACGGATTTGGGGTATATAGAGGCAGCTAATAAACCCTTTCAAATATTATGCAATGAAATGGCCAATTTTAGGATATTGACTTGATCTCCTCCACTTCTTTAGTTTCTTTCAATCGGCCGTAATGAAATTATACGGGAAAAGCTGTTGTGGATTTTTGCCAAAATATACATTTCGTTGCTTACTTTCTTTCTTTTTACGCACAGCGAAAACGTGCCTCACTAACCTAAATTGGTATTTTCGTAAATGCTTAAAAGAAGAAATTGTTTGTTGAAATTTAAGTTTAAGGGCGCGCTTATTTGCTTTCAAATGCTTGGAAAACGTAATTAAGTAAAGAAGTGAGTTTATTATTTGAGAGAATCTCTAATAGATTTTCGAGGGATGCTTTAATATTATTTATTTTGTAATTTTATGCAGCTGAGGCAATGTTTTCGCGTGGTTCGGGTTCACGTTTTCAAAGAAATTTTACATCGTTGTTCGTTACCTTTCGCATAAATTGCAATTTTAAAGTCAAGCTCAGTCTTCTCGTAAATTTCTAATAAATTATATTTTTCAAGGCACGCTATAGCTATGCTATTCATAAAGATGAACGTACTCGTTAAAGACTGCGATGAAAATAAGTCTGCGACCGAATTTGATATGAAAATGGGGAGAAGTGGTTGTCGATGTTTTCCGAAATATTTTTATTTTCTTGAAGAGTAAAATTGTAGTCTTGATTGGAAACTGAAATTAAAATTTATCGACGATATATATTTAGCTCGTATCTGCAATATAAAATCGCTTGATGGTATTTTAAAACGTATATTTCAAGCAAATTCATAAATATCAAAACGATTACAGTGCACCATCATTTCACAAGACCGACAAGGTTATTCTGCAAACAACTTCATTACCTTTTCAAAGATCCAAAATTATGTTCGCTATAAATATTTATTAAATGGCTTTTCTGTTATGAATTTATTTTCTAATACATGTTCTATAGACTAGCGAACTCTCTAAGCAGTTTGAATTATGTCAGAGATGGGGACTGGGACTCACTTAACAAATGAAATACCCAAAGTTTTTCCTTTGATTTGATTTTTATTTCGAACTGAAGCCTCGTACAACATTTTCTCGTTCCTCACTTCCCGCTAGACCCATTGTGTTGTACTTCCAAAAAAAATATTTATTACCCTTGCGATACGGTCCAACCATTTGCTTCTTGTCATAAAGTAAAGCAGACAGCTATAGCAAGTTTCAATTATTCTTCAAAGTTAAACAAAAATCTCCTGAATGTTTGGTTCTAAGACACTTCAGCGCTGGACACGTAAAATGCTTCTGTCCTCTGTGTTTCCAGCTCCAAACCATCCACTCTAAATATCGCGATCAGGTGAAGCTTTGTTCGACCCAGACTGAGGAGGAAATTGGTGTTCTTTGCATTACAGCCCTCCATTACCTGCAGCTTTGAGCTTATGACAACTTCCCATCTATTCTATACAATCAAATGTTTCAAAAAAAATCTTTTACTTCATTTGTTTTCACAAACAATTCGCTATATCATTGCTTTTTTATCGTAGTTGTCGACAACAGAGAGCTAGCCGCTTCAGAAATGTTACGATGATAAAAAATAAGAAATTTACTGGAACGATTATTTAACGTAAAATCGAACAACTAAGAACGCAATAAACGTGTAAATAGTGGGGCCAAAAAAATTGTGTGGTTGTGGTGTTTAAAAACAAAATTATGCTAATTCCTGATTTACTTTCAGTGTAAAGTATTGCGCTTGAAAAGTGCCAGAAGCTGAAATTACAGCTGAAGTAGAATCATTGCAATAAAAAAGCTACAGTGCAAGTACACATCCGCTGAATAGAATTTTACCTTACCTACATAAGTTTGAGTTGAAAGTGATTGTGACTTATAACAATCCATTAAACTTCATGCGAAAAAGAAGCCCTCTAATCTATTGTAATATTGTAATTAAATCTGTGTAAATTTCGATTAAATTGTTGAGCTAAAACTTCTTGATGCGTGGATCGTATCCTATAATTTCCTTGGATTAAATCACAAAATTGTCATTATCCATTTTAATTAAAAATTTTCATTTACATTTCCAAAATAAACCCGACTCTGACTGCAGAAAAGAAAAATGTACATAGGAAATGGTATAAGTATTTTAATTTTCTTCATAACATGAAAATCGTGACATTATTGCGTAAAAGCTAAAAGGCAGCAATTTTTTCCTAAATCCATTACCTTGTTTATAAAACATTTTCAGTTACGCACAACCAACAGAACTGGAGAGCGCATTATGGTTATTATATATTTTTTTTAAGAAAAAAAATCCCTAGACTTTAATATTTTAATATGGGCTAATAAATCAACCTCAGTCCGGAAAAGCGGTACTTTTTCCTTCCCACTGGAAAATATTCACGTGTTCGCAAGTGACTGGAATATTGATTACATGCGGACAAATTCCTTTTACGCATAAAAAAGCAAAAAAAAGAAGTTTTTTGTCATTTGTGTCTTCATCATTCCGTGATATTGTAAATGATAAATTGTATTTGTCGTTTATCCATTTATTATTGAAGTTATTAGAATTATGAATTTATTATTGTTTGTTTGCCAGGAATAACAGGAATAACTGTGGTAAGAATAGAAGTAGACTTGAAAAATGAATATTCAACTTGAGAAGTGAGCTCAACTGAACCTTTACAGCGACTAACTTTTAAAAATCAGCCAGCATTGTTCCACATGCATTCCATTATTGTTTAGAGTTGTCAAAAGTTACCAGTTTGTCGATAACGACGACAAAAATAATGACAAGATCTTGGTAATATTGTCCTTTATAATGTAAAATGCAAGTTAAAACAAGGCATCAGAACAGTCGGAGCGTTTGCTGCGACTTAGCCCCGTACGACCCGTAATCCTATTTCGTCCGTAACCATAATACGTCCGTAGCCGAAATACGCCCGGAACCCTAATACGTCTACAACCCTCTAATGCGTCTGTTACCAAAATGCAAGTCAAGTTGGGCATGGTCAAATTTACTGAAAGTGTTCGTTTTTAAAATTGCGCAGAGCGCAATTGCGAAAGCCCGTACGAAGTACCTCTCAAATAAAACCAACAATTTACGATATTATTTTAGAAACCCAAAATTTTTTGCCAACTTTCTATTGGGTATTCAATTATCTCTCAAATGAAACAAAAAGTAGCAAAATCGGATGAGATTTACTCGATTTATGTGCAAAAAACACTTAGGGCCGAGTAGCGGCCTTAGTCCAAGGGCCCAAATTTGAAACTTTTTTTGCCATCATTCTATTCGGCATTCAATTATCTCTCAAATAAAACAAAATCTAGCAAAATCGGATGAGATTTACTCGATTTATGTGCAAAAAACACTTAGGGCCGAGTAGCGGCCTTAGTCCAAGGGCCCAAACTTGAAACTTTTTTTGCCATCATTCTATTCGGCATTCAATTATCTCTCAAATAAAACAAAATCTAGCAAAATCGGATGAGATTTACTCGATTTATGTGGAAAAAACACTTAGGGCCGAGTAACGACCTTTGAGCCCTCCCAACAAGCTCGCGTTGCATCCTACACAAAAACAATGTTCAGCAACTTTGTTCTACTCGTCAATACCTTTCATTTGATATATCACAAGCAGCTATTGCGTGCGTATTTCGGTAGATATCGTCGAAAGACTGAAAAACACCTATAGGGCCCTAGCTCTGGAAGGGCCGACCCCACCATGCCCATTTTCGAACTTGACCTTACTTTTGTCGATACCAATCGGGGAAAAAAAGAATTTTGAAAAAAGGTTGTGATTTGCTCAAGCTAGAGGGGTCACAGACGGACGGACGGACGGACGGACATTTTTTTTATTGCGATTAAAAATACTTTGATCGATGGAAGTAATAGACCCGATAATAACACTAGTCATAAATGTTTGCCGTCTGTAACATGTTAAATTCGCTCCAAGTCAAGTTGATTTTTTATGTTTGTCACTTAGTTTTGGTGATTTTAATAATTACACCTTGGTTCACCCATATGTGGGGCCTTTTGGTAAAGAAACCACTGACTGGCCACGAGTTAGCAAGTTTGGTGATGAATTGAAACTTCATTTAAACTATGATTCGCTAGATTTGTTCGTGTGCAAATCGGTATAGTGTTCTTAGAGCATTGTATCGAGTATACCACTGTCGCCATGGCCTGATGAGAAATGGTATTTTTAAACTGCATATTAATGCAAAACGTCGAAAGACGTATTTAAATTTTCTCTCAGATCGAAACAGTGGTCGAATGTCTTATATTTGAGCCTTAGTTTCCAGGAAGCATTCACCTTTTTTTAAGGGTATCTTGAAAGATGCCGCTACCTCGGAAGCTACGATATTCAGCTAGTACTTTTTGCAAACTAAATTTTTTTGTTTTCATTGAATTGTTGAATATTAACTTCTTCAATATATTTTTGTATGCAACTGATGACATTGTCCACATGATTCATCCAGTCTTTTTCCCCAACTTAAACAGTCTACAATGGCCGGTTTTTAAAAGCTAGCCACTGTAGTGTTAAATGAAATAAATTGAATTCGCAGTGTATAGCATTTGAAATTTTCTCCCAAGAGGACTGTAATGATATTTTGTGTAAGGCTCACTTAACTAATCTCGACATAAAACAGTGGATTGCAATTTCTCACACAATATTATAATATTCCTGACTAAACAAAATCTATCAAAGAAAAATAAGAATGGCAATGAAGACCATGAAATGGATAGATAAATATTAATTATCGTGCAATTTATTTCTCCAGTTTTTATTCAGTTGTACAGCCGTCTCGGGCAATTAATTAATCTGTTATCATATCATGAATGCATGACCGTACATTCTTTATTTTATCTAATTTGTTGCGTAATAAATTACCACACATTTGGAGCTTTTTCCACGCGCCTTAAATGCTTTGATACATTTTCTTTCCCAACCCATATCAATCAAACATGTAATTCCTTTAAGAAAAACTGGGCGTCTTATTGTCTGCAATTACATTATATTGGATGGACAATCAAGATATTTATTGGGAAAAAGAAAAATTTCAATGTAAAAGATACACAAACTTCTGCACACAAATATAAATGAATAAGACAAACGAAAAACTTTAACAAAACGAACTTTTGTGCAACTTTTTTTTGTCTTTGTTTTTATAGTATCTCACAGAAATAAGTTTATCTGCAAGCGAAATCGTATCCAAATTATTGCAAAGAATGTCGATTGATATATTTACATTTCTGCTAAAATAAGTAGAAATTGTTGGGATGTACTGAAGTACATTTTGTGGTTAAACGATAAACAACTATTCCATTTACAATTTTGAAATCTATGTTGCAGAAACGTTATTGCTTTGCGATGTTGAGGTTTTGTGGTATTACGCTTTCCACTCAAAATAATTTTGAAGTAATTTATGAACAAGTCGGTTTGTTGCTGCCGTTGTTATCCGGAAAATATTATCTAAAGCACAACAGTGTGCACTAAATAGTAGAAATTACTTTTCGAAGTTATTTTCTTAAACTGGTCTGCTTTTATGTCTAAAACGTTATTTAAGTGATCAACAAGCAGCATTTACAAATTTATTATGGATGAGAGGGATTCCTTTGAAAAACAGCAGACCAAAATCGGACACATTTTCCAGTGGAATTTTTTTTATGTGCCAGAAGACTCTAGAAGCCAAAACCTCTTTCAAAAAAATTCTTCGAAGCTTGGGTGGCTAGTCGTAAGTGATCAAAAACCAAAAAACGCACTTTTCTTACAAAAACTTCTCCAGTTACACGAGCCGTATGGGACGTTTGGGACGTTATTAGAAAGGTAATTGCATGTACTCCGGTGCAAATAGGATCTTATTGTGTTTAAAATTCATCCAAACTGAGATATGTGCGAGGGTAAGGCTCGGAACAGGTCAGGTCAACCTGAAACCTGACCTGAATTATCTGTTAACCTGACCTGACCTGAAATTTAATTACCTGACCTGACCTGACCTGAAGTGATCTTTAACCTGTTTCGACCTGACCTGAAAAAACCTGACCTGACCTGATTTTTTTTTTTTTAAATTTTACATTTCTGATAATTTTATAAATTATGTCAAAATTATATAAAAGTTCTATTCTGCTAAGTATTTATTAATTAAAAACGAAAAAAAAAAACATTTTTAAAAACAGTCAAGCAATGAAGGCTATTTTAAACACGAGTCTGATGTTGATTTCGGGTACTTTTAAGAGGCAAGTCTACACAATTACTACAGTACATCCCACCTAAATGATTTATTTTTACAGTCAAATGATATGCCTCAATATTTCATTGTTTTGTTGAACTATTGTTTTGTCCTGACAAGCGTCATGTAAATTGTCCTTGAAGATCAACGACATTAATGTTTTGGACTACTGGAATTCCTATTCTGGAACATTTCCCTCTTTGCCGAGTATAGCCCGCGATTTTTTCGCGGTTCAGTCCGGATCGGCCTGTGTTGAACTGTTTGGAGCTGTTGACGTTATTACCCCCACCAGATGCTCTCTCACACACAAAACTAAACACGCGGTTATGTGCGTTAAATCGTTGTACAAAGAGCGATCACCCCTTGGCAAAATTCTAGCCTACATTTCTGCGCAAAAATATTCGTTTTTTGATGATTTCTCTGAAGCGAAATCTTTTTTTGAAAAAGTAAAACTATTAAAGCATGCAAAAATGTGTTACCTTTAAAAAAAGTTGGTTTCTGGTTAATAACTTATCCCACTTGGAGAAACCTTTGAAAAATGTCTCATTTACACATTTTGCAAAGGTTTCGCCAAGTAGGATAAGTTATCAACCACAAACCAATTTTTCCTTTAAAAGTAACTGATTCTTGCATGCTTTAATGGTTGTGCTTTTTCAAAAAAAGATTTTGGTTCAGAGAAATTATCAAAAAACGAATATTTTTGCGCAGAAATGTAGACTAGAAATTTGCCAATGGGTGAGCACTCTTAAATTTTGTTCCTCTTCCGAAAATACTGAATTATTGTTTTTTATATTTATGATTTCTACCGTTTAAAATGTTCGACTTATTTCTTCAATAAATCACGAAGAAAACAATAACAATATATTGGCTAATCAGATCGTTTGGTATTCTCTTCAAAACAATGCTTCCTGACTCAGATCTAGGCTGAAAACGCCCATAATATTCAAATTTTTCTTTTATCAAATTCAGGTCAGATCAGGTCAGATCAGGTATTTTTCATATTAGGTCAGGTTCAGGTCAGGTCAGGTTTGGAAATTACCTGAACCTGACCTGATTCCCTCAGGTATTTTTTCTCATGACCTGACCTGACCTGAACCTGACCTGTTCCGAGCCTTATGCGAGGGGTAACTCACTTCTAGATTAAATGGATTAAATGGTATTAAATGGATTAAATGGATTAAATGGATTTAATGGATTTAATGGATTAAATGGAATAAAAATTGGATTAAATGGATTAAATAGGAAAAAAGTTCATTTTACCAAATACTGTAAAAGTCTTAAAAATTGTTGATTTTGATCGAACCACGTACTACAACTCATACTACAATGTTAAAAAGCGAAAAAATCCACTTTTAGGAGTTTTTGGTGTAAAGTGGATTAAATGGATTAAATAAATTTAATACCATTTTTCACAAAAAAAATTTTCCTATACCTCACGAGTACTTAAACGAGCTGGGGATCGTGCAAATCTATTTTTCGCAATTACTTTACAAATTTTTCAGGTGGGTAGCCTAATTATTTCGGTAAAACTAAAAAAATTTTTTGGATTAAATGGATTAAATGGATTTAATGGATTAAATGGATTAAATGGAAGTGCGTCACCCCTCGGATATGTGCAGTTGTGCTTTTCAACCGAAAAAAGACTGAAAACTTACACTCTTTTTACAGAAATTTTTCGAGGTACACGAAACGTACATGGTCGTGTGGGGTGTCATTAGAAATGTAATTTTATGTTGTTTCAGGGCAAATAGGGCCATATAGGGGTTTGGAAGCATCTACGATGTAATAGAAGCACTTAATTATTCCAACTTCCCATCACGTCGACTGTAACAAGTAATACGTTTCATAATACCCAAATATACGAATGACACATTGATTCATCTGATATTAATACCACAAATTCATAAATATTTACTTAATATATCGTGATCAGTTGGTCAAGCTCTGCATTATTTTCTTAAATCATAAAGTCGGTTACGTTAACTTTGATAGGGATGTGATGGGGAAGCCCATTTAAGTAATTTATTTTAGTCCTTGAGTATTCTATTTAATGATTAAGCATTCGATGAATATTTTATAGAAATGCTTATATAAATAGCACTAAATCAACAAAACTAAAGAAGTTCTTTACCATATTGTTACGTCGACATATAAAGGTCATATAAAGCTAGTACATGGTAAACAAAACCACAGCAATTGATTGAATAATTGAATACCGAGTATGTGATGGGATTTTAAATAAGGACCTTAAAGTTAAAAAAATTGGCAATATAGGTAGAAAATCTTGCACACTAAAGAACTGACATTATATTCCTGATATACAGACAGCTGATATTGGCTTCAACTCTGGTATCTGCATCTGTTACCGACAACGATTGCAAAAACGACTAACCTTTGTTGATATAAAATTGAAACATGGATAACAAAGCTACATTACATTTGTGGAACGAGTCAATGGAACATTGGAACGAATTGAACGCTAGTAAAGCTCCAGAGAATCCTTCGATACAAAAACAGTGGGATCGTACAAACGTAGATCGAATAATTTCCGAATCGCTCAACTTCGAAAGTCTTGAAGATCAGGCTCGCTTTAAAGCTTTACAAGAACCAGAATCAGGCGGATGGCTTCATATAATTCCATCAGCAAATATTGGTACCGCAATGAATAACCAAGATTTCCAAGTTTTCATAGCTCTTCGTCTTGGCATTCCATATTTATCCAAACACAAATGCATCTGTGGTGTACTGGTGGATGGAAATGGCACACACGGCCTCAGCTGCCCCACTGCGAAGGGAACATATCCACGTCATGTCACGCTCAACCGGATAACGCATCGATCATTAACAACGGCTCACCACAGTTCGGATGTCGAACCGGTGTTAAGGAATCACGCGCCGCGTCATTCACAATAATTCACAAAGTGACATCTTCCTTATACAAAATGTGTCAAAATGTGAATTATTTTTAATGACGCGGCGCGAGATTCCTAGCAACCCTCGAACCACTTGGACTTTCACGCGATGATGGAAAGCGGCCGGATGGTGTAACTCTCGCGCCTTGGTCGAAAGGCAAACGTTTAGTCTGGGGTATTACTTGTGTGGACACATTAGCAGCTTCATATTTAAATACAACAAGAAAAGGCAGGCTCAGCAGCAGAACGCGCATGTAATCACAAACACAGTCACTATACACAGATAAAGGCTTCCAATTTTCTTCTAGCTGGTCTAGTTTTCGAAACTTTAGGACCATGGTGTAAAGAGACGAAACAATTCTTTCACAAACTTGGCAATATGCTTATTGAAGAATCGGGTGATATTCGCGCCAAACATTTTTTGTGCAACAAAATTCCTCTGGCCATGCAACAAGGGAATGCTACCAGTATTCTTGGAACACGCCCATCCAACAATCAGCTAGATGAATTTTACAAATTATAAAATATGTAAATACTCATCACATGTAAAATGATCATGCGTTTTCGGTAAAAATGAATTTAGAAACGAATGACCATAATCAAAGAAATTTTGGATAAACAAATCATAAAAGTTTGAATCGACAAAAATTGAAAAATCTAGGAAAGCAAAATCTTCAAATGTTCGAAATACGTAGTCTCAGCTCTATTATTTTTCAGACGTGAGGCTGCAATTACTTTTTCATACCTAGGACATACCTACCCTCGCCTTCGGCTCTGTCTGGAAACCTCTCACCTAGGTACGAAATATACTATTTTCGAACTTTTGAGACTTTAAACTCGACCCGGAATGCCAAAAATATTGGTCTATATCCGGAAATGCATTGATAAAATGGCTTCAGGGTAAGAGTTGATCAACATATTAATTGTTTTTCGAGTTTGTCCTCAGACTTTATCCATTTTTATTGAAGCCATGATATTTTTCAAATATTCAAAAATACTGGCATGCTTCTCTTGCAAATCCTTCTGAATTCGAATGATACGCTGGATCTCATCATCACGACAATTTCCAATGTTCATATTCTGTACTTTCTGAGATAGGCTATGATGATTTGGGTTCAGGTCTTCCAGAACAAGCTGCAGATATTTTAAGTTCTTAGCTTCATCCAGCAGATTTTTCAATCCTTCGCATTTAAAGTTACTCGGTGCACTCGGTACTGTAACACTAAAATGAGAAAGAAATAACTGAGTATTGTGGGAAATCTGAAAAATAACTAAATTTATCTACTCATTCAACTCCATGATTTCACTTGATCCCGAATAATTGCCATCCAACACAAACTGTTCTTCCGAATGTTCCAGCCGACATGTACCCAAATCGAGCGTGCCAAGATGTCGCAGAGCAATGAAAAGTCGTCGGAAATCGTCACTTTTCAATTGACTCAAATCATTATTACCTAAATGGATAATTTGCAATTGACGCAATTTCGTCAGGAATGCTACATCGGTCACATTGTTCGAGGTCATGTCCAAGTAGTTCAGGTTACACGGTAATTTCTCATTAATGTTATCGATTACTTCGATTTTCTCGAGTCTGTTGTTTTGCAAGTGCAATCTCTTCAAAAAACTGACCGTGCTATTGACAACTATTTTTAATTCACTTAGTTGATTGTCATGTAGATCGATTTCGGTGGGACCATTGTCGAAGAGCATTAGTTCGGACAGGTCATTGTGCATTAAATAAACACTGATAATCAACGGGAATTGGGCATGAAAATCACCATTGATGCTCTTCAGATGGTTATTGTTTAGATGAATTTCCTTCAGAGTTGTCTGCCGAAACGACGGAAGCATTTCCAAGTTATTGTATGCCAGGTCGAGGTATTCTAAAGCAATGAGTTTATCGAACACCATTGGTTCAATGTGACTGATATTGTTGTGGCTTAGTATAAGTACTCTCAGCTTAGATGAAACTGCATCGAAAACTCCTGACATCAAATTATTTAATAGATTGAAGGCCAAATCAATGCTTTTCAGGTCGGAAAACATTGAAAAATTCATTGGTTCGAGTGATTGAATGTTATTATGATTCCACTGAATTTGTTTCAGTCTCTTCATGAAATCCCGGTGATTCTCATTTTTGTATCCAATAACATGATTTCTATCGTTACCGCGGAATAATTCGAACAGAAACTGTTCATTACAATTGGTGATACTGAAGTCAGTTATTAATTCCAAAGTGCTGTAACAGTTGTTTGGCGTTCGCTTAAATAAGGATCCATATTGCGATATAAAGGTGCAGGTAATATTCAAGTAGTTTGTCGAACATTCATTCCGTATTTCATTAGCTTTCACTACTCTTCCAACACTCACAATTATAATCAAAAACACAAATGTTATATCGAACGATCTGCAATTCATGATAGAATCTGTTCACTATTACTATTTTACGACGACTGAATTTGCATCAACCGTTTGATGTGCTTAAATACTATTAGAATCAGCAAACTGGCCTGGAACGGAAACTAATTATTCTTTTATACAAATTTAACTCCATGAATAATGTTAAGACAAATAGTACTGTGATGCGTCGTTCAAGTCATTCCTAAACGACATCGATTTAATCAGTCCGCTGTGTATATTCAATTTGTGTTGTATTTAAACATCAGCCACTTATAATTTGGTTGTGTTTTCAGCTGGCAATATTGTATGGATATGTACACATTTCTCATTGATAATTAGTCAACCTCGAACACAAATTATTGATCTTCACCTTGACTATTTGTTGGCATCCAGTCCGATTAAAAATTAGTTCAATTGAGTCTAACTACGAATTAACATAATTCAAGTTTACGTATTGGTTGAGAGCACCCACTGGGTGGTCATTCATAGATTTATTTATTCACACTGATGTTGTAGGCAAAATGTGGTGTGTTGAGTACTGTGAATGAATTGAGAGTTGCTATGAAAAAATAAATTTTCGAAAACTTAGTTGGATTCGTTCATCAACTCGTCAATACGCAAAGTATCAACCAATTTCTGAATTCGAATACTTTTGGAAATTTTGCGATTTTTTTTTTGTTAAACACAAATGTTCACTTGCCAAATGACTTAACTGTCTTGATGACTGACGTATTATTTATACGAAATATTGCAGAATTTTTAGATTTAAACCGATTTGACGCATATAATGTTCAAAGTTCAATTCTAATGTATTTGTACCCAGAAAATGCATTAAATCAAGAACTGCCTGGATCAGATCTTAAGAAACTTTCAATCGCCTAGGTCAGAAGATTTTTCTGAATTTCCACACCTGCTGAATCAGGCCCTGAATATGATTTCTCATGATCAAATCAAAGCAAATTTAGTAAATACCATTGTACATACCTGCCACTCAGTTTTGCTATGAAAAATTACTAAAAACGAGTCAAACAAATGAAAGGAGTGCACATAGCATTTCCGGTGAATCGTAAATCGCAATCGCCGTCACATTTTTGTAGCAAATTGAGAATTCTAATGACAATTCCGTGTTTGTTATTCTCACTAGTCGTTGAAGACACTTGTGGACATAATTGATCTGCTAAATTTTATAGAATTTATGAAAGCTTGCTAGTGCCTTGACAGGAAGATTACGAATCTTTTCACAACTGATTATCGTAAAGAAATGGAAATGCTTACCCCGGACATACTCGTATATCCTCTAATTGCCCAAATACTTCCACTCACGAAAATAACTCCAACACACGTACTATAGGAAAATGGTAGAATGGTCCATATCCATAAACTGGTGACTATCGAGCCTGCTGACAACCATCGTCGCAATTATGCCATTGTACGCTGCATTTACTGGTTGCCATAATCGGATTGTTAGAGTTGCATAGGTCGACGCTGTAATAGAATGAAAGGATAAATTTTGTGATCCAATTTTACACTTAGGAATAAGATTATAATTATTGTGTCAATTTAATAGTTATACACAATAGCCAATAATGCAATTTTACCACAGAATTGGCTCAGCGCAGTACAGTTAAAATACATTGTACGAACAAGTCAGTTTAGTTTTCCACAACGCAAACGAGAAAACAGTCATTTTCGCATCTCATCTGAAACTTTCGTCCCATTAACAATAGCCTTTGTCGATATTTCGAAACTAAAAAATTTCGAATCCAAAAGCTACTTGCAAATAATTGCATCGAAATTCTTCAGATAATTAGTTACGCTTGTGGTAATGTTCTATAGCATGCAGTGCTTTTTAAAATTCTGTGTTGGAAACAAATTCACTATACAATTCCGTTAAGAAAAATGAACCTTATCTACTTTAAGTTGAAAATATTCATAATTTTCAGCATGAATCTAGTTAGCAAAGACAGTCAATTTACACACGAAAATTTCCGTGCGCATAAGTTTCTATATTGGTTATATGCCTTATGCATATAACCAATATAGAAACTTATGCGCACGCAATTGACAGAATCCTACTACGATCATGTGTAGTAGGATTTTGTGTTGATATGTTTTGCTTGAAAATTATGAATATTTCAACTAACAGTAGATGAAATCTTGTTGCTAACACGTTAGTAAATAGGGTTTTGCGCACACGCGCAAACTCACATCTAGTGTGCAAAACAAGCCCATTTACTAACTAGTTAGCAAAATAGCTACACGAACGGAATTTTGAAAACCGACACATTTTGTATTTCTGTGTTTTACTTGAGCTTCTGATTTCTCTATATAAAAATACTAAATATCCTCAATACAAACAACACACACTCTACGGATCCGGTTCCGGGTGGTTCCCGTGGTCCAATCGAAAAGTGATGTATGGAAGGTGCCCCTTATTTTTGATAATACATCATTTTGTCCACAAACTTCAAATTTAGCCGATATAATTTTGGGTCATTTTGACTCTGCCGCTATTATCCGTAGAGTGTGTGTTGTGCGTATTGAGGCTATTTAAAAAATACATGCCAAATTCACAAAAAACCAGTAAACCACGAAACAGAAAATGTGTCGGTTCTCAAAATTCCGCGAGTGTACTTCTCAATTCAGTGATGCATCTTTTAAGTGATGTTGAAGTAGTTTTTATCACAATATTTTACATTTTATCACTTTTTGTGATGCATAAATAAAAATCCAGAGCTGACCCAGACACTAAAATAAAATTTGTGCCACCGAGAATTGAAATACGACGGATTTCAATATCGATAACTAGATTGAAATGACCAAAATTACAACACCCGTTTTCATGGCTTATTACAACACTCAAACCAGTGTTGAAATGAAATTCGTATGAGTTATTACAGCATTCGTTTAAAAAAAATGCAAAGCAACGTGATCGATCAAATTCGAAGAGTGATTGTTTACAATGAAAATTCTGAATTTTTGTGCATTTGTCTCGCTCCGCTCGTAAGGAAAACTTGGGTCTAGTGCTGAAAAAATCAACATTACAATACTTGTAACACAACATACTATTCTGCAACTGCGCTGCGTAAACTGAACTTTTTCATGCGTGATTTGGATGGTCTTTTTCTCTGGTTGTGAAATGGATTTTCATATATACTTTTCGTCACTAGTGGGTGAAATGGATTTACTCGAGGATTTACTTTTCACTACTCCTTCTGAACATCTGAACAATTAAACGTAAATAAAAATTCTGCCCTGACCAAATTTCGAACCACCGACACCAAAACCCAATGCTTATCCAGCAACACCTCTAACCATTCGGCTATTGAGATGTATAATCGCGGTGAACCAATTTTTGAAGCGAACATAAATGCAGTCTACTTGATCGTTCATACAATATTTCGTTGATACAGTAGAATGTATGTTAAAGGTAGAGTTATGTTTTGCATTTCAAAAGTTTACTTTTCGCAGCTTGTTGCAGAAAACGTTGTATGCAACACGTTGCGAAATTGGTAGTTTTTGTCACACGATGTGGTGACATCACATCTAGTGACAAAAACTACCACTTTTCGCAACTAGTTGCACAAATTACTAGATTATCGAAGAACGGAATCTCATATAATTTTTTGTTTATATCGTGAAATGTTGTTGGAGGTAAACTTGTTTTGTATTGAAAAAGTTCATATTTTCATGACGAAAGTTTTTAAAACTGGTGAAGCGAAACTTGCGAAATGGGCTAATTTTTTCAGTACATTTGACAAAAACCACCCCATTTCACAACTTGTAACACAATAGCTATTTTCTGAACACTACTGTGACGAAAAGTAAAACTTTTGGTGATAAATGGTTTTTTAGCCACAATATGTGTATTGACACACTGAGCCTGCCCACTAAATAACTATTTAATATCTGACGATATTTCATTCTATTTTTCAGTTTTTATTCGCTTAGATCCTTTCATTTTGTAATCAACTTCAGCATCATCATACAAGGGGAGACAGGAATTGGAGTGAAACATTAATTAACATTTTAATACCAAGAAGTCTTTTTTTACAAGTAAAAATTGGAGTAATAATCTTCAATGGAATTTCATGAATGTATCAGTATAATGTTATTCAGTCAACGTTGAATGTTGCGCATAATCTTTTAATTCCCAGATGGTGTCAAAACCACTGCAACCCTTCCGCTGGATGTTAGCTTGTTAAGTAAAACAACAGTGTTCTTACAATAAGAAGATTTTCTCTGATTTATTAACATTTCTTGCTATTTCGCTAGTGTATTGAATACATTGTGAAAAGGGATTCACACTGTTCAGCTGTGCCCGCTTCGCTGAAGTCAAATGTTGAGAATAAATCAATACATCGACTGAAACAATATAAAACTGAAATACAACGAATCTCTCAATAGATTCCGGCTTAAACGAAAGACGAGAATAGTGTATATAGATAGATAGAAAACGTCTAATTTTCGAATAGCTAAAGAAAATGAGCTGTTACAAACGATGTCTATGGTACATTTTTGCACTATCTAATAAACGAAAGTTGTACGCACATTTTTATTACTACCATAATGAGCAGAAGTCCCAATAAAATGCCGTCATATGAGTTACATATCTAGATAGATGACAACAAAAATGTCTGTTTTTTTTGCACAAAGACAATATGAAAATCACCCGAATAATTTATGGCACAATACATATTAACGTCTTAACAAATGATAGTCAATTATCTGTAAATAACATTTTTTTCTTCCTATTATTTCCAGAACACTGTACTCCACCCTCACCATCAAGTAAATGGGCCGCACTAAACTGCTGAAATAATTTCGCTTTCGATCCACAACAACATACAACAGAAAATGACCACAATTTTCCGCATCGTCTGTTTGCTGCTCAAATTCAGCTCAACGTTCTCAATCGATAACAGCTTAGAAAATGAAACAGAAAACACCACCGATGATGGTAAAAGTGTCACATCCGAATCAGTACAGAAAGTCGCAAAAATTTTGTTTGAAGATTTAATTGCAGACGTTTCGGCAAATGATATCGCAGACAGAGCATCATACACCGTAATTAATTCAATTAATAATTTCACAGAATATGGTAATACCAATTTGAGTAATCCGATTAATGAAACTCGTTCAATTAGTGAAAATTCTATAACTGAATTGAAACAGAATTATTTTGCAAATTCAACCTTAAAAAACACGGACTTTAATTCACTTGAACATTTGCCAGCACATTTTTCCCCAAACGGTTATAGTGTGCACGCAACGAAGGCAGTGGGCCCAGCCAACGATAGTCAGCATATTGTTGGTGAAAGCGGCTCGAATCAAAATGCGGATTTTCCTTTTAATTTAACTGGAATTGAAAATGATGTTGAAACCAAAACCGCAATTGATTTAAATGAAAAATCCAATACTTCTGACGAAATTCCGGTTGATTTATTCAGTGATGACGATAGAAAAACTTTGATAAATGACGACGATAAATTTGATAGTCAAAACATTACGGAAAATGAAATGAAAGTACAGCGTAATGTTTGCGCTGAGTGTACACCGTCTGCGGATAGTATTTATCATGATACCTCATATGAACCAAAGCATGTTAAACGAGATGAAGAAAAATCCATGTACGCGTACAGAGGCAATTCAATTCATAAACAACACATCAACGGAAATGTTTTATCATCAACCGAAAATGTTTACGCCATTTTCCCAACGTTTCGGGATAAATTTGAGCAATACGAATCCAGTACGGAGGGTGTTACATACACAGAAAATATATTAAATTACCTTAATAATGGAGATGTTGGCACAATTTCTGGAAATGATGACAAAGATATACAGGATAACTTTGAAAATCTGACAATTACAAATGCAAGTTTTGAATTAGACATTACGCCAGTCATCCCAACAAATGGTTCATTAGAACCACGTGAGTTTGATGATATTACCAGCAGTGACTACAGTACAGAACTGGAAATGTTTACATCAACCATTACGGACTCCAGTGCATCAACTATCTCGTTAAATTATGTGTCTAATTCGTACGGCAGTGTTGTCTCCACCGAAAGTAATTTAAACATTGTGCAAAGTGTAAGTGAGGTATCTAATTTGACCGACACAACATGGCCAGTTCGACATTCAGCTGTTGTTGAAGGTGATTTAATATTAGGTGGATTAATGATGGTACACTCTCGCGAGGACACTATTACATGTGGACCAATAATGCCGCAAGGGGGCGTACAAGCGCTAGAGGCAATGTTATTTACGATAGACCGGATCAATGAAATCGGTTTATTGCCTAATATTAAATTGGGTGCGCACATTTTAGATGACTGTGACAAAGATACCTACGGGCTGGAAATGGCTGTGGATTTTATCAAAGGTATGTTACTTATTTATTTATTTTTCCTCTGTTCATGTTGTTCTCGTGACAACTTACATACCTGTCGTCGTATATGTATGGAAATACATGGAAAACTAATTGAGTTGCTTGTAATATGTAAAGTAGAGGACGTTAGCCTGAAGCAAAAATACGGGTATGTGAGTGTACGTACGTACAGTTTTATGTTCATTATTTGATGATAATACAGTAGACAAATGAAATGGGTGGTTGCATAAATTTCTATATTTTGTTTCAATTTCATTTTAAAGCTCTGTTTACACTTGGACGTTGCGCTCGAGTGGTAATATCGAGTTACTTTTTTTTCCAAAAAATTGTTGACTAAATTAAGCCTAGCTCATACACGCCGTCATCTATCTCCTGGTTGTATTTTGTTTAATGTCTACGATAGGAATCCAAAAAGAATGCAAAACTTTTTAGTTAAAGTGTAATTCGATATTTGTCTCGAACGCAAATTTCAAGTGTAAAACTAGCTTTACACTAAGCTAAAAACAGAGAAACTTAACTGCTCTCGCCATACAACACATTTCTGAATTAGGTGAACAGAATAAACTCACTTTTTCACAAAAATTTCTCTCAAATTATTGCCAGACTAGATAGCCATTTGCTATAACTAATGTGACTATAAGTGGTGTGTAGATACAGCAAAACTTTTCGAAATTTTGCAACATTCTCTTGGCGCAAGTTGAAGATATAGAAATAATATGTGGTTGATTCAGTAACTGTATACATAACCACCCATAATTGAAGATCTCGAGATACATTCACGTCGCCGCAGTTTTGTGTCATTATTGGAGAAATATACATTCAGTTGTGTGTCTTCGTAGAACCAGCAAAGCATCACAACGTCCATCGTTTATAATGCCATTGGCTTATCAACACTTCAGTTTTGAAAGCTATTTGTAATAATATATTGTGGTATCCATAGAATTGTATATTTATACAATCGTCCCAGTCCCAGTCCCTACAATAATATTTGTATCGAAGCGAAATTGGAATTCAAGCATGTGGGATATGGAGTATGCTCGTGCAGGCATAAATATACTTTTTATTGTTAGAAGTAAACACATACATTTTGTATACTGGGTACTGGAAGTAGCAATCGATTTAGATTAGAATTTTCTCTTTTTACATCAAAATTTCAGTCAGAATCCTAAAATTTATTCATAACGATATGGCACCGAACGTAAATGCTTAAGCAAATAAAAGTTGACATTATCTTCAACATATAATAATATTTCGAAACTTGTTTTTATATATGGAAAATATTTAAATTTTCTTTTGCAAAGTTCATAATCTGTAAATATCGCATACTTTTCTCTTCACTTTCACATAATATATTGTGGGAGTTTTAAACTTCTGGGATAGAATTATAATCCTTATTTATGAGATTTTAATTACGCTAGCATTTTGCGATGAAATTATAACTTTCTAAGCTGCTCCGGAAAAATTAGACCTGTCTCTATCCAGTCAAGTGTATTATGTTAAGTAGGTAATATGAGCCCTCGTTTCATTTGCATAGATAAAAAGAAATTCTCAGGAAGTGACACTCATTAGGAAAATGTAAATGCAAAGTCTCCATGCACTGCACACAACACTATTCTACCTTGCATATTAAGCAAAAACCTTTTAATAAACTAAAATTTTCCTGTAATTCATTTTGAATTATAGGTTGGATATGGAATTAGTTCGGTAATAACACAAATGCATTATCCATAATTATGCTTCAATAAGGGAATTCATAATGATAAAATTTACAGTTATGGTACAGGGCGTTTTCTTAAGTTTATGAACATTCGCCAAGGACGTAGTGGTCTGGAAAAAAGGAGATCTTGGCATAGGGTCATAGGGTCAAAATTTCATGCAGAGGGAAAAAATCGAGAGAAAATTTCCAAAATTGACCTCGATTTTGGTCCCAAGGTATGGAAATAGAGCACTGCGCCGTTCAGCCGATGGACAGTTGGCGGCTAAAACATAGCCGACACCCTTCGGCTGGCGGCTAGTATGATATAGAGGTGAGTGGGCTGCCCATAAAAGTGGGCTGCCCACGCCCATGGGCATGCCCACGGGACATGGACATGGGCACTTTACAATTTCGTGGGCATAGGGCGCAGCATGGGCACTTTTCAAAAATGTGTGATCCCACAAACTTAAGTCTTAAGTGCAGTCTAGACTTTCCGTACGATGTAATATTCATTCAAGGAATTTTAAAACAGCTATCGCACATAAAATCGTGTTTCCAACTGTGCTGTCAACATCGGTTTCGCCGCAGATTGACAATTTTCACATTTTTAGCGAAAATTTCCTATGTGGGCCTTGGGCATGGGCTGGGCAGTGGGCATGCTTTTTAAGATTCTTGGGCATGGGCTGCGCCGTGGGCATGCTTTTTTTAAATTATTGGGCTTTGGGCAGGGCGGGCATAAAAATTAGGTATGCCCACTCACCTCTAGATGATATTTATGGCGGCTAGCCGGCTCAGCCGGCTGAATAACAAAATTTAAAGTTTAAATAAATAAATAAATAAATATTCGGAATTTTTGGTAGGCACGCGATCGCCAGCTGATATGAAATTAATCTAGGTCCTCTTTTGTTAAACATATTTTGTGTGGAATCATTTGGAATCCACAATTAGTCCCAAATCAAAATACCTGACGATATTCACTTTTGTACTACTGTATTGTTACAATCGAATCAAATCTCATAGAAGTACGCAAGTCAGAAGTCAGTTACAGAGATATTTGTTTCATATGAATTAGGCGAAACCGCTTCTATTCAAAAATGGAATCAAACATTTAACAAAGGCTTTAGCTGTTTAAGCTGATCTCACTCGTACTACAACTACAACACGCGCACGTTTTACCATTACACATGTAGTACATTCATGACTTTATTGTACTGCCCTCTACCAGTCGACAGGTGCATACACAATTTTGTAAGCCAACGAAAAAAATTGCTGCAAAATTCTCCCAAACTGTATTAAAACCAAAACTTTCGCAAGCCATCTTCCGCCGCCGATTTTTAACACGGCTGAGGCGGCTGATAAGGGTATCGGCGGCGGTTCCGGCTGATGTGCTTCTTCGGCGGCGGCCTCGGCGTGGCTGAACGGCGCAGTGCTCAATATGGAAAGTGATAGAAAATAGTTATTTTTTCAACAAGGGAAAAAAATTGGAAATTTTATTTCGGGGAGTCGTTGACGTCACCCGATAAAATGCAGTTTCGAACTTTTTTCATGAGGTAAACACAACGTTTTTTCACAACAAAAGCTTCCGAAGTTTCAGCGGAGGGGAGACAAATACGGTTTTAGGCACTAGCTAAACATTGAGTGCCTAAACATCATTTACATGCTTATGCACGGTAAAGTGCACTTTACATCACTGCTTGTGACAGGGAAAATGCACTTACCGTCCACAAACATGTAAAATGTGTTACGTCACTGATTGTAAATGCTAGTTTAGGCACGCATGATTATTCCACTCGCCTTCGGCTCGTTCCGCAAACCTCACACTTGCCTAAACAAATATTTACAAACAGTGGTGTAACATACTGTTATCACCGAGTTGTACACAACGTTTTTCTCAAAAAAGCCAGAGAGTTTTTCTTTTCGTCACTGCATTGAGAAATAGACTATGCTCTAGCCTGAAACAAATTGTTGTGTCTGTTTCGTATGAGATAAATATGATGATACAGCTCGCGCTCGCTCTTGGTGTAATTTGATTTTTTTACCCCTTACCCTTACGAATAACCATTGTTGCTCGTCTAAGTTCACCGAAATATTTCATGAATTTCAAACTTCGAAATTCAGAGTTTGATGAAATATCGCCGTGAATTCCCTTAATGTATTTGGAATGTGTAATTCTACAATGAAATGACAAAACGAATATCATTAAATTTCTTTGTAGAATTGAATCGATTTAATCGATAAAATCTGTTTTTCTAAAATGTTGAAATTTTTATTGGTTTAAAAAATTCGAATCCATAATAACAAATCTGAACACGTAGAGCCTATGGAAGGCAACTCATTAATTTCAAATTAATATTTAAAAATGCTTGTGAAAGGTATTGATAAATATTCTATAGCTATTAGCTGTCATTAGGGTCGTCCAATCGAAATCAAACGATGCCCTGAAAACAATTGCCATGAAATGGTTTGAGCAGCCCGAGGGGAAAATAACTCGATTGTTTGAAAATTTCTATGACTTTATTGAGACGATACGACTACTACAATTACAGTGCCTTCACTATCTGAAGATGGTCAATATTGACGATTTGAAACATAAATATTCAAGAGTAAGAAGGTAAGTTTTAACAACAACAACATTTCTTTCTAGGTGTTCAAACGAAATACTTAATTAATTAAGAAAATTGAAAAATTACGAGTAAAGTTTCACCCGTATACAACAGTTATTTTGCTTTTCTGTTTGTTTGAATGTTGTTTTTGTACATACGAAAGAAAGTAGTTGGCTTGGTCTTTAAAAAATTCAAGTGTTTCTTGTCTTGCTATTATCAAAATTGAAATTAATGCCTTAAGCACTTTTCTCAAGAAGCTTACAGTTTTAAATCATTTAATTGCAAAAAGAAAACAGCTAGACTTTCGACAATTTATTTAAGTGGAATTTCAAATTGAATTCTCTATAATTAAAAGTGTGATTATGAGCTTGAAACACTGAACATTTTATTATTAAAGTTTATTCAGCATACAGTATTCGACTAAAGTATGCAATAAAACTAAAACTTTTTAGATCGAAATTGTTCAAATTTTACCTACCTACCTTCACTGTTTGACCGAACCCGAGCATTAATAATGCTGCATTATATGGTACACAGTTCTTCTCCCAAAATATGCTGGCCTATACGTGTTATACACCGATCCCAAGTTAACTACATTACTACTATATTGACTGACATATTTTTCAAAATTCGATTTTGTAAAATAACAGTTCATTGGTGAGTCGGATGTTTTTTTTTTTCCGTATAGCCCAACTCATCTAGTTCAAACCGTTTTACTCAAGCATCACCAAGTTACAGGAATTTTACATTTAGGTTTCTAATCAAATTACAACAATGTCTGCCCCGAAAGTATGTACCTTTACATTCATAACATATTGATACCGGCAATAAAGTTAGGTACTTGTTTCGATTGGCCAGGGAGTTTTTTTGTCGGGTTGATTTCAGCCGATACCGTAAATTTATGCTAACGTTTGTATTAAACTGAGATCACAAGATTTTACATTACTTATACGTGGTCCATTACGAAGGATTGGATCTTAGTAAATAGGACATTTTATCATACTCGCACCATGTTGTGACGTCACTACTATTTATCTAGCAGGATAAATAGGAAATTATGGACAGGTGAAACTAATAATATTGTTCGATTCTCCGGCAAGCCTCGATTCTCCGGCAAGCGTCGATTCTCCGGCAAGCGTCGATTCTCCGGCAAGCGTCGATTCTCCAGCAAGCCTCGATTCTCCGGCAAGCCTCGATTCTACGGCAAGCCTCGATTCTCCGGCAAGCCTCGATTCTCCGTCAAGCCTCGATTCTCCGGCAAGCCTCGATTCTCCGGCAAGCCTCGATTCTCCGGCAACCGTCGATTCTCCGGCAAGGCTCGATTCTCCGGCAAGCCTCGATTCTCCGGCAAGCCTCGATTCTCCGGCAAGCCTCGATTCTCCGACAAGCCTCGATTCTCCGACAAGCCTCGATTCTCCGACAAGCCTCGATTCTCCGACAAGCCTCGATTCTCCGACAAGCCTCGATTCTCCGACAAGCCTCGATTCTCCGGCAAGCCTCTATTCTCCGGCAAGCCTCGATTCTCCGACAAGCCTCGATTCTCCGACAAGCCTCGATTCTCCGTCTCATGTATCGAAAATCTAATATTATCGTTCCTTCGACTCCGGGTCTCTTTGATCAATCTAAAACATCGACACTCTAAATTATACATACAGCAGTATGAGCCCATTATTGGCGGCTTAGGTGAAGAGTTCGTCCTTTTTCCTATCACTATCTGAAGCAGTCAGTTTCGACTGCTTCAACTCATTAACCGGAAAACTTTGAAGTGTTCAAAAAAAGTTGAAACATTGTGCGAGTACTGTATAATCAAGTTGACTCCTGTTTATTCAAAGCAAAACCACATGGATATTGAGAAAATTCTTTATCTTTCATATTAAGTTTGGTTTCATGTTATTATGAAAAAGAACAATGGCTTTATGTTAAAGTACAGTGTTGCTTTAAAAGTATGTAAAGTTTTTTTTTCCTGAATAAAATCAGGCAACATACGAGGAAAACGATACTTGTATAATATTGAATACTCGAGATATACGTATACAATACACGCATAATATATTCCTTTTAATATAGCTCTACATAGAGACATGGAAAGCTTATTCAAAACATCAAAATTCCCGTATAGATAACTCATAAAATTCATATTATGTTTGAAATTTTATAGCTTACCCTTGTAGCTTGTGTAATTTAAACGAAAAGGCAACATAAAATGATGGGAAAAATATCTTTAAAAATAAATACAGAAAGTGATTTTGTTTGATTTTTTTTTCGCATATACAAATCGTTCAATGATATGTCTTTCAATTCGAGAATGGATTATAAAATATGATTTTGTCAGTTCCAAGTGAATGTTTTATTGAAGTGTGCTTAGCATGATGCCAATTTTGATATATATTTTTTTAAAGAAATGTCGTCAAAGGTTTTTGTAGATGAAACAAAGTGGTTTAAAGAAACCGGAACCGGCTTATAATCAGAATTTGTAAAAAGAGCTTTCCCAACGAAATGAAATCTGAAATTAAAGTTTTTATAAAAACAAATTTCTGCTGACATGTTGGCTGATTTCGTAATGTGCTAACTCTGCGAACTTTGCAAACATTTTTCAAAGACTTTTTTCGAATCCAACTTTTATACATGGTTTTATTCCCTTGGCTGAAAGTCAGGATCTTATTGCAAAAAACCAATTGAAATGTTCGTAATGCTGAGTTCACTATGGTTTTTAACGATAAATACAGAAAACGTCCACAACATGAGTCATTCGCACTACTTCAACATTTTGAGCGAGTCGCTCAATAGAATTTTTTCCTTGGCACACCGATAACTTGAGTAACTCTTCACCGATTTCCAAAATTTTTGCTTTAATCGACGAAGAATGAAATTCTTGAGGTTGATTTTGTCCATGAGTAGTGAGATGGAATAATTCTACACAGGCGTTTTTCCTTATCACTTTTCACGACACCTATAAGGTATCGTTTATGCAATTCCTAACCGATATTCAAAGTTTTTGCTTTATTCGACGAATAATGCTATTCTTGAGGTTGAGTTTGTACAATGTACGTACATGGATAATATTGGAGTAATGAGATTGGAATATTTTATGAATAATTTTGTCCTTGTTACGTTGTTGCGTAATAGAGAAACATAGATGTTTCAAGCACGATCTGGAGAGAAATTCTGGAAACGAACTCATTAAAAAGTTTTATAGTATCAGTTACGAACAATATTTTGTCTATCGTGTGTCGGAGACCTGCAATAAAGTTCATCTATTTTTCAACAGACTTCAAATAGTGTTGTACCCCTGCAACATCATTGTTCTGATGGGCCGACTACATATTATGTTAGCTGACCTCAGCCACCATCACATACCAATATATTACCTCAGAAGCTTTGTGTGGCAGGATATGCGGATCATTTGAAAAAAAGTTGACCTTTAAGGGTGGAATAAAAGAGTAAATTTGAACCAAATTCTCGTCCAAAATAGTTTTTCTTTATTAGTAACGTGTCTGGGGGACAATTCTAGTCCACAACTGGTCGATTCCGAGGGACTCTTTCTGAAAAAACACTATTTTTTACATTTTGCTCATAGTCGGGAAGCCTCTTTGACTGTAGGGAACATAGTCTATCTTTAAAACATTGCTAGGCACTCCAGAACTACACACATTTTGTTTCTGTTGCAATTCAATAAATTTGAGAGGTTTTGCAATTATGTGCATATCGAATATTTCACCTACTGCGTAGTATAGATCGGTCAAAAACCCCTAAAAGAGTAAAAGGTTACGTAAGTCCTTGTATATACTTCCAAAACAACCGATATCGTTGTATGTGACGTTTTCTGCGATTGTACTCAAAAATTGTAATTGTAAAAGAATTTTTTCGGTTAAATTTTTGTTTTACATTTTTTGCGTACGCAGAAAGCGTCACCTACAACGATATCAGTTGTTTTGGAAGTATACACAAGGACTTGCGTAACTTTTTACTCTTTTAAGAGGTTTTGACTGATCAATACTGCGCTTTAGGTGAAATATTCGATATGCACATCCATAATATGTGGTTGGCCCCTCAGAACAATGATGTTGCAGAGATGCAGCACTCTTTGAAAGTTGACCATACTTTGATTGATGGCTGACCATGGGTGGTGAGTGTAGAAGTCAGGGTGAGCTCAAATAGTCGGCCGTGGACAGGCCAACAATCCTACAAAGTTTTAACTTTTTCGGTTGCTCCTAACTCATGATATTGCTAAAAAATTGTTTTCACCACCCCGTAACATCATATGACATGTACACACATTACACAAAAACTGGATATCGGAGATAGCTTGTTTTGACTCTTAATTTCACCATGTAAGAATTTATTCATAAAATGGAGTGGAATTACGACAGAGTAAAGTTAACCAGGCAAGGAGCGCTGATTTAACTAGGGACCTGAATATTCTAGAAGCCATATATTTTTTGCGAATGAAATTTTTCAATTTATGTCAGTGTTCATTTGAGTTATTTTCATACAGTGTATTAGATCCCTTATTTTACGTTTCGAAAGTGAACCGCTCCTGCTTGGTTTATTTAACTCTGCCGTGAGAGGAATAAATGTAATGAGAGTCACTACTCTGATGTATGTGGAACGAATAGAGAATATAATGAATTCACGGTTTGCGGTTTCTTTCCGATGAAAGATATTTTTTTAATTTAAAAAATAGCAAAAAATTTTAGTCAAGGGACCTGACCCACGTAAGTGATGGTGCATAGTAGCACATAGCGACATATCGCAATATATTTAAGTGAAAAATCTATTTTTCAAAAGGTTTAGTTCTTTGTCACATTATTTCAAATATTTTTTTTTCTCGTTCCGAAATCAGTTTTACGATATATAGCTGCGTAACAAAAAACGACGAAGGGAACTTGAAGCAATCTGTGACAAAGCCATAATAAGTTTCTTAAATTCTACTAAACTTGTTACTGTCGTCGTATAATGAAATGTTTATGATAATTTCGTTCGTTCGTGAGTTTCCGAGGGAATATGAATATTCGTTCACAATTCAGTTGTGTCAATTTAATTTTTTTGTGCTTCACCATTCATTTATTACGTATTTTTATTTCAAACCATAAGTTTTATGTTTTACGATTTTTTGTTTCTTCTCGCAATCTTTTTTTTTTTTTTTTGATTTGGAAAATGTTTATCATGAATTTATGTTGATGTACATTTTAACGAGACAGCGTGAAGAAAAAACACCAACTTTACAAAGAAAATACTAAAACTTTATCATAATCCTGACAAATTGCCACAGTTCTTGGAATTGCTTTTTCTCACATCCTGTCATCACAACATTTATATATAAAATTTACTGGCGGATACACCGAGAATCTAAGTTTTCCATCTTATCATAAATATGCGGATTCACCATTCCGTTCAGACAGTATAGTTCTGTTTTTATTGTAAAAGAGAATACGCGTTTGCATGTTTATATAAATCGTAAATTTAACACAAAAAGTCCAAACAGACCCACCGCTTTCCCCATATCCCCATTACATGATACGACTGCTTTTATGATCTATGCTAACCATGTGTCGTTGTCGTCTAAGTTCCTTTATGCTTTAATAATGGTGTTAGATATATGGTGCAATGTTACCTGAATGATGCTCAGAAAATAATGGCTGCTAATCAAAGCTATTTATTCAAGATCTACGTGTACAAACCGAGCATGCAACTTAAGATTCATGAATATTAAATTCCTTTCTGACGGATGGAATGGCAAAAATGTTGTTGTACTCGTAAAACGATAAAATGATATACAAATGTGTGTTATGTGTAGAGCTGAAATCTCTATTTCGGCTATACAAATTTGTACAGCGAATGTAGAGTGAAATTGGGTGCACCCGATATTACAATTTTGTGTGACATAATGACGAACAAGCGTACATCTTATTCTTGTAAAATGAGATGTACATAACTGTAGCGTAGCGACACATTCTGTTATAATTATCTCCAACATTTCTTGCAAGCAACACACAATATTTCCAAGTAAAACGTTTTCATATCAATTTACTTTTATACAGAGTCTGTTCACAGAAAGGCTAGCTGTAGTTTGAATGTCATGTTATGATAATGTGACCAATTTAAAAACAGAGTACAGTCTACAATTTGTGTGCGGTTTTCTCTAGGAAGAGGAAGTTCACGACAACTCTATTTGTACATAATGCATTTCATTTTAAAATAGGTGTTCGTTCTCGGTGTTCTTTTCATTAAAATAGTTCCGTATAATCTAACTGAAACTACCTCATTTCTCTGAGCATGCTATTACATGCATTCATGCACTTACAGCCAATTATTTGAAGGGTAAAATGTTTGTGGTGGGATGTTTATTCAATAGACATTTAAATAACTAGGGATGTAAAGCGGAAAAGAGGCCAGTGTTTCGTGTGACCCGACGATCCGATGCCGAACTCACAGTGACCTTTCATTTTGAAATTGTAAATTGTAAATTGTAATTGACTTCAGAACCACCGTGAGTAGTACGTGCAATTGGTACGGTGACACAATATATGTGGTTGCCACCACATTCTGCCCAAAAACGCGACATTACTCGTTTTTTGAACCTTTCAGAAACATTTACGAATATTCATTGCGCCTGATGGCATAATTCATCATTGCGAATAATAACGCTTATTTAATGTTCGAAATTTTTGCGGAGATTATATTTACTGTTGGCAAACAAACATAAATTTAAAAGGCGCCCAATATTTAAGAAATAAAAATAGAATTGCGTAACGTTATTGTGTACACACAGCGCTAAAATCTTTGGGGAGAATATCTGCTATTGAATTATTCAGAAGACAAAATATCGCTTCTATACCATATTTTTAACGAAATTTTTGTTTCTTATAATATAATTCCCAATAGAAGAATCACAAGCCAACACACACAGAAAAAAAAATATCGAAACGAAATTTTCTTGCGTGAAATCATTTAATTTCATGCTTAATGACATATTCTTAAACTGATGAAAATAATTTCCGTTACATTGTTAAGGTATTTTCATTCGGGGATGACAAAGGAAATTGAATTTAATTATTCTGTTGCTGTAGCTTGACGGAAGCAGAAAACATTTCATTGATTTGTAGAATTTTCTTTCCGATGTCATTTAGCTGTTACAAACAATCGTCTATTTACTGATTTTCTCTCCCATAAATAAATAAATAAATAAGTGAATTATATTCGCCAGCACGTCTTTGTCGGGTAGTGTTGGTTCATGTTTTTCATATTTTTGGTTTTCGGTGGACGATGGCCATAATAGTAGATTGCGTACCACATCTCTGGGTTTTTTATTTTACTTTAAAAAGATTAGTAGTTCGAGGTGTAAGAGTCGAAATTCCTCAAGTAAGAACTAGGTTAGACCCATAGAATCATAACCCACTAAAAAAACCTGGAGGCAAAGGGCACTTTATACTTGACCTTGACCTGATAGGTCCTATTGGTTCCCGTCGGTACATAGTTCAATTTTAGGTCTTCACGAAAGAAAAACTGTTTCTCATCATACTAAGAACATCAGAAAATGGCAATACGTTATCCTCTTATTTTCATGAAACTGCGTTAACCCGACAATGGTTCTACGACCCATCGGTCGTTATGTATCACAATTTGCCGAGAAGAACATTCTCTCAACTTGAAAAATATTCAAATTTACTTGTGAAATGTGGCTTCGCTTCATTTATTCTCTGTGTCATTCTGACCGTTTCGTTTTGATGTTACAAATGGCACAACGATATTCTCAGCATTTTATTGAAGTGCCATGATTGGAACTACTCGAAACTTTTACCACACTCAACAATGGAAACGCAGTCCTAATTTTCAGAGATCCCCAGACTCCAGACAGAAATAATAGAAGACAATATATCATATCTTCGATATCGCAGCAGGTTAAAGCACTTCATGAAATATATATTAACTTTATGACACCATGCACGAGCGTGTCTTTCCCATATAATATAAGGGCGTCGAAATTGTTCTATTTGCACCAAAGTGTGGCGATTGAATTGAAAACCATTTGAGTGTGGCATAGTAACATACGATTACATTTCGATATAAATGGCTTTTTGGATTCGTGTGTACACATTAAATCGCAACGGTATAATAAAATGACTATGCCATTAGCTTAACAGGCAATCCTTCGAGATTACCGTATATCCATACAATTCAAACACATGCAAAAATAACAATCAGCAAGAGGATTTCACGGAGAAATGTATCGTTCGAAATTTATGTAAATTTTTAATAAATGACGTAAGAAGGGTATATAACAATGAGACAATGATAATGTTTGTTGATGTATGTCAACGATGTTTTAGTACGATCTTAAAGATAAATTTACTTAATATATGTACATCAATTTTGAGAGAATGGGATAAGTTTTTGTATATGAATGGGGTGTAATAATCGTATGAGTGTTAGGATTTTGGTATTAACTTTTCTTGCCGATTGACGACAGCCGACACGAGTTCACAAATAATACCATTTTCTATTCATTTCCCAGAAACTAGGTCATTACAACATCCCAAGAAAAAAAAAATCCGAAATACAATTTAGAAAATGAAAATCATTCCCAACTCACATGGAACGGATGGAATACAATCATCTATATACCTAGACCAAGTGTGAACAAATAAACAGAACATTTTCTAAGTAAAACAAAAGTCACATCAAACACGTAGTAAATTTTCATAATATATGTGGTATGCGGCACCATAATTAATAGTCTTAGTACGAGGCGAGATTATGTCCAAAAACGTGTATAATAACGGCAAATGGCTTAGATCGGTATCTATTATGTCCCAAATGTATTAATGTAATGTGAAATATGCAAGAAGGATATATACGAAATAAGAATTGTTGGTGCACGGAAGTATGGGATCGAGTTATAAACCGAACTATGTGATGGTGATTTGAAGTTTGAATGGAAAATTTCTAACGATGGGGCACATTGAAAATCTTTGCTAAAGTTCTTGGTTTGGATTCGGGATTTTTGAATTCATTTAGAATAATATGTGTGTGAGGGGGGTTAGGAGTGGACAGTGAGAATTTGAACTTTTCGGATTATGTGACAAAATTATTATAACAGAAATTCTTCAGTTGAATTGTGTTGTTATTTGTCACATTGGAAATTAACTCTACTGTTTTGAATTAATTTAAATTTTAGGTATTATATACGCTCCATTCGCATTAAAGGCATTTCTGTTTCGTTGGAGTGGAATGTTTTATATAAAATGTCAACATCATTAAGCTAAATAATTCGCTTTATATAAATCCTCCTCGTATATTCGTTGTCTGTGTACCATTTTATTTTTATTGGATTGAAGCTTCGTTTTATAGTTATGAAAGACAATAAAAACGGCTTTCATGACGTCAATCAAATTTCAAAATGATTATTACAAATTGCTATCTTTAATGCCATCAAATCATACGGAATTGAGCTGTTATTTATTGTAAATAAATTATTTAATGCCACGTTTTGCTAGTTTGTAAGTTTAACTAGCTGAGATGTGGACCGGTTTAAACATATTTTGAAATTTGAAAGTAGACAACATGCTTCCGCTACCTCTAGTTCTCGGCACAAACATCGATTAATCGAGATTACTAAAGTGTATGTGAGCTTTTTATGTGTCTAAATGGGATGAATTAAACTTCGAGATACGCATCTACAGCTTCATATAAACGATACAAGCTTAAAGAAATGTTAGTCATAATTTCATTTAATATCAAAATTTGTTTATAGGATCTTTTAAAATCTGAAAAATGTGTAAAAACGGACCTGTTTGAAGCTATAAATCCAAAAAAAAAATACATTTTGTACAAATTATAACTTTCCTAACAACATGAAATTTTTCATTAGCCATATTCGAGTTTAATCTAAAATCAAGGCCCGTCATAGGGAAATGACAAAACAGTTTCCAGAAAATGTATGAAAAATTTTATCACAAAAATTCACCGAAATAATTCGAAGAAACTCACCTCTAATGCTTTCCATTGTATTTGGGCATAGTCTCTTTATGTCGCCAAGACATATTTGAACACAAACACGATTAAAAAACAAAAAGTTTTTTTTTGTTTTGTCGCGACAAAAACACAGAAAGTATTACGACACAACTGTGACACTTTTTTGAATGAAAATATTTTAGCGCCGCAAACATTCATTCAAGTACTTATAACCAAAGTATATAAACATACTGAAGGTAATGCAAATGCTGAGCGGATCACAAATTTTACGGAACCCAAGTTTTGGTTGAATATAAGAGTTGTTATGTTGCTTGCTGGACGTTTGGCATTTTAATGTTGGTAGAAATGTGTTGTTCTGCATACAATTTCTTGTGTTGAGTATAAAGATGCAACCTAACAAAGTGAATTTAACTAGTTGCCAACATTGTAAAAATTATATTCACCCGAAAGTAGGGTTCCGTGAGTTTTTGTGGATTTGCATTACCTTCAGTATGTTTATATACTTTGCTTATAACAGCGGAGTGTCGCAGTTGTGTCGAAATATTTTCTGTGTTTTTGTCGCGACAAAACAAAAGAAACTTTTTGTTTTTGCATCAAGTAAAAAGTGTTTTAGTGTTCAAATGTGCATTGGATGAAAAGACTATGCCCGAATACAATGGAAAGCATAAGAGGTGAGTTTCTTTAAATTTTTTCGGTGAATTTTTGTAATAAAATTTTCCATACATTTGCGGGAAACTGTCCTGTCCCTATGACGGGCCTTTTAAAATTGAAACACTTTTTCAAAAATTGACAGCTTAACCACTACGTACTGTTTGCTAGACAGAATCGCCAGAAATCACTTATTCGGCAATGTAGAATGAAAATAATCTAAGAATCAAAATTTTTGAGAAACAAAGCCCAAAATTTGAAATACTTGAAATGGGTCTTATCTTTGGAACTGAGTGTCTGCACGTGTGAACCTCGGTCTGACCCTATTCTTGAGCATTAAAATTCTTGAAAATTCTTGGTAATTTTTAAAGTTCTTGAAATAAATTTTAGATAATTAACTGTCAACCCACTCCAAGGGCTCTGGATGAACTGACCCATCGAACCAATTTTCATGACCGTTTTCCCGGAATAGAAAGAACCTCTGAGTTGATGGCGAGGGCACACAAATTATCTAGTGGACTCTCCACAAAGAATTAGAAACGAATTTTCTGTGTGCTTAAAAGTTATATGTAAAATATCAACTGAACCGTTTAAATTTGGGAGCCAGCTGTCTTCGTATGTCTCTAAACCTGTTCTTCGAAAACCTATTTCCCTGTTAGGTATTCGCATTGATTTTTATTTCCAATTTCATCTACTCTTACTGTATACACGGTTCCGTACATATGCTATAGAAACCTTACAACTTTAAACGAAATCAAAGCGTTATTGGAAAAGAAAGATAATTAATTAACATCTTGTTTGAGTCAATGTTGTATAACAGGCGCACTACGGCATCTTAACTTTCCTTATTTTCTACTTATATGGATCATCCAACATTATATTTCTTTGTAAGAATCAATTACAATGCACTACAATTCAGCTATTGTATTTCAAAATTAATTTATAAATCACATAAAGAGAACTTCACGTTTACCTTACCTTCTCTTCTACAAGTTTTAACAAACTTTTAACTCAATTTTGTCGTCAATACCAACTGAATCTAATAAACGTGAACTATTACGAATTTTTAGTGCTCCATTTCTTTAAACAAAATTGAATTTGTTTGGGTTCGAAACTTTTTCGGATCACAATCTCATTCGAATAGAAACAGCTGCTTCAAAATCAATGATTATGCTACAAACTGTTCATAACCCAATTAATTATACGACGTAAACAGACAAAAACTTTCATTAAACTTATCCAGACTTGTTCTAATTTGATTACGTTGGGATGACTTCTTTTATGTCCATTTGATCTTATTTTAACTGGTTCTACCTGCTTTTCAAAGAATTGCACAAATTGTTTTTCTAATCGGTTAGACTGAAATAAGCACCTTCACAAAGAGAAAAAATAAATTATTCCAAGTTTGAATTCAGTGTAACAGGTGCTGATGTATAGTCGTTCGTATAAAATCTTTTAAAACTGAAAATTTCTCTGCTGTCTCGACAATTCGAAAAACAAAATTAATTTTCAATTTTTAATGAATAAGGAACATCAAAGATCAAATATTTTTTATTAAATTTGTCAAATCGAATGAACTACCAATAAATATTTTAATTAGAACGCTTTTTAAAAAATCAAGCTTTGAGTTCGTTTGTCAACTGTTATTGGAGATGCACCAAAATGGAAAATTAAAACCAATTTCCCTCAATTTGTTTGAACAACTTCATGTATTTCCTATCATCAAACCTAAGAGTTGCTCCTTTCGACACATAATAATCATCAGATGAAAAGCTACAAATTATCCAGCGGTTTTGAATCGACTTGAAACTGTTGAACCAATTTTCATATAAAAAAAAAATCTGATTAAGAAGTTACGAGTCTGCTGACTTTATTTTTCATCAAAGCGATGTTCTCATTTCACTTTGAAAGCCATTCAACATGAGAGATACTCATTAAATTTAAGGGGAAAAAACTTTAAAAACAGAAAATTGTCTGAACTACTCTATTCATAAATTGAAAGCACATTAATAACACAGAATATAAATAGTACGTAGATGCACAGATAATTTATGAACAAACTGTTTATTTTCTCATTGCAAAGCTTATAGACTTTGTGAAATGGTATAACAAAATTACAATTTAGTGTTAGTTGAAGCACAAATATTTTTATTTATTTTTATTCTATATAAAACTCATGTTGGTGTGCATATGAAATTGAAGTAAACAGAGTGTCGAATTATTCCATGAATTTTATTTTATTAGTGTAAAAGCTCGTAACTTTCGAAAAGTTCTTATCCAAGAAACACACCCGAAAATCACTTTCAATTTCATTTTCCGAAGTAATTGCGTATACGAAAAGGATATCGTTTTAAGAATATCGGTGACCTGGTACATGAAGAGCACATTTCACATTACAGTTACTCTCAGATGGTTCTTAAAGCTTAATGTAAAGCTTTAAGCTCGTGAGACTTTATTGATGGTTGAAGTAGTCTTCTGTTGTTGCTGGTTTTCCTTTAATATGTAAGATTGTTGTCGGTACAATACAAATATCAGAAAGGTACTTCGAATAAGTTTACGATTTTCGAGCAAGGATTGTTGTCGTATTATTACCTTTCGTATGTGTAAGATGTAAGCTTAAAGTAAGACCAACAGCTTCTCTTCAATTAAAATCTTCTATGGCGTGCCGGTGTTATTTAATCCACATGCGATTTACAAGTTATAATGCATATACATACGTAAATATCGTAACATTGGTAATGCATGTGGGATAAATAGCATTGATTGGATTGTATTGCCAGTAAAACGATTCATAAGGGAAGGTCACTCATATACTGAGGGATTAAAAAAAATGCAGTGAGGGAAAAATGAAATTCGACATGTTTTCTGATTTGAAAGTTTTTGTGGTTTGAAATGATTCCACAGAAACAGCAAATAAAAATCTAGATTTTCTACGAGTTTTTATTTTAGTAGAGCCTAACAAAAATTTAGAAAATAAAATCTAGACTTTCATTTGTTCAACCAAATTCTTTCACAGCAACTTCTAAATCAGAAAAAATGTCGAATTTCACTTTTTCCTCTCCATGTTGCTGCATGTTGAAGCTAATAACGGTTCGTAACGTTTTACGAATCATAGTTAGAATTGTGTAACTAGAGCGATCGTTTTACTTGTCTCTATCGAGGGAACGTATTAGTTAAAAAATAATCTCATCAACCGTAAGTGCAAACCTTAACTCATAAATCTCTATTCTAGGACATTTATCAGATTCCAAAAATATTATTACATTTTTCGCACAAATTAACATAATAGAATGTATACCATGATTTTGCTTAGAATTAAAAATTCATTTATAATCTGTGCCACCTATTGTAGAACTTAATCCAAATATTTATATATGTTTATAACGTGACAAATTTTCGTCATTAATACTCGTGTCAAACTAATTTATAGTGCACTGTAACACAATATTGTATATGTCACAATTATTTTGACTTCTCTTCAAGCTGTTTTCTGTAAACAACAACAGTCCACACATTCCACGAAACTCACCTCTACCAGCTGATATTTCGCACATGCGTTTTAACTTCTTCACCACTCTCTAAGAACTACCCCAACTCGACATTGAAGCTACTATCATTCATGATTACAAATAACACTTCCAACCATCAGTTATTTACCGGCGCTGATATTTTGCAGACGTACATTGGTATGGCTCGTGCCGAACACCGAATGATCTGATAAAGTTAAAGTTAATAAAAGAAAACCACAGTGAGATGAACTGATGGAAATAAACAGCACAACATATAATACGGTGTTGTTATGCAGCATTATTTTACTTCCACCCGGAATAAAATAGCATGCTTTCATCACAATTTTCACGTGCTTTTCGGTCGATAGTGTATGTACGTATGCATAATTATCTCGGTGATAAAGTTTCGCTTTAATCTGTTTCACAACATCAAGGTGTTTATAATGCGAGTGTTAAGTGTATAAAATGATGATATCGTTGATATGAAAATTCGTATGTGTTAATATATGGCACACGCTTACATTTAAATGAAACGGTTATGAATATTATTAGAAGTTCAGTAATTACATAGAACGTTCGCTTGAATTCTAATTCAAAATAACATCGACGTAGAGATGAACTGTTTTTGTAAGATGTAATAGTTCGTTTGAAAATACTATTCTTGTGTGTTTGCGTCTGGATGGAATGATGAATTGAATTAGCTTTGACAATCCTAGAATTGATGTTGATGTATTTATATTAAGTCAATGATAGGAAATGCACCGAGAATGTATGCATTGATTTGCATTGTGCCGTGCCATTCCATCAAATAATGCTTTGAATGCAATAATACGAGTACAATAGTACATGGTTGGCTGCCAATTATCGTGTACACTTGTTAATGTACCAATAAATTGATTATTTATACATGAAACCGAATGAACATGCCAATTTATAGGAAAAACATTTTTTTTTGTGCAAGAGAACAACACCATATGCAAATGAATATTAATGAATGGTTATGTACCACGCAGAGTTTTGTAAAACGATCCGTAACACTTTTGCCAATATATTTTAATACATGTTTTTAATCACTCTACCATGATTGTTCGGAATAGTTTTACATGTTAGAAAATAAGCACAACCATGTTATTGGTTGCATTAATAAATTTAATGATACCACATGCAGTTCAACTTAAAAAATTTATTAACCGGAAAGCTTTGGGTGCACACTACGCTGTACTCGGGGAAAAACAAGACTCATTATTTACATATTTTTTTGTGAATATTTTTATTATTTTTTTGTTTAAATTGCAGTCTGTAGGGGATCATATTGAGTTGTAAAATTTAATTGAATTTCCATATTGAAGAGCACAGCAAACGTAACGCTACGCTGTTAATATCAACATTTTAGTGCAAACTCTGTTCATTAAAAGTGGGATGAGTTACAGAAGTGAAAACTTTAATGATTTTCAGTCCAGAGGATAACTGGATTTATGTTGAAGTATTTTCGTGTAAAGCAGAACGCCAACTTCCTGTATAGCATAGGTGTTACTACTAAATGGATTTTGATTAAGCTTTTATACTAATGCACAAGTTTCTATAATATACTTCCACATATTAATTCCCCCTATTTTATTGCGACGTACAGCATAATGTTGTATGATTATATTCAGTTGAAGGCATTTCTGACAGAGGTACGTTTGGAGTCAAGCACGTCAAATAAATGACCAACTTCTGTTGAAAAAGTTATTCCATATTTCAGAACAGCCAGCTACCGTTGCAGATGATCCAGGGTTAGCTAAGAGGATATGGAGTATCTGTTTGAGTTGTGGCAACTGAACATAATCTTCTTTGTCGAATGTTAGACATTATCCTTAAATTTCTGACACTGTATATAGAACAGGGCTTATTTTAGAGAATTTTAATTCTGAAAAGTTCTGAACTATTCTGAAAAAGTATTTCAGAATTTTTTCGAAACTTTTTCGGAATTGATCAGGGCCTAATATTTGGCAAAATTTCACTAATATTAGACTCTGGAATTGATCTATGCAAAATGTAATTCTGAGTAAAAAAAAAAGTGTTTTACGGTATGTCTCGAAAATGCTCCGTTAAATTCCATGTGCGAGTTGACAATTTGATGGATTACCATTTTCAATCGATAAGTATGTTTATTCTGAGTAAAAAATTGTTCTACAGCAACACTAAGAAATGTATTCCTGATTTAAAATGACCCCTTGAAAATCTCAAACCTGGGCACTCCGTGTCTCCCCGTCATTTATAAAACAACGAACCATTTTCGATGCGAACAATATTTCATTTCATTTCATTTCATTTACCCAGAACTGTATTCTGTATCGAAAAAAATATTTGAAAATTTTTGCGAATGTTCACATTGATTTAGAATTTTTCAGAATTAAAATTTAATTTGGTCGTACATAATAATAGTCATTTGAATAAACTTGGGAGAAAAAGTTAAGAGGCAATGTGTGAAATTTTGTTGAGAGGCGAAGTCGAGGTCAATATTACACGTAAACGTGACTTTTATTTTTACTCCCGAGTTATGTATTCTATTTTACATGCTAAGGCCTAAAGTTTGTGGAATCTGTCTATTTCCGAGTCTATTTCATTAGAAATACACAAATGGAAGACATTGGTAAAACCGTCGCATTACCTATTTTCGAATGGAATTCCTCCCGCGTGAACATGAATTTGATAGGACTTGGAATATAAAACACCGATAAGGATGAAAATGTATGTATGGTCAACTCACTGTACCAAAAATAGTGTTAAAAAAGAATTTCTCGTTTCAACATTATGTCGTCTACATGGTAAGAAATGTTGCGCAAAAATATATCTTAGCTGATAACCTGACCTATAAATTCAAAATTATAAGTCGTGTAAAGTATCTCTAAATTTTGTACAGGTACTTCGCCTATAATTTTGAATTTATAAGTCGACTTACTATAATGCATTCGCAAAACATAGCCGTTATCAAGACATTATGCAGTACTGGCGAAAGCTTGAACGAATATTCTTACAGCTTTGTATACTCGTCAAGATACAAAATTATAATCTACTTGAAATAAGCTTCTTTGTATAATCTATGTAAAAAGGCTGAAAGCTCTGTCTTATTATTTTCTTATTCAGTGGGAGTGGGACATTCGACCACTATGTCGATCCGAGAGGCGATTCAGTACGTCTTTCGACGTTCTGCATTATATGCATTTCAGAAATATGAATTTCTCGTCAGGCCTATAAGTAGGACTGGTGCAAAGTTCTAAGAACATTGTGCCATGTTAAACACTCACAACTATATCCTCTACAAAATTATCGAAATAATAGATCTGCTAGAATCATAATTTTGAAGATGTTTCAATTCATCGCCAAGCTTGCTACTTCGTGTCCCAGTCTACGATGACCTACCACAAAGCGAAACAACGTCAACCTTCAAGGCACATGCATGTGAGTGATCTTATGTGACAAAGTTTGACGCTAATTTATTTCTTTAAACTTGGAAAAGGTCAATTTATAACTAAACACAAATACTGAAAAAGACTATTGAAGTGGGTAAAATATGGAGTAGATAAGTATGGTGAACGAAAGTATGAACCAATGTTAAATATATCTTCTCCCTTTATCATAAAAAAGAGTTAAAGGGGGAACCATTTTCAAATTCCAAGATTTTATATTCAGGAACTTTTTCTTCTTCTCTTTTTATATTAAAGAGTTTTGTATTTCTTCTGCTATGTTTTTATCAATAAAATATTTATGTGTTTTGGAGCACTTTATGTCCTATAAGGAATAAATATTCTATATCCTTAGAGTCATATGGTTGAATAAAAGGAAATGAGAATGTCCGGCGGACGGAATGTTTCACGTACACTCTTCGTATCGGAAGAATATAATGAAACTATCAAATTTGTTATAAATTCATTCATTTGGCATGTCACCTATCATCCTTCTATCAAAAGAAACCTTAGTTGCGCTTATATATATCTTGCGATACATAAAGCTTTGTTCACAAATCAGCTTGTAGACATCAAAGAAAATTGTATAGATCAATATAGCTCCCTTGTACACATTACCAAGGTCAACGGATGATTATTCATCTCGGCTGCGAAATTGAATATTGAAATAATGCATGAATTTAACATTTGCATAAATCTGCATACAATCAATTTCTCCAGCGTAATTGAATATAAACCAACACCTACCAATTTTACAAATTGAATCAGAGTTAACAATAATTTTGGAAATTCGTGAACCCTCTTCACAGCAGACGAGTTTCGTATATTTTTATGAAATTACAACATGACATGACGAGCGAACATACTTTTTTTTGTGTCTACATAAGTACTTCGGTATCATCGGGTACAACGTACAACATGATTGAAATTATGGTAAATTTATTATTGAACGAGAAAGGCATCTTATAGTGTAAATTCTCACGTGCTTGTTTAATTTTTCACGATATGCTTGATGTATCGGGAATTTTATAACAATCTTCAAAAAATGTATTGAGAGCAATGTTGTGTATAGAGCTATTGACAGTCTTGGCTGAAATTATATGTTAACATGCGGTACAACCTTACTTTTCATGGTTGAAAAAATGAAAATTCGTCGTTGTGTGTTCATTACCCTCGACTTCGCCTCGGATCAACAATATTTACACGGAAACTCAAAATGTTTTTATCCCTTGTTGTGCAAATAACTATCGAAGCTACCGATGCGTGGTCTAATGCATTATGGTGAAGCTGCGGGAAATAACGTAAACTAAAGCCAGACATTGTTTGGTTTAAATTTGCTCATGTCGATAGTTAAATATTCAGCTGCTATCAGAATTTGTTGATCGCTCTTACATTCGAAGCATGCAGTGGCATCCAATTTTGTGACGAAGCACTAATTCAGTTTTACGTTAACGTTGTTAGTTGCGAGATTAGAATTAAGAGCGTACAAGGGTTTAGCTTCGGACAAAAACCAAATACTATAGCGTCATCTCTTTTAATTGAAATGAAACTCGTATTGTTTCTTCAATAACAATAGAAAATCGAACATTGAAGACACCCATCATAGAAATATAGTGATACAAAATGGCCGCCGTGATAGAAACAAAATTGTTTTTGGTTAATTTCTTAAAAATAAAAACTTATTTCAAAAAATTGAAAACAAAATTTCGTGGTTCGTGACATAAGAAACAGTTTTCATATAGGAACTTATGTGATTATTCTCGATGTACTGTCGAAAAAATGTACCTAAAGTGGAAAAATTTTTGCCTTGCAGACGTGTTTTAATTGTGAAAAATATTCGTGAAAATGAAACAATATTATAAATGTGAAAACACATTCTTGTTAAGTAAGATTCAAATTAACCGTTCGTCCGTTTTTTGTTATATTCCATCTCTTGCATCCTGAGAATTACGTTCCTAAACATGCCCTATTTTTCGCGCAATTTTGGTTCTTGTCCGAAGCTAAACCCTTGTACGCTCTTAAAATATTCATACGCAAGCCCAGCAATCTAATGTTACTTACTTAATCGATACAAACTTGAAACAAAATGCTTTTGTGGCAACTTAGAAAAAAGTCAAAACTAGCAAGATGAGAAAATATTACTTCATCTTAATTTGCTTGTTCGGGCCTCTAAGCAAATAGTGTCACGCAAGAGAGAGGCTGTTCCTGGAAACCTGGCGGTTATTACAAATTTTGGCTAGTTTTATACTCTTTTCTTCACGTAAAAACGTTGTCGAAAATTCTGTAAAATAGCGTGACGTCATTTATGTACGGTCCCATCATTAAATATAGTCATTTACCGCAACTCTCCACTCTTTTGTTAGAAAGGAAACTATGTTACGGTTTGCATACTCACCAACTTAACATTAGCAAATATGAAGTTTAGTGGATAATATGTGTATAGTTTCAGCTTTATGAAGTAATTAACTACTAAACAGAATGTTATGGTAAATGCGTCATATAATATACAAAATGTCACTTGAAAACTCTGTATAGAAGATTTCTCAACTGAAAATTGTAGTATGGTAAAAAGTTTCACCATTCGATTTACGTAAAATTACCGACGCTCTTACAGTAAAATTTCCAAATTTTAGATATACCATGAGTTGTTATTCTGTCGAAATGAAATAACTTTGTAAACAATCTCTGGGAAATTAGTAAATTAAATGTTTGTCTCAAAAATAAGGATTCATATTCTATGTACGCAGAGTTAGGAATAGGTTTCGCTATTTGATTTTAAAATTGGTGTTTTTTTTTCGAGTTCTTCTGTTGTTATAGGTTTTCAATGACAAACAAACTTTCTGTCTGTGAAACAGCTTGCACATTTTTCATTTCGTTTCTATTTTGTAAAATTGTGTGGAAAAATTTCCAATTTAAAAATTTTCTAATTCTATGAATTTCGACAAGAAACATAGACGTCGCGTAGCTTCGTATTTCAGTAAAATCAAACCTCCGCTGACAATGTTTAAATTAACATGAATTTGTTACTAAAAACTGAATTCCTCTCCCCCAAATGGCATGTTGTGTTTACATTACTAGCTTACATTTGAATGAATTTTAGTTGAATACTGAACGAAGCGAACCTGATGATGCGAATATCACATTTAGAACTAATTTCCATTAAATAGTAATGCCTTTGTACGTTTGTATTATTTATACATATAATTAGCGAAAGCTGTGCCACAATTTGTTCTGCTCAAAATGATAGATTTTTTTCTACGCCAAAGACAGACTGAGGTAAATATTATTTAACGTCAAATATATCGGTATGAGTTTCCGACTGAAACTGAAACTTTCCGTATGTGTATTTATGGTACATCTAGTCATTTATTTGTTTTAGCTTCTGTGTCTATTAATATGTTGAGGAAATTCATTTACTATTTCGCGAATATAATGAAATTTGTATAGAGCACATTTTAGATTTTAGCCAGAAGCTATGAACGATATAATACTCTTAATGAATTTACATAGGTTAAGTGGTATTCATTTGTTCAGTAATTATAAACCGTTTGGGGGGGATGGAGAGTCAGTTCGTTGTTCCACTGTGTTTTGCCTCGTTTAATGCTGGAATATGGTGCTAATGCCTCCTGTAATTAGTTGAATTTACTCTGTTTTCTCTAACTACTTCCTAAACACTCCGGTGTGTGTTTCATTTAAATTTGGAAATGCTCAATTTTCTTGTCTGCAATTTCAATTTTTCTCTGCTGAACGTTTCGTTTATTAGAGAGAGATTGCAAAAATTTATTCGAATTTTAAAGTGGCATTTTCACGGAAAACATTACAAATTCCATGTAAGCCATTCAGATGAAAAACTCATGCAATTCAATTTAACAACTATATTACGCCATCTCCCTATTATTGATATTTTCCTGATTTCCAGCAATACCAGCAACATTCCACGGTTGCAATAACACCAGCCATTGTTTGGTGCAATAAAACCTATTGTAAATATTAGAACAATTTTCCACACCATCATTGAAATGGATTCAGAATTATTTACAAAGTTTTGTGTAATGTTTCTTTTTCTGGGTAACGTTTTTCATGGATATAAAACGTGTTATCTTGAATTTTTTTTTAGAGTTCATAAAACAGAAAATAAAAATACAAACATGCTACAACCATCTACAAGAAAATTAAAATGGAAATCTCTTCTTCTGCTGCTTTTTCTTCTTTAATATATAAAAATAATAAAAAAAGGAGATTTTCGGAAGATAGGTTAAACTTTGAAATGCTCCATTTAACGGGTTTTTATATCAATTTAATGTCATGATTTTTTTCACAAAATTTTTCATGAGGGGGAAACATTTTTATTGCCACGGGAATGTATTTAAATATTTGGGGTAGGTAAATATCGCGGAATAATGAATTATAAACATGTTTAAACAGTGAAACGAATATGTAAAATTTCGCCAGAAAACAAGAGGCAATCTTTGATTATTTTTTTTCCGGTACAGGCGTTGAGGGTACACTTAAAAGTATTTTCGTTTTTTTTTAACAGAAAAGAAAGCGTTTAGATTCACCGATAAAATCCGAATAAATACGCAATTACATTCAAATCGGTTTAGAAAACTGTCAGGAATGTAACGCTACACGGAAATGGCAAATTCAAAATGAAATATAACTCAATTAATCTTCAAAATCGTCCCTCTTATTTCACAATAAAAAGAAAAACTTTAAAATTAATTCCGGTTGGCAAAATGCGCGCAAATCGCTACAATAACTTTTAATGAACCCGAATTTATTACACTAATTTAAACTTTTTTATTAAACAAAACGAGAAACATTTACCCATTCGAACTTAACGCCGAAAAACACCTTTCGCTTGATATGTTTAGTTCTCATTACAAAATTAAATTAATCGCAAGAATGTAACGAAAAAAAAACCACCGCAGCGCATGCTATCGGGCCAATTTACGAGAGCTCGCTGACTCTGAAATTACTTTAAAAAACCGATTTGTTCGGTATTAAGTACAGCTTTTAAGAGTCAATTTGCGAAAACTTTGGACAACTTAAAAACGAGCTACCGGCGATTTCTAAATTGATATGCGGCATCTTACTGTGTAACTTTCAGGATTCAGTAGCTTTTGAAATAATTTTAATGTTAGAACCCATCAAAAACTAGTCTGGCTATGGGATGGTAACAAATGATTGATAACTTCGATAATATACAAAACGCATTCATCTGAAGTTACGATGGTTAAAAACAGAAAAATCAACAAGTGATTTACCTACATTTAAGATTTTGTCGAATTTTGCCAAAACATTTTTTTGGGAAAATTAAGGAATATATGGAGAAATCTAGCAAAATGTGATAAACATTTTCACAAAAATTTCACTGGCACTGTTAGTGCACTTGAATGTGCTGAAGTAGGTAGTAGTAGATCTTTCCAACGGCATACATGGTTTCCTTGACCGCCGTTATAGTTTCTTGAAAAGCCAGTTGGAAAATTGAAATTTAGAAATTTGGTACATACACGAAAGACTCCGAAAATTTGAATGTTGAATATTTGGGCCTGCAATCATTCACGGTGGCGCTGAACAACTTTTTGATGACGAAATAATGAGCGTAGACTGGAAAGAGAAGATAGACGCCCACCAGAGCTCCTCAAAGTACAGATACAGGTACAGCTCTAGAAGAAAACTATTTTTTCTGTAAACTCTAAAACCCGATAAAATATTTTAAATTTGGTCTTAAAGTAATTGTGAGGTGACGTCCTTTCACAATAATGAAAAAAAAATCATGTACATTGACTTGTCGAAAAAAAAGTTGTTCAGCCCCACTGTGATTACTTTTTACTAACTTCACAACAATCGTTTTGCATTGTCGGACCACCCTAGTACCGGACCATTTTTTGATGGGTTCTAGCATAAAAATGGAATTATTGCAAGAGCAACTGAGTCTTGAATATTACTCTACAACATCCTCCGAATCAATTATAGTCAACATTTTAGATATTGCCAACGTATGGTTTTGGTGTTTGCGAAATTCGAAATTTACGCAAATTGACTCTTAATAACTGATATAATGCATCATTTTCAAACCACATTTCCCCGCCCGCTAGGATAGAGTTTGTTTTTTATTAATTATGGAAAATAAATTTTAGTTAAACATGGTTTTATAAAGATGAACTTTGTTTACTTTTTGTATTTGCAAAGTGTGCTTTTAACGAATTGTTACTTAAAAGTTTAAATTTAAATTTAAACTGCGAACTGTGCTAGTTTATGAAATTTACCGTGTAGTGATATGGTATGTTGACGTTGACATTATAGAACAGATTGCACTTGGTTTGTTTAAGGCGAAAAATGATGGTTTTAATCGCATTTGCTTGAACTGCTTCCAAAATTCACTACCCGGAAGTAATTATGCAGTATGTACTTTTCCTGCTCCTGCTAGTGAAAGGTCTTATCGACCAAACTCAAGCGTCTAACTGAAAGAAAACTGAACAAAGTTTATGAGCTCCTAATAATTATCTTTCAAAGTTTTCGCTTCAAAACCGTCAATGTTAAGTCTCCCGTATGAAATGATGTGAAATATTCGCAAAATCATCACATGGTTCATTCATGACAGTAAGGAAAACGAAAGGGAAAACTGCAAAGGGAAGATCGTTGAGTTTTTTTTTGTGTTGCGTGCTATTATTGATTAACATTGGAAAAACTTCATACACTTTTTGCAATCTCATTATCTGTTGTGCTCTTCTATGCATAAACTGAACTACTAAACTTCCTCCTCCACAAATTCATACGTTTTTCATAGGACATCATTGCTCATAGAATTGTTGTTCTGGCAAGTGCGATTGACGTAATCAAACAAATCCTTTATGTGAACCATTAATTAATCCCTACCAATGCATCTCTATACAAAACCGGATTCACGCTTTGAGAAGAATTATTTATGAAAGTTGCTTACACTGGGAGATGTAGTGATAAAAAGTATTTTTTTGTAATTTACAAATTAATGCAGCGTTCAACAATTTTATCACAAACGACAATACGTGAACATGCACTTTGAGAGCATTTATTTATACCAAAGCATCATTGAAATCATGTTCTTTGAATTTTATGCTGCCAACCACAACACATTTCTGAGCATGTGATAGGTTTTTAAAATACTCACAACTCAAATTAAAGTTGAAGTTCCCGTTTGTTTCGTTATTTATTAACGTGTAAAAAACTTTGAACCAGAAAATCTCCTGACTTATTTCGAGCTCTGAATATGCGAATACTATTGTATTGGGTATACTTACTCAAATTGCTATGTAGAAAGTTTGTGGTGTTCGAGGACTATGTTCATTTTGCAAAAGTTTGATACTTTGTATGCAACCTTATTAACTAAAGTCAAAAATTCAAATTTTAATGAAATTTTAATGTAACTACAATAACAATGTAGAGGTGCAGGTCCGCGTTTATGGTGTAAAACAACGATGGTGTAGAAGCTAGAGTAGTGCAGTTTTTAATGAAAAAATATTGGTGCGCAAGAATTTTTGAACGACCTCATTACATAGATATACATAACACTGGCTTTGAGTCAAAGTTGCATTTGTTGAACAACGAAGCTGAACAACATTAACTCGCACATTTATTTTATTTTATTTACAGCATTGAGACATACCTTCGTTCAATGGAATATGAAATATCATTCAAAAAACCCTTAAAAGGTAAATGTGACGCAAGTCCTTTATCTTACTTACAAAATAACTGATATCGCTGAGGGTGACGCATTGTGCGTCAGTACATTTTTTTTCCATTTTCCTAACAATAGGTTCCTCAACATCTGCCACTTGTGACGCAAATTTCTTTTTGTAAAATTTTCTTTCACAAATTTTTTGGGTCAATTTTTTGTGGATAAAACGTTTGCGTACGACGCACAATGCATCACCCTCAGCGATATCAGTTATTTTGTAAGTAAGATAAAGGACTTGCGTCACATTTACACATTTACCCTTTAAGGGTTTTTTGACTGATACACCACTTTTGTAAGTAGGTCTTTTCGACAACATCAAAAAACCTTATGGAAGTTAAAAAATTCTAGAGAAATCAGTCTGAATACCAAAATCTAGAAACCAATCTTGGAACACCTCACTTATATCGAAAATAACCCAAATCCATTGAAAAATCCGGTGGAAGTTAGGTAGTGCCAGAGGAATCATCTGTCATCCCAAAATTTAGGAACCAACCTTGGAACACCTCACTCATGTCGAAAATAACCCAAATCCATCAAAAAATCCGATGGAAGTTAGGAAGTGCCAGAGGAATCATCTGTCATCCTAAAATTTGGGAACCGACCTGGTGGATGTTAATATTTAATAATCCACACAATTTCCAACAAGAAACACATTACCACATTACCATCCATATCATGCACCAAAATATACAAAACACACACACATACAAATTGGCTTTTATGTGGCATTTGCATGTAGAGTTTGGAGGGCTCTAGCCCCCAAGATATGGATTTTTTCCAATTTTTGAAAATGCCATTCTTATTTTTGGGTCATTATTAGCCAATAACCAAAATTTCAGGAAAATCTGTAGAAACGTTTAGGAGTTGCTGGATCTACTTTTCCATAGGAACTAACTAAGTAACTAACTAACATAGGCGATTTGCATTATCTGAAAATTCGGGATTTTCGGAGATTTTGCTGACTTTCTTACAAACATCAATATTTCGAAGTTCAATATCTTAGTTTTGGGGGTCGTTGGAGTTAAGGGGGAGAAGTCAAAAAGTTGCTGTAAATATGCTACGCCGTCCCCAATTTTTTTTTTTAAACATTTTTGGTAGTGGCCCTGCGTCACGCCCGCTTACTAACGTGCGGGCATGATCACATGGACTCAATTGAGTGCGTTGAATCGAAATAGAAGAAAAGTTTGTAGGACTTTAACGAGATATACGACATACTCCAATAACGGTTGACTTTCTAGCGTAAACTAGCGTAAACATTGAAATTGCAATTATTTTCCCACATTTTTAACCGTCGACCATAACACAGAGAAATAATATTTGAAAACGAATTAATATCCGATTGCAAAGCTGAAAAAGTAGCAAATAGGAAAAATTGATTTCGTCAAGTACCGTGCTGCAAATGAAACATATTTTTTAATTAGGGACATGAAAGCATTGATAGCTTTTACAAATGGAATGAACAGCAAACTTCAATATTTGACTTCTATTCAAATAAAAATAATTTTAAAATCTGACATTTATAAACTGGAAGTACCAATTACAATTGGTCACACTTTGATATGTGCGGTTTTTTTTTGCTTCAGTTGAATTCATCAGCTGATCCATACAGCTTTACTCAATCAAAAGACAAGTTACACACACAGCCGTTTTTCTACGATCATTCAATCTAACATGTGTCTGTTTGATTTGTTTATTATCAGGCATTCCTAATGGTCACTTCGTTGAACAATGATTCTGAATTAGTACACGAAAATGTTTTGTTGATTTTATACCTTTGACACAGTACTCTAATATACCGCACTGTAGCACACATGCAGCAAATTACCACAAAATGTATAAAGTGGATAATTAAAAAAAAGAGTCTAAAATTGGAGTGTGATAATAATTGTGCCATAAGAAATACGTGGCGCAACAATATTAGCGCAATTTTATTGGACCGCAATCACATTACAAGCACAATGAAAATTATACCAAAAATAAGAATGTTCGACTCAGCGTGAAATATTTATTGGTACAATAACCTAAATAAACTGGAACAAACTGGAATATTATAGTAGATTTTGTCGATCGGGAACGGTAATTAAAAATTCTGGCCACAATGAAAAAGACCATTTTCTTTTCATCAATTTACCATACTTTCAATATTAAGTATACTTCACTGTTTTGCTATTATCTGGTCAGCATCCCGAAAAGTGTATTAGTTTCTATTGGATTTTCAATGAAAACTGGGGAAAATTTCTGAGAATTTATTTTTCGAATCGTGATTTAATTGACGGACTTTTAAACATAAAGAAAGATTTTGGCATAAGCTAGCACCGCAATCTAATCATGCTATAACTTATATATCCGTATTTTGCTGACAGCAATAGAAGCTGATCTGGTTGCGATAGTAGAAGTACTAAAAAGGATGAAAATATAATACAAAAGACGAAATTTATTGTTGATATTATATACCGCAAAATATCCTCTTCAGTTGAGGCTTTTTTTTGCACAAAGAAAAATGTTTTTCCACACTTGAGGCAATTTACTATAAAACTTCGGGTTTCGTTGCTTTCGTGTAGCCACCAAGATACAATGATAAATAACATTATTAAACATGGCTGTTTCCACCTTAAAAGAATTTCAAACACCAAAATTTTGTGTAAAAAAAGTGATAAATATTAAAGGTATATCTGTTATGCATCAACGAAAGCCCAGAGATCGTAAACATGTAAATGAATTTTCCGGTACCCTGGGTGATGGGCACAGAAACGCTTTCGCTACACGGTCTGTTTGAAATATGTTCGCTTTCAGTATTTTAACGCAGAGTGTAACATAAATAATTCAATTCGACATATTTCTGTCTCGCAAAAGTAAAAAAGAATAAAAGAAAATCGAAAATAAAACGTTTTTTAACCGCACATTGAACGAGAAACACGATGAACAGCAGTTGGCCCATATTGTTTGTCTTAACTTTGGTTATTTGGTTACCCCATCATACCCTAACTACAACCTTTATGCGAAATTCCATGGATTACAATGAGCTAAAAACAAACCGAAACGGAAAACTTATTATTCAAAACCATGACTTTGAATCGAGAAATATGCACGACAATAGACACAAAAGGCAACATTGGGATAATACCAGTCACCGAAGGGTTTTGTCTTCGGATGAAACGAAAAATGTTTTACATGTTCCAAACGGCAAGAATGGATTTAATTGGACATCTGCTACGCCCGTTAATAAACATCATTTAAAACGACATCGACATCATCACAACTACTACAATCATCATGGCAATTACCATTCCGCTTTGATGAGGTATTCCAGTCGATCCATCTCGGATTTATTTATCGAAAGTGGTGAGGTTAGCGACATCGCCGCTGAAGAAACGATTCATTGGCCTGTTAAGAAAGAGGCAATTATGGAGGGTGATTTAATCTTGGGTGGATTAATGATGGTACATTCGAGAAGTGATGGCGAAGATAGTATGATGTGTGGTCCAGTAATGCCACAAGGTGGGGTACAAGCGCTAGAGGCAATGCTGTACACCTTGGACCGCATTAATGAGGACGGACTTCTACCAAACATTCGAATTGGTGCACACATCTTGGACGATTGTGATCGCGATTCATATGGACTGGAAATGGCTGTAGACTTCATCAAAGGTAAATTTTATTATTATTTTTCTTTTCCTAACTTAAAGCTAAGCATAATGCCAGCTAATAAAAGGCTCTACCTAACAAAAACAATTTTGTAAGACAAACTTTAACAAATTACTTTAATATTCATTAACTTGTGTGGTTTTTGCTTAATGAGTGTTAAGGCAAACGTTTGATAGGCATATGTAGTGAATATCTTGAATTATATATCGTGAGAGAATGTTTGTAAACATACGCATATATACGCATACACGAGGGGTGGAATGCCTACACAACACTACATACATGCCAAACAAAGTTAAATAATCTTTAAGGATTTGTCTACATATACGGGTTATTTGCCGAAGGAAGGAAGGTATTTGTATATTTGACTTATAAATATTGGTTTGTGGCTTCATGCAGACACATAATGAATATTTTGTGAAGACTGTGGTATGGTCGGGTATTGGCCATCTCGGCAAATATAAATAAATTCTTGTGGTCAATCAAGTGATTGTGTATATATAACATTGCTAGTATACGAACAGTATGGGTCCGGAATGGAATATTTGGCCAGAAATTATATTACCAGATTCTCAAACATCTCGTCTCGTATACACGCTTCTCAAACTGGATGAATGGATAGAAGGAAAAACAGTATTTTCAATCTATTCGAAAAGTTTACAATTATTTATAACGTATCAGGGCGGTGCTGTAGAAGCGTCACCATATTTTTACTTATTCTCAAAGAGGATTCCGTTAAAACGTTCCACAGTAAATGGATAGAAAAGTCTTTAAAATATTGCCGAACGCCATGCCATGACCCATATCCTTTAAGACGGGTAGCCTTACAAAGTTTTATGTTCAATTTTCTTCGACATACTGCCATCCATCCGTATCCTGTTTTCAAGTGTTATAAAAATAAAGCCAACATTTCAATGCCTTTGATTTATAATAATCCCGTTATATACTAAAAAAAAAAACGTAACTTTTCCTCTAAGACCAAATAGAAGCGATACTCTACCAACTAACAAAAAATTTCTGACACAATGGTTTCGGGTACCGGGTTTGCTTCAAAAAAAAATCTTTTTACATAATAATGTCGAAGCCAAAATTAACACCAGATGATGATAGCTTTTCAATCTACCGTGACATTGTTTTAACTTGTATCGGATATTGTCGTCCCAAGTTCATCATTTACTATATATACCTTTTGACGAAGAGGGTCCTTAGAATTCAGTCTACAAATATTAAGAAGCACTACAAATTCAATTACAAAACTGAAGGTACTCTCAACACTTTACAACAAGAGAACGATGTTGAATAGGGGAAAAAAAACTCATCATTTAGAATTGCGTTCTGTGAATGTTGCTTTTTATTACACATTTTCATGGTGATGGTTATCGTCTTGACTTGAAGATGGTTGTTGAGGAGTATTGTTTATCAGCTAAAAAAAGAAGGAAAAATTCACTTTCCTCTAAAATAAAATCAAAATATTTTTCATATTTTTAGACATAAAGAAATCTGTTTGATGATTTCCATGAACACGATAAGATGATTCGTCGGCTCTTTGATGTTATTGATTGAAAATACCTTGGATTTATTTTTTTTATTTCTGGATATGCTTGATTGATCAGTAGAAAAACGTTGTCATGAAATTTATCGGAAAATAATATTTTATTTGTTAAACTTATACGGATATTAGATGGGATTCAATGTCATAATGTCACAACTTTTCCGTTTACATCCTTTATTGAGAAAACGAATGTCAATGGACTCGTCAATTTATAACAATTGAACGAACGAAGGAATTCCGAAATTTAATTTTCAATTTACAATCAACTACCAAAAGCTTTACAACTTTCAACTTATCGAGATTTATGTGAGTTTGTAGTTTCACTACGGCTGTTCGAAATATTCACTTATTCTGTGGCGAACGGGTTGAATAACAATTTAATTGTCTGCACAATTTATAACGATTATGCGAATAGCGTGTACCATCATTAAGGCTGCTTTTCATTCGATCAAATTTGAGCAATACAGTGTTTCGCAACACGGTAGGGTTGAACAAAATTTAAATAGATTCGCGATACCACCTCTAATTTGTTTCATGTTGTTATTGAGGGACTCGAGTACTATAAGGAACCACATTTAGTTCGCAGATCCATCCAGCCGTTTTGGAGAACCATCACTCATGGCCGTGCGGCACCGACGAGTCAATTTGAATACAGATTGTTATCGTAACGTATAGAGGGACTAATTCCAAGCTAATTCGTGTTAAAATGGCTTCCCTCCCCCTCGACAACCTGACCTAGCCACAGCCAACTAAAATTTCGACATTTTTAAATCGTGATATGTCCAAGATGAAGAGAGTTTAAAACTCTTTGAACGTCGCTATTGGTAGAGGCCGAGAATGAATTTTACAAAATTTGTCTGAATTGTACAATATTTGAAAAAATTTATTCTTACCATACTTGGCGAAACTTGAACTCCTCTGTAATACACAGGTAGACCCATCTTGCAACAAAACAATAATGCCTGATCAGCCTGCAGTCTAAGCTTTACAACGATACCAAACTTAGCATACAAGCCTCACAACAAGTATCTGTTACGACATTTTGTTTGCAGCAAGGTCTCTCTACAACGAAATTTTCAATTTATTTTCTCGGCGTTTAATAGAGCATGCAATCCTCTACCTATAGTGCCATGCAAAGAGTTTCAAACTCTCTTCGTCTTGAACATATCACGATTTAAAAATGTCGAAATTTCGACTTTAGTTGGCTTAGAATTAGTCCCTCTATCCGTTACCGTTACGATAACAATATGTATTCAAATTGACTCGTCGGAGCCGCACGGCCATGAGTGATGGTTCTCCAAAACTGCTGGATGGATCTGCGAACTGAATGTGGTTACTTATAGTACTCGAGTTCCTCAATAAGAACATGAAAAAAAAATCAGAGGTGGTGTCGCGACTCTATTTAAGTTTTGTTCAACCCCACCATGGCAAAAATGATCCGTTCAGACAACGAATATTGCTAGTTCTTCGAACGGTAATTTTGCGCTTCAATACATGGACCGTTTTGATTATTATCCGAATTTGAACAATATACCAAATACCATATCTGTCGAGATATCTGTCCAATTTTGTAACGATACAACAAAACTATCTGGTTGTTAAATACTACTGGTACTAGTGGAAGTTTTAATTATCAGACAGATATTAATTACTGTGCGTGCATATACATAGATGCTGTCTGTGTCTATCATCAAATTTTAACAAGAGAATTTCCTAGCCTCATTGCCATTACCTTTACTGGGCAAATTTAGTCTTTTGTTCTACGTGTACCCAGCCAGCTGCAGATACTAGAGACGTTGTTGTACGCCGTCAGTAGTCAGTACGGCCGTCCCTATAAAATAATGTTATTCGATGCATAAATCATTGACTTCGGAGTGTCTAATTACAAAATCACAATAATTGCCTTCGTATACTTTGTTCGAATCCATCATCAAAGTACGGACACGAAAATGGGGAAACATGTCTGAACCATTTATGAGGGAAATATCTTTAAGCCACATTACACGTCCTAATACAAATCTTACTTTTTCATGAATAACTCACATGTATTGTACTGTATAGATGAACAAGTGCTGTATAACAGTGAATTACTACGAGTGGTTTTATCAAAACCATACACAGAAAGTAATTTGATCTCTGGATGTCGGAGTTTTATTGTCGATATAAAATATCCGGCAGAAGCAAAGTTTTGCTGTTTTGTTTCATAATAATGGCAACCGTATAGTGTGTCGTCAGTTGTTGGTACGGAATGGTGTATACACATATGTATACATATATAACTGCTATGGGTGGCAAACATTTGTAGAAAAATAATATACTATCGTCATGGCATAATGATGAAGTTACTTTTGTCCATTATCTCTGTATAATTCCCATGTATATATATTTGTAAGTCCCTAAAATGGAGTAAAGTTTCAGCTTCTTTTTCGGACCATGAATCCTACTTTTTGCTGTTTTGTTTTCCGAAATTGAGATGTATTTTTTATATATATGACACCGAGTAATTTAATGAGCAATAAAGACTTACTTTGACTAATTTATGGTAATTAATTACACGCAATAAAATTTAATACCATAAATTAGTCCTTTAACTAGGATTTATGTGTACCATGTATAACGCTACTACAGGGGAAGGTACACAGTTGTTGTTTATAAATTTTGAAAATATGAAGTTTTGTAAGTAAGTTTGTAGGAAAGCATTGCTTCACCGTAAATTTATAGTTTCGGGCTAGGTACAAGATAAATAGTGCAAAAGTCCAGTTTACTCGTTTTAAGAATCTCAAAGCTTGAAAACAATATTTAAATAATTGTTTCAATACTTAGTTTATATCCCATATTTGCGCTAACGATGTTCGCTGAAATTAATTTACTCCCTTGACTGTTAAGTTAAGGGTCTTACGTAGGGATGGAAGACCTTTCATATTATCGATAATATCAATCGAAACAATTTATCGATAATTGGTAGATCATATCGTTATCGATATTTTGATAATTATCAAAATATCGATAATTATCAAAATTTGATAATTATCAAAATATCGATAATCATCGAAATTTGATAAGGGGCCGTCCATAAAGGACGTCCGCGATTTTTCTGGAATTTTAGACCCCCTCCCCCCTTGTCCGCACTTTTCCACTACACAAATGTATGGCGGTCACACTTTGGCGAACCCCCCTCACCCCCATAGTGCGGACGTCCTTTATGGATGGCCCCTAACTATCTAGATATCAAAATCAGCAAAACTGATATGAGCGCACTCTGTTACGTCATTTTAAATATTCAAGAGGGCGTACAAGAATTGTATTTCATTCACTCACATTAACTTTTGTCGCTCAGTTAATACTGTCAAAGTTAACTGTGAGGTTAGATTCTCCACGGCCAATTTTGTCCGTGAAGAATTAACTTGTCAGTGAAACTTGACATTTCTGATGTAAAGAAGTTTTCGATTTCCGTATTGATGAAAAATAATTATTTTTGAGTGATGACATTGTGTTTAAATAGTGAAATACAATTAACTAAATTTTGTTTATATTCCATTGGCTCGTTCACTGGGCGACGAAAAAATAGAATTTCTGAAATTGCCGCTGTTCTTGTCAAAATTTTGTTTGTTTAACTGAGCGCATTAACCGAGCGACGAAAAAAATAATTTTCTGTACGGGCTCCAACTGTGGTTACAACATTGTAGATACATATTTGCATTCAAATTTTGTGCTTGCCGATCTTACTACTGAAACGAATTGTTATTTATTGTGCTGTCACCGATAGTAATCGAAACATCGATAAGTTGATAATTATCGATATACCAATAATTATCGATTATCGATATTTTTTTGATAAATTTTCGATAAAAAATGTATCTATAATCGATAATTATCGATTATCGATTATCAATTATCAATATCAATATCACCCATCCCTAGTCTTACGTTCATTACGTTCTTACGTTCACTCTAATCGATTTTGTGAAACGGTAGCAAAAAACGGAAGATACATGTCTGTTACACTTGATGGCACAATAACTTGAGTAATCCAGAACCGATTTTCAAAAAAAGAATTTCAATTGACGAGGAATAAAATTCATGAGATGGGAAAAGGCGATCGAATGTTCTGGAATTAATTCCCAAAAGAATTTTTGTCTGGTTTTAGAACTTGTGGTTATAAGCTACGAGGATTTACATTTGGGATCAAGTTCGTTGTGTTTCCTTCATTTAAGAATCCAATTCATGAGTCGTTTACCGATGAGTAAAATCGATCTAACGTTCAATGAAATTATTCCCGGAAAAGTTTTTCACTGATAGTAATACTGAACCGATTTTCAAAAACTTTGTTCTAGTCGTTTTTAACTCATTGCAGCGCGCTTGGGCTTATTATTACTGGTCCTAATTTTAATGGAGTTTCGAAGTTCAAATAAAAGAATGTTTCAACGTATTTTAATAATTTCATCAGTCAAGGGACCGGACCCACTCATAAGGTGGGACCTATTTCAGTATACATTTTAGACTGTAAAGAGGTAGCTTAGTTCAGCAATTTTAACTTAAATATAAATTCTCTTTGAATATAGAATTCTTTTTTTTATAAGTTTATGAACAGACAGTACCCGTTAACAGCGTTCCTTTTCTTGAACGACAGTACAAATTGAATATTAAAATATGAGCAGAAACCTCAACAAAACGTTATATCCTTGGGCAGACTTTTATAGTTTTGTCACGAAAATGGTTTGACTTATTGTAAATGACATGCTTCTAAATTAATGTGTTCGCTGAATATCTTCGCTGGCATTTAACTACTTGATGGATTGTCGTTTCTCCGTTAAAATGTTTCCACCGAACTTACGAGGCGGATATCACTTTTAGATTTTGGATAAGCGACTTCTAACTGCGAGTGATAGTGCTACGTGTGCATATAACATAATATGTTATTATTATTAGTTTTAGGAAATTGATACATTTCTCTTACAATGAACCTATAAATAGGTTTATATTGATATATTACAATATTTGCCTTAGCTCATATTTTGAATTCAGGTTTTCAGCTTTGCTTTAACGTTAAAACAGTGAATTATTATTATTTTGCAACTGATTTTGAATTTTGAACTAGACAAAGTTTGTAGAGTTTAAAAGTTTACTGGAAACTTTTATTTGACATTAATGTCGGTTTTATTTTTCGTAGAAACTAAAACCTTATTAGTGTCGTCATACATACGTTTGAAGACTTTGATTTTATCGAATATATGCAATGGATGAAAGTTTTATTGACGCTTGCAGCAATACTGTTGTAATCATGGAGAAAAAAACATTGTTGACTTTTCAAAATGTTTGTTATAGTTAAGTTCTACTTCGTAATAAAGACCTATAGAACTTACAGTAACAAAAAAATTGGCCAAGACGTTCTTTAAATAACCATTGTGACTGTAGTACGCATTTATTCATTTCGCGTACGTAAATATTCATTCGGTGAACGCAAGAAAGCTCTTGAAAATCTTATGGCTAACTTAAACATAATTTATCAGAGTTTTCAACGTCATAGATTAACTGGGAACAATAAATTGATTTATGTGTATGACATTTTGGCGCAAAATTTGAATTCGGTAAGGCATATTCAAATTGTCCGCCAAAATATCATAGCCTGGAAACACTTAATTGACTGGGAACATCGCTGACTTTCAAAGCTCAAAAAATTTTAAACTATATTCTGGGCCTAGATTCTCATGCCGTTCGTAACTTTAGGAATTCACAACTTGACAGTTATTATGTACACGCAACTGTCAAGTTACGAATATTAGGAGTTACGATAATACGAGATCGCCCAAAACCACTTACAGTGGAGGTGACGCTTACAGATTCGACATGCAAAAAGATATGCGTCACAAAACAAATGGCAGCTGATGAGGAACGTACGTGAAAGTTTTATCAACAAAAATCTTACCAGAATCTTACTTATCACAAGTGGCAGATGTTGAGAAAGGAAAATTTGTAGAATTGTGAAATATATTGCTTTAAAGAATGTACTTTCACGTACTTTCCTCATCAGCTGCCATTTGTGACGCATATCTTTTTGCGTGTCGAATCTGTAAGCGTCACCTACACCGATATCAGTTCTTTTGTAAGTGGATAACAGGACTTGTGTCACACCTCCACTGTAAGTGGTTTCGGGCGATATCAGCTCTTTTGTAAGTTGTGATTTTTTAGAATTTGGTCGAAGATAATCATATTGTGCAGTTTGAACGAAAATATTCTTCTTACAAAACTGTATAACTTTCTCTTTGATCTGAATCTTCCAGCTTTCATTTGACGAAAATTTGTCGGAATTCGTAAATTTGATGAAAATCGAAAATTTGACAAAAATCGAAAATTTGAGGCACTTGAAACGCCCAAATAATCGACTTTCACTAACATGATAAGAATAGTCCTCCAGAACTACAAAAACCCACTGCACTGTGATTTCGGTACATACTGATAAATTGATCAAATGAATCTCAAAACTCAACATAAACAAGCCAGAACTTACCTTAAAAACCCGAACCAGTCTAAATAAAATAACTCTTTGTGAAAGCTTGAAGAACCCTATTGAAATTAAAAAGTTCGAAATCGATCTGGCCGGGTCAGACAGGTTGATTTCGGATAGCCCACACACAAACACACTCAGAGACACTCTACAACTGATGTAGGTGGAAATACCTCTTCATCATATTCTTCTGTTTTGAGTCTGCCAATTCAGCGGAGGATAATTTCGAATTCAATTAAAGTTTTAAATTTCACCAAAGAAAGAAATTAAAGGCTAACTTACATCGTGCGTATTTTTAGAAAAGTCTCGAATTGAGATAATTCTTATATATATTCCCATCGAAGGTAAAATACGATAAATCTTTCAATCTTTTCAATAAAATTACGGGAAGTCAATGGATTTCCTCCACAAAAATCTCTCCTTTAACAAACCATGCGAATCTATTTATGCGACTTCTTTTTTTTCGTTCATATTCTTAAACCTTTATGTCCTAAACCATCCAATTTTAGCAAATCTAAACAAAATGAAGACGAGCGCACCATTTTTCCATAGTTACACATCAATGTATGTATACACATACACTCTGGGAGCAACCAAATTAATCTATTTATATAAACATTACTTTCGCATTAGGACACACAAACTGTCGGGCTTTTCTTCGGCAATGGATATGAGAGATATACAACAAGAGATATAATAGGTAGCCCGCCCGGTTGTAGTTTCCAAAAAACATCGCCAATAATAGATGAATAAACCGTATGGTGAACCTTTTATAAAATATTTATAGTCTCTTTTGTTACGTTCTTTTTGAGATCTTTTATGCTGAAGACCATGGGAACCGTTATATACTGTACATACACCAAACTCTTTTATATCTGTCGTATAGAAATCCACATTATATAGAAGAATAAAAGCTCCTCAACTTGCTTCGCTTTTTGTGTGTGATAGCATATAGGTTGCTGTTTCCAGTCTTGTTTACTGGAAAACCACACAGCAAACCTTTATTTAAATATGCTCAATAGCTCAATGTTATGAAAAAAAAAGGAATCAATAGAGCGGTCATAGAAATCGTTTCCAATCAATAATCCTATGTTCATATAACAAGACACAACGATATCATTAAAATGTGAACAATAAATGGAATGAAAACCAGAAAAAAAGCGTGTATATTCTTCTCTGCCAGATACAGAGCGAGGCGTACATACAATCCATTGGAATAAGAATGGAAATTCTGATAGATTTAAACGATGTGAAAATGGGGCTGATGTGAAAATGCTGTCAGAATCGAATTAAAATAAATTAGAAATAATCTGACGGTAGAAATGAGTAATTTTGAAATGGATGTTGATTTTTTTTAGATAAAATAAGGATTCATTCTTTTTACAGTGACTCATTTTATTCATTGATTAAATCTTTATAACACTAAAAATAACTTTACGTAATACGGTTTCAATTGACTAAATTCTCTAAATGGAGCAACGAACTGTATTGATTGTGATGGTATGTTTGAAAGTTTGTTGATCTTTGTGACTTTTGCAGTTGAAAAACTGTAACGACTTTGCAACATCATAGCTTTTTCTTATTCATGTATCAAAATGTTGCTTTTCATAATTACACTTCAAGAGCGTAATAAAGTACTTTGCACTTGATGTCATCAATAACCATTATGAAACGAGAATCGTATGAAGGTATTTTATTGCACTAAATGTCAGAGGGACTCTTTTGAAAAACCGCCTACCAAAATCGGACGCATTTTCTAGTGAAATTTTTTATATGTACCTAGAAAGGACTTCGACCCTAGAAGCCGAAACCTTTTTCAAAAAATTTCTTCGAAGCTTGTGTGGCCAGCGAGTCATCAAAAACCAAAAACTTCCACTTTTCTTACACAAATTTCTCCAGTTTCATTGTGGATGGAACTCGTAAATGGAGAATTTTTTGTTAGAAAAGTGCAAGTTTTCGGTTTTTGGTCGCCTTTCACCAGCCACACAAGCTTCGAAGAGTTTTTTTTTAAAACTGGTTTTGGCTTCTAGGGTCGAATACCTTTCTAGGCACATATAAAAAAGTCCACTGGAAAATGCGTCCGATTTCGTTAGGCTGTTTTTCAAAAGAATCCCTCTCAGTTGTCAATCCGAGGCGAAGCCGATCACAAAATACGAGATTGGTTATTTATGGCATCGAGTGCAAAGGGACTTAAAAATTGTATTTTAAACACAAGGATTCGCCTAATAAAGAACTTTGCACCTACATTCATGCAACGATTTTGCAAATTTTGCACGTTATGATGCTGAGTTGCATGAAATTTATGAAAGTCCCTAAAATTCCTTATCAAATAAGAACAAACCTCAACGTCTACATATAAGTAAAAATTCCTTTATGAAGGCTCTTGATGAAAGCAGTAAGTTGTAGTCTTCCAATAGTACTAAATGATTAAGATACTTTAGCCTCGGACAGTTTATATAAAATCTGGGTCAGTAGCTAATTGAAGTGGCTTACAAGTACAAATTAATGATTCAACTAAATTTCTATAGCATTTTGAATAATTACTATCTTAAGATAATCTGTTCCGCACATATCACAATTCGCTTCAGTCAATGTGGTTTTAGTTACAGAAATATCAATATTTAGTATTCTCCGGAAACGAGATAGGAACAGCAAATATCTAGTATATGCAGAATTAACTCGCACGAAATCACTTATTTTGAAATCTCTGAGATCTTTAATCTTAACAGTTAGTCGAACTGTTATATTGACTCATGCATTTTAATAATTTAGTATAATTGTAAGTGTTTAAGCTTATAAGCGCCATTACGTAAATTGAGAAATGCGGGAAAACTAGACGTTTGCCTTTTATAGCTTGTTTGTATAATGCCTTACATGGGAAATTTAATGAATTCGAGCGAGAAACAAGAAACACATAGAGCGCTAAGGCGGCACTGACCATCAGCTGATCTCCTCCATTATGTCGAATAAAACTCAAATCAATCAAAAACCCAATAGAATATTTCACTTATTTCCCAATGTTACACGATAGTTTCTTAAGCGAAACTATTCATACCATCACGCGCTAGTCCCACACGAAATGTATTCAATAAATGATTCCGTATGTAGATTTTATGGTTATTTTTATGTGATTTGTATTATACATACAATCGCTAAATCAAACTGGTGTGCATACGTTATTTTGCACCAGCTGGTCACATACAATTCCAAATGGGACCAGCTGGTGCAAAATAACGTATGCACACCAGTTCGTTTAAGGGATTGTAAGTACACATTTCTCGTCGAAATTTTCTACATCTCGGTGAAAAAATTAATAGTTTTCCGCTGGCAGTGTATCGCACTTTGAAACTTTGATTTTCAAGAGAAACTTTCTTCCAGTTTTTTTTTCTTTTTTTGGTAAACTTGGTGACTTTGTCACTCTTTAGAATCCAGTAGAATTTCAGTAAATTAAATTATTTTAGATCCATTGCACGTTACAAATGGAGATATAAGGAAATTATATTCCAAAGATGTTGATCTCGACAGAATGATTTTAATTAGTTTTGCGATGAATGGAAGATTATAATCGTTTTTGTTTAAACATGGGGTTTAAATTTTCATCTTATTAGAGGGATTATTAAAAGTAATGCAAACGTTTTTATAAAGGTCTACCTTTACAAGGTAAAGAAATGATTTAACTTCATGTTGACATTTAAACTATGAACGATGTAATACAGCAAGGCTAGAATTAGTGAGATTTAAAGTTATTTGATGTTGTAATCTCAAAGATAAACAACCGCAAGGACAGAAATGTGACTTTTTCAGGAATGGTAATTAAAGGATTAAACACAAATACTTTAGTGATTGAATTATCTTCTGTTTTTCGATGAAAGTATCTGAGAAATCCTTTAGGAAGATTGGGAATGGGTCTCTTATCATTCAACGAAACACTGACACCTTTCAACGCTCAAACATTATTGTTGTTAGTGAAATTATGAACCGCCCCAAATTTCCCTGATGTCGACAAAATTAGGTATGATAACAAGCTTCAATGTGTTTGCAGTTCGCCATTTAAGAACGTTTGGCGTCTTTTTCACTGATAGCGCTTTTGTCACCCTTCCCTCACTCAGCACGCTTTTTCCTATAGTTCATAGGAGCGCCTTTCGGTAGTCAGTCCGACTCTGAGTGAAATGTATAAAATAAATGAAATCGCATTACACCAGTTGAAGTAATTCCCCAACTGTAATACATATCCTTCCTCTGTTGAATCGTGCTGATGTCGCGATATATGCGAACGTTTTCAAATCGAATATTACATAAAAACACACAATCAACGATTTTCGTGAGTATCGCGTATGCAGACTAACTAATGACAATTCTTAAATTGAACTCTATTTACCTTAATTAACAAAAATTACATTTTAATTAGCAATAATGTAATTATGAAAACAAAATTTTGGATTATGTGACTTAATTACGCTGGGGTGTTGAATGAATTTCTTGGGAAAATTCATTTTCTTCATTATAACTGAAGTGCTGTTCCGTACAGTGCCGTGCAGTAGATACACAATTTGTATGTATACATAAGCAAATCGTTCGTTCTCAGGTTATAATTCAAAGGGGAAGTTTTGACTTTCGTCGTTAATACACACTATCATCACGTTTATTTGGATGAAAATTTCATTCGGAATATCAGTACCTTTACGAAATGAAAGCGGAAACCTCCACTGGAATTTAAATAAATATAATCATCGTACAGCCACACCTAATCAAATTTCAAGACACATTTTCATAATAATTTTTCTTTCGGTGGCCAAAATATATCCCGAGTTTTCATTTCCATACCAGAAACACTTTATGTACAATCCGACACATACATTTCTAGTATATATAACGTGTTAGGTTCACTCTCTAATTTTTCCCAAAAATTGTACTTTAGGTGTAATGCTAAAATTTCTATCGACAAAATGTTTTGACGCGACTTGATAACGCACCACCGTGCTGGTTGATGTATACGTATAATGATGAGGTTTGACGAAGTGGAAGCAATACACCACAAAATTTTGTGCAATACTATATGTACCTAACACCTAATATCCAACAACGAAATTTAATAATAAAACGCAAAATTTGGACTGGAAAACGTAGCGTTTGTTCAAGTGGATGATGAGGATCTTATAAATAATTTTTTTTTTGGCCGAACAAGGATTTTTATTTATGAATAAATTTTTTATGATGGTGAAAATTAATAAATAAGAATGGTATCTCTAGGGGAGAATGTTTTGCCTTACTCTTGGAATATATTTTCTTGGGTATTTTTTTTTGCGTCGTTTTGGAACGACTTAATTTGCAAAAAGATGGAAATTAAATGGTCATAAATATTGCTAAGAGAGAATCTGGGAAGACGGAGTGTAATCTTATTATTTGGGGATTAATTGTAAAACATAAATATTCGATTTAGGCTCGATGTGAATCGCTCGGTGAAAAATGTTCGGTAGAGGTTTATAATTAAATTAAGTTTGGAAATTTGGTTACATTACCATTTGGATGCAAATTTCCCAAAATATACACATTGAATAATAAACGGCCAATGTTATTCACACGAAAAAAAAAGTTGGGTATATCAATCAAATGTGTCTGATACATATGACAGAAAATTTAATTTTTTTTCTTTCTGATCTATGAAAAGTGACGTCTATTTAAAGAATGGAATCGATATATTTTAACATCTTTCCATTTAGCGACTAATTTTTTCACATTAAACTGCACACTACTCCGTTGCAATAGCTGGAATCTCTCCCATCAGATTTATCAGAGGATGAGAAATGTCACTCGTCGATAAGCTTGGAGAAGCTTGGAGAACACGAGAACACTTCCGCGTCCGATATTCGAAACCGTAGCAAAAATGGAAAATTTTGTAACAAAACCAACTTTACTAACTTGGGCGGGTCAGGTCCCTTGACATATTTTCTCAATCAATTTTTGCTATTGTTACAAAAATATCATAAAACTGACTTGCTTTCTCATAAATGGGGGACTGAAGTTTTGACAAGTTATTTTTAATCGACGTAAAACATTATTCTAAACAAAAAAACTGTTTTACAGTATGCCTCTGAAATGAACTGATCTTTTTATCGTCTAAACTTCGAAACGTACAGCCGCCCATAAGAGAATTACAAAATGGTGGCCCTATATTTTTCATTTTAAACTGCTTTTAAAAATCCTTTTGATCAGAATTGCCGATACCCATGTAAATCTTGCTGCAGAACCCCTTACACATACTTATTTTCATCGAGACTGGAAACGGCCTCCGGCACATTTTAGGCGGCTGACAAACTGGGTCGCTTTTGGGTCGTACTTTGTAAGCAACAATTTTTTGCTTAGAATAACGTTCTGCGTCGAATTGGTAAATTTTGTTCATATCCAATTTTCAGAATAAACAAAGCGAAAACTATGTCTTACATTTTCAAACAATCAAAAGTCCTATTGCTCGCTGTAAAAGGGGTTGAAAAATTTTCTTGCTTATATCTTGAACAAAAACGAAACTCTCGTGTGGATCACGAGTTCACCATCTTTGAATTTTTTTTTATTCAGACAACTACCACGGAACCACTCCTGAATTATTACTCACATACACGAATTTAATTCCTGGTCGATTTAAAAAGTTTTTGGAAATCCGTTAAGAATAACTCGATTTATCGTGTTATCAAGCGACGAGACACAATTTCTTTCGGAATACCACAGAGATCACCCATCCGTTATAGCCTATCGTCGAACAATTCAACTACTTCAGGTGGTTTCCAGCCTTGCAACAAATTCAGCGACTTCCAGCCTTTTGCAATTACGAAATTTTTTGGAAAAATTATTTTCCTCTTCGAATTTTGCAGCTACTTCAGGCGGATATAAATCAGTTATACCAATAGCTCTGTTCAACCGATTACAAATATTATAAAGCTTTTCTAAAGCCACAGTGTTTACATGTAAATTTTGCATACCAAAATTCAATAATAGTAAACAGGATTGCTAACATCTAACCATATGAGCTGATCCGGTCCGGTCATATAAAATCCATAGATTTTAATTTGTAAGTCGATTTATAAGCTTCAATACATCATTACGTAATCATCGTATTATTAATTTAGAAACGAACGCTGTATTAAGCTTATTGTGTAGTCTTTAACGCTGAGAACTGGGATCCAGAGTGAGAGAAAAGCTTTCACTTACCCTTAGAGCTCTCCTCATTTCCGATTTGTTGTATTTAAATTCTATTATGCTCATGTGTAAAATGATTTACATGGCGTAATGAATATTTGATTTGGATTTAGCACAGTAAGTAAACACAACATACCGATCACATATTGATATATGTTAAAATCTATTTCATATTTGATTAGTTCCGAAACATTGTCATAAGCATTATCCTATCCGTAGCATATATTGTTTCTGTAGATTATTCATCTTTTTTAATTAATGTACGTACAAGTTGTTTGAGTGCAATTACTGAACCACAATTATATTTAATCACGCAGCTACATTATTTACAACTCACAGTCACACACAGGAACATATACCGAAAGCATTCATCAACAACATACAAAATAGTAGATTACGCAACTAGTTACAAGTTCTCATATTGACTTGTTGTAATCGCACTCATGGAGCTTCTGTGTTTTTATGACATAAGGTTTCATAAAGTGTCGAAAGGCAAACACGTACGCTAGCAAAGTGGGAGGTAAGGTCCACTTTGCCTCCCGCTACCAAATAATAATGAATTTAAGACCCACAGACCAAACACCATGTCACTATAATATGCGTAAATGATGTTCAACAATGTTGTGTTTTCTTCATATCCTTCTTCATACACCAAAAACAACGAAACAAATCTGTTAAATTGGTGAAACTTTATCGCTATTTGAGCGTTTTTCTTGTAGCGCAATTAAATTACTTCTAATGCTTTGTAATAATAAATTATTGAGTTGTGGCCGACCATAATGTCTGGTAAACACGAACGAATATTGTGCGATTCCGTCGGATTGAGTTAAATGTAACAACGCAACAGTTTTTACAGAAAGAAGTGAGACAACATAAATTTCAACAGTGAGACGAAGGAAAAGTGATAATGTTTAAGTATGAGGATCATCCGAATTGTTCGAAATATTTTTAATTGAGAAACAAACACGTCTATTCCGAAAGACGCAAAGTTATTACTTCGATAAATTGCCTGATAAATTGGACCGATGCACGGAGTATTTGAAATTGAGATTACTGTAGCATGTATTTTCAAGTAATATCAAGCGCTGAAACTGAAATGACGGTCACTGTTGTCAATAAAATATGATGACCACTAAGAAAGATCTTGACAATGAAACAAATTTAATTTTTCCCGTCATAATATTAATCCTAAATTATATATTCTAAATGACCGATCACAGATTCAACACATTCGCTGTGTGCAAGACATTTTACATTTGTGTGATATGCGTTTATTACTTGAAAATATTATAAAAGTGATATTTTCTGACTAAAGAGTTGCAGTCGAGTTTTAGTTGGAGAAAAGTTTTGTTTTACTTAACATCTCGTTTCAATACTCGAACCTAGTATTTACAGGCATCTTATTCCACCTGTCTGCGTTCCATTTGTATCGTTATAGAGAAGATAGTTCTGCGAATTTCATTATTTTATAAGCTTTTTTCTTCATGGAGTATTATATAAATAATTGACTCAGGTGAGAATGATGGGTGGTGAAAGATTATTTCCACTAACTTGAACGATGGATATGCAAATTTTAACCTAATTTAGAAGGCATTAGTGCTTTTTCCATTATGCGCTTCGAAACCTGGAAAATTTCGCAATAACTTAATTATTCTGGTTCGAAAATCGTTGAGTCAATTTCAAGAATTCAATTTAAATAATTACCAAGTTAGTTCGAACATACAGTAACAGTTTGTTTGCGTGATTCAAAAATTTATAGAATTTTTTAATGAAATTTTTTGTTCGAAAATGAAATAATTGGATAAAAACTGATACGAAAAACTTCAATCAAAACATTCACCATTGTGTGTGAAAATACTAATCATAATTTAGACGGCAAAGAATGGATTCGAATTTATTAAATAAAATTATTTTCCGAAATGTATTCATGCGAATGCCCAATTTGCATTGTAAATTTTAATCATAAAATGGATGTAATCAAAATTGTAAACATTTGCACCATTACCGCGGGAAAAGTTACAACAAGGCTATTCGATTATTTTCGGCAAAATATAACGAAAACCTTGATCCGCCTATTGTAACTACTATCAGAATACAATAAATTAAAATGAAAATCTACGCAACCTATCGAAGATTCATAATTTAATATTAAATGGGAATTCCATTGATTCTTTTTGCCATCCAAGAATATAATTTGAAATAGATTATTGGAAATTAGAGGATACTCTTTGTAAAATAGGGATTTAGATAAGTTATTTATACACAAAGGAAAATGAAATATTCGTGTCTATATATACATAAAACGAAAGCATTTATGGGGAAAAAAAATTAATGTTATTTCGGTGGTATACGATTTTGTTGATTCAGTTACGTTTATCGTTTATGTAGAGATTTGGGGAGAAAATATTAGTACGACATCAGGAACGTTTCTGATTTCAAAAAAAAATTAAATTTTAAATTTCGAGGTTTGTGTTGGTGCTTTCGCTAAGTGAGCGTAAATTTACGTTCACTGCTTATGTGCCTTACTTACTTCCTCATACTTAAAAGTATGTCGCATTTTGGTACTTGAGTTTTTCTTAACGACGACCCAGCATTTATGAAGGCGTGTCCTACAGTATCAACGCAACTTGTTTGGTGTCATTTGATCTTTATAGAAACACTTTAATTTAGTCTTTAAAAACACAGGATAACCTATTTTTGATTAATAATAATATTGGCAGTTGAGGCGGACATTGAGATTTGGCAAGATTACTTCTTAGATGTCATTACAATACGGGAAATTATATTCGACCAATAATTTTTGATCGACGACCATTGGAATTTTTCCTATTACAAATATTTTAATTCTCGCTACCGTTATTATCATCAAATTGGTACCAATTAGATGGAAATATTGGTAAATGGAATTACTTTTAACGCTCAACCCAAAACTAATAACGTTCGATTATTACCATCCATTACAATACTTTATTGCATAAGCGAAGAAGAGAAAACCGATGTAGTGGATAGTATTATCTTATCAGTCTGAATAATATACTCTGATGATTCGTAGGATGATAATATTGAGGGGAAATCATCTAGCGTAAGAAAAAAATTCATCAAATTTCGTTGAAATTCTTTAATTTCTTTAACAATCCTGTTAGTGTATAGAAATGGATGGGTTGAAAGTATGACGACACGCAGACCTAATAAATAAGTTAGCAAACTATAAAGTTTGTTACGTACGTATGTACACTGCGTCATTTGAAAGATTAATTGAGGTATCTAATATACGCGAATGAACCAGCGAAAAGAATGGCATTTCGTCCTTAAAATCTATTTTAATTTTATTTTTATAGGTCAAAATTCAAAGTGATAATGCTAACGCTATGGGTAGGTTATGTACATTAAATAATTTATAAATAATAAACAACACAAATCACGGGACAATCCATTCAAAATTCGTATTTCAAGTTGTATACCTCAAATTAAGATACTTCATGTGCTTGTAGAGGGGTAAAAGCACATACAGCAGATAAAACACATACGTGCTTCAAAATTGCGGTTTTGAGTTGAGTAAAGTTGATAGGCTAAGCCGAGGGCGAAAATTATTGCCAAATTAAAACAAAAGTCTGGATTCCAGACTCTGAAAGTTGTTCTTGGAATAGGAATACACCTACACTGGTGATGTTGTCGCCGTCTGCGACTATAATATGAGAACTCAGAAAGATTGAATGTGTACGAGTCAAATCAACTGACATTAACATGAACATATAACATGCGAACTAATTTAACATTTGAGCCTGCCCTTTGCGGTTATTAATAACAAAATTAGTTTGCATGTACGGTAATCTACTATTATGTACACTGATATGTTGACAAATCACACAAAACGGAAAGCAATTTGACATTAATCTTAAATATTGCTATACTAATAGATAATGAATCTAATAGACCATTCACGCAATATAATTCAGTACCGGGCCCTATGACAATATTAAATTTTATTATTGAACTTTTGTTACGAACGTTGTATATTATATCTATCATATACCTATAGATCAATATATCCATCAAATAAATCTTTAATTAAGTCCGTTGGGAATTTTTCCTTGAATTTAACAAGGGAGACGATAATAATAAAATCACTAAAACGTAACAGGACAGAATGAAATAGAAAAATGAACGCATATTATATGCCAACATATCCTGTGTAAAGTTCTTTCGCAGTAAAAGATACACTCAATTTTGGGATTAATAATACAAAATAAATTTGTAAACGTCCGAAAAACGGAGTGACAGAACATGACAATCAAAAAAAATGTTGAAATCAATATCGTATCTTATATTGACTAGAAAGGGACGAATCATCCTATTAATTTTACCTTAGTCACCCAGATATCGAAAAAATCCCTTTGTGTATGGGAATTGAAACGAAAAGAAAAAGCTCAGAGAATGAAAAATTATGTCAATTTGTATGAAATCAGTATCCTCTTTTAAGGTTTACTCGTAATATCACGCTTGATTTGATTCTATATGTATGAAGCAATGAAATAGCTAACTAGGTACTTTTCTGCTAGCCATTAGGATATTTATCGAACTATGGTCAAGATTTTGCAATTTATCAATTTAGTCGATAGGATCGTATAATGTAACCACTTGAGGCCAGATGTTTTCAATATGTAGAAATATGTTGGTTTTTTCTGCAGCTGAAATCTTACACATTCCAAGTTCTTCGACAATTGTACCGTAGAAATGAATTGTTTATTTTCAATATCTTGAGATCTTCATGATAATATACTAAATTCAATTTCTTTTTTTTTGAATGAGTGAGGCTTCAGGTTGAAAGTTCAAATTTTATCAACTCTGAATGAAATCTCTAATATAATTATATTCATTGATGTTAATTCACAACGAACTGTAATGACATATTAATCAGCAGATGTTTGTAATGTACAAATTAGATATAAATTTCGTTCTGTTTCAATTTTAATTCCACTACAGTAATAAAAGGTATAACAGCGCTGCATTCAAGCTAGCAAAAATTAATATTGTACGTGCTGTTCGTATAGAGGTGCAATTTGCATATCTGGGTAAACGCTATACATAGGATAAAATGGTCAGAATGAGTAGATGATGGTATTTTTGTAGAGAGTTAAAAGCGCAAAAAAATCCATTTAAATTTCCATGGAACGAACGTGATAATTTGATTTCAATGTGACATAAACCAACAATTTCACTGATAGTGCAGTTATTTTGGGAGGGACATTGGCGCAGTATTTTCATATGGCGTTAGCCAATGTGGTAATTTATTTAGTAAAAAACAGTAGTAGATTCGACAAACGTTTCGAAATTTCAGCTGATAGTTACGCCTTTCAAATAAAGGGGCCGAATAATTGAATTATAGATTATAGCCTCAAAGATTTTATTTAATATGCATAAAGGATGTAGTGTCCCTTGAATGCTTGTCTCAATTCCTTGTCGTATCACCGGGCTAATTCGTTGATACAGTAACTTTTTCGCTTGAACAAAACCTGAATCGACTGTGAGCATTTCACATATCACACCAATTTTTCGTCTCGTACTCCATGGTGTCAATTAGCAATTTTTTTCCGAAATACCTCGGTACGACATTGGACAGGCCACTGACATTTAAGCCGAATTGCGAGAAGTTAGCCGCTAAGCTTCTCCTCTCACAATTATTTCAATTGATGTTTTCTACAGCTGTGATTCTGTTTCGGTCGCTTCAGCTATTGGTACATTCTTATGTTCCAAATTTGCTATACAGAGCAGCTTTACGATTTCAACATTTTGAAACTCATCAACCAGATGAGCAGACTTCATTGAGTTTTTAGTACAGCTATCAAAAAATAAGGTATTATCACATTTTTGTTTTATGTGGGATCTGATATTTCTTGTCCCAAACATTCTGACAGCTGTTATATTGAATGAAATATTTGAATTTTTCCCAGTCGAAATTTTTGTCGCACACATGTAACAATCAGTTTGCTGTGATAAAAACCAAAAAACCATTCAATATCACGACTGTCAAATCCAAGGGCCATCTCAATAGGTTTCTTCCAGGGCCGTTCAAAATGTCAATCGTCATCCACAGAGAAGGCAACACAACCTCACTTTGAAGTTTCAACGAACAAATTTTTTTCAAGTTGCGGTTATGTTTGCTTCTGTGGATGCTTTCGTTCGTTTTTGGCTTGTCAAAATTCGTTTTTACCGTACGATGGAAGAAACGTATAGAACAAACTGACAAATTAAAATGACAAATCACATTTAGTGTGTGAGAGCTTCGTGTACAGACAGTATAGGTGTTAAGAATTGCATCTCATAAACACTCGCGGAAATCCTGATCAAGAATGCCGTTGAAATGAACGAGATCATAGTGGACACGAACAGAAAAAAGGAAATAAAAAGTCAGTTTCAATTGTACAAACGATGAGAATAAACGTAATTCTCGGGGCAGCATCCCCAAGTCTCAGTGTTTCCTTTGTAGTGGATAAAGAATAAATTAATATTATTACACTTCATTATGCAACATTTTCGAGGCATTTTACACTTAAAAGGTATTTTCAATTCATAAAAGAAATTGAAAACTTCATTTACTTTTTTAATTGTAACTCATACACGTGTTATGAACGAATAATGAATGACAACAATATGTATGAATGGAACAAGACAATTATTGTAATAAAAAAAGGAAGAGGCAAAGTTGACGTTTTTGGATTTAGTGGTGTGTGTGATAATGTGATATGATTTTTCTATGAATTTCGGGTCATAATTCCTCTAGGTAGTCTACCTCTATGGTCAAATCTGTGGAAAATGTGATAATACACACACGGAATTTCGAAAACCGACACATTTTCTGTTTCTGAGTTTTACTTGAGTTTCTGATTTCTCCATTTAAAAACACATGCAAAATTCACAAAAAATCAGTAAACCCCGAAACAGAAAATGTGTCAATTTTCAAAATTCCGCGAGTGTAAGTAAATTTTTTAAATTTATTTCTGGCTCCAAATAATGCCTGAGTTCTTTGGGTTTCTTCTATAATATAAAACACAAAGACGGTACTAGTTGAATCGGATTCGGCATTGTTCTCCATCGTCGGCGAATCGGATTGGTCACGGTCCACAGGTCCACCAGTTGAATTTCGGTCGATCATTGTGGAATCGGATTGGTCATGATCCACAGTTCCGACTGAATTTCGATGAGCAACCTTAGCTGGCGGTTCATCAATCGATATTGTTCGATGTTTTCGTATGAATAAACCAGACACCTTCGGTTTAAGAACATACTGAGGTTCTGTTTCTGTTTCTGGTTCCATTCTATCGCGTTCATTCCACTTTTCATTCGACGACACGCTCAGATCCGTTGTTGTTTCTTCGTTTGTGGCGAGGCTCACGTGAACCGTTGTCAGCTGGATCTGTCACAATCGATTCATTAGTTTAAAAGTCTAATTTAGATCCTCGGTAGAACTGTGTAATCGCTCGGTATTTATCAACGTAGCTCGTTCAAACTTTCGAATCTGCTCATATCCGAATTCGGTATTTGGTTCAGATCTTACAGATGTACATTGACAATAATTGTTTTGACTTTGACCGACCGCATGCTTCTAGCATTAACACTCGAATGTCAGACGTCAAAAAACCTCTAAGTTTTGATAGATGCATGCGTGTACTCTTGAATGTGTTTTAACTCACACGAAGAAAGCATGACCACTGTCTGTACGAAAGAAATGCCAAGCCTATTCTACTATACCAAACGCCTAATTGTAGCCACTTTAATTTCAATGAGGTGTGACGAATAAATTCACCTGCGTATAATGAAGCTATGCAAAAATTGAATACAATTACCACCACAAATTTTTCAGTTTTAAATACATTTTTAAACTTCCATCTTTATTCACAAATATGTGAATAGGTCTGTAGCTAGCGGGTGATTTCTGTTTTTAACAATGAACATCCACTGTAAAAGATAAATATATTTGGAAATAGATAAATAAGAGTTTGAATTGCTTTGTGGAAAGAATTAATGGCATTTTACAAAAACGCAACAGAAAAAGCCATTAGCAACGGAGGTTGAGTACATAAATATCCGCTTCTGTATATGAAGATACAGTAACAGTTTAAGTATTGTAAGTTTGAAAAATGGACTCTATGCATAACTGTGTGTATGTATGTATGTACATACGTAATTCGTTACTGGGTGGCTACAATGGTAATGTAATGGAGTGTGCGGTACAGTGGCAAAGCGTACGACATATATATATATATATTTCTTAATCCAAATGCTTCTAACCAACATTTTTAATAATTCCTTAAAAAATATACTATGTAAGATCCGAACATGAACTGGAGTCTTCTTTTCTCAAGTAATCGACATTAATCTTAAAAAACCAACAAGCTGATTTTTCTTAAAGCTCAATTGCTAGACATGAGTCCATTGAAATAAGTATTGTAATACTTAAAGATCTGTTTTCTGGAGATTATCTGTCTGTTAGTTTGAAGACATATGATCGTAGAAAGACTAATTCCGTCATTGGAATTCATTCATCTGGGTGTAATCATTCGGGCACCGCATAGAAATTCCAAACAGCAATATCTTCTCATCTCTTCAATAATCTGTGATGGAATATGTTGTGGGAATATTGTAAGCTGCCACACTTCCATATATGATGGTATTTCATATTCTAATGCAAGAGCATTTGTTGGAGATTTATTTCTTGTCGGTTGTATTGAACAGATAATTCATTAATCCACATCTCATTACAAACGGTTTTGTATGTCGTGTACCCATACCATAATGCTTTATAAATGAGATATCCGACTTTCAACTTTAGATCATCCACGCAAGAAATTGTAGGAGCGTTATTATAGCATTACTATTAATTTCACATTCGTTACGATCTGCGACAGACTTCATGAGATCATATCTAACATAATGGAAGCGTAATGAATTGTTAAACTATACTGCAGAGGTTTCACACGTAGTGGTTGGAAATATTGAACTATAAAATGGAGATATATATTTATTCTTATGGTGTCCCTTAAATTTCGTGTTCGTTCAAAGTGCAATGTGTTACATACAAAGTTCTACAATTTGAAGTTGCTGCTTTAAAACGACAGACGGTAATGTAACCGGCAATAAATCGTATACGCTTCTGAAATTCTGGAAACATTAAATCAAAATATATTTAAGTTGAACCATCGATTGAATTTGATAATAAATCGGACATGTACCAACGTGTTCACATCTTGGTAGTTGGTGTAATTAAAAACAAAATTACCTAAAATATCACATAAGGACTTATCTCTAAAATATTGTTTTCCGGTTGCAGTGGTCCATAAATTTCATGGCATTAAGTTTCAAGAGCGAAAATAAATATTTTTGCTGTAAGCTATGTTTCGATATTTTTGACCCACTCCATTTTGTCTTCACGATAGTGTGTTGAGGGACTTTTGAAAAACGACCTGCCGAAATCGGACGCATTTTCTAGTGGATTTCTAGTGGATTTTTTGATATGTGCCTAGATAGGTATTGGTCCCTAGAAGCCAAAACCACTTTCAAAAAAATTCGTCTAAGCTTGTCTGGCTAGTGAGAGGTGACCAAAAACCGAAAACCGAAAACATGCACTTTTTTTATGGAAATTTCTTGTAGGCCACGAAACCTTAAAGGTCGTGTGGGGTGTCATTAGAAAGGTAATTGTATTTACTTTCGGGGCAGATTGGGTCTTGTTGGGTTTAAAATTCATCCTCACTGATTTATGACCAGTTGAAAGTTTGGGTAAAAAATGAATAATTTTGGCGAACTTCTAACGGTACGCGTGAATCCGAAAAGCAACAGAAACACAAAGAAACTGTTTTCCCCATTTGATACTGGTCTTAGCTTTCCAATAATACCAAACATGCATGGGTAATGTTTCGATGTATGTGGTTTTGGTATGAAAATTTGATGCTCAGTATCGCTACTCAAAAAATTTCTTGCACGTGAAATATTTGATGAAAACATATTTTTTTCAGCAGTTTCAGCTGCTGGTTCACTTTTTCGAAGTCATTCTATCTAAAAGAATGCCAAGCAACGTATTTCAGATTAAAATTAACTCTGGAATATAAATTTGCTTACATCCTCGTATGCACTGAAAACCCTAAGGTTACGTTAATTAAGTTCCAGTGCTATTTTAAGGGCTTCTAGGGACCAGTACCTATCTAGGCACATATCAAAAAATCCACTAGAAAATGCGTCCGATTTCGGCAGGTCGTTTTTCAAAAGAATCCCGCTAAATGATTTAGATGAAGAAGACGAAACTAAGTTCTGACCAAAGCCAATGCTTAAAATTTAATGTTAGTTTTGCCGGGCTTTCCTTCAGACACAATAGTAAAATAAACATCTCAATAAATACAAAGTAAAGTCTACGTTTTTTTTCTACATTCTCCATTTTCTTTATTTCAAGATAGAAACCTTAAGCATCATTGATACTGTTAGCTCTTTGGCTGTCAAATAAAGTCTATCCGGAACGATTTCAGCCAATAAAAATTTATGACTTCATGTTCGGTATCGTAAGTTTCGTACAAAGTATATACCGACGTGTCAAAGAAAAATTTATCTTTCGAAACAAAGTTCGAACAATTGTGTTGAGCGAATAAAAACTTAGAGCATTTTGTTTCCGGTGATTGGCAGGCACAGTTTGTTAATGGGAACACTTTTTTTTAAAGTTTCAATTTGAAATATAATACACCGACTGTAGGAACATCCTACAATTTCAGAATGTATGTAAATTTCTTCAAATTGAAGTTATGGAAGGAAGGGTCAAATATTTTGTTACAATGCCCAATATGCCTCATTAGAATAGCAAAGATAAAAAGTATATGACAATTGAAGTACATTACTCTCCCTTTATTTATACTACAAATTTAGCATGCACACCCAAAAGTTTATTTCACCTCAGGCTATACTTGCCTTTGAATTTTGGACAATGTTTCTTCCGTACAAACTTGTATAATGTTATTTTATCTCACTTAACATCAATCACGGCACAGATAAACTTTTGTGTAACTTTACAAGTTTTATTAGGCAAGCGAAAGCTAACACGAATACGCCAAAAACACTGAAAATCAATCAATCATTGGTACTTTGTTGTATACTGTGGTACAGTTTATTTACGAGATTTTCGGAAAAACCACTCTAGAATTTCGACTCATGAAAATACCTCGCAAAATTGCGAAAATATATGAAGTATTTCACCGAAAGAGATAACTCTCAAATTGTTTAAGTAAAACACATAAAAAAACGAGAAATATTTTCATTGTGGGACGGCATGGACAACCAAAAAGTTTGTTTGTACAAGGAAAATTTGTGTAATAAATGTGAAGAAAACGGATGAAGTTTCACCTAGAGGCATTTTCATTTAAAAGAGAAAAATGTTCAAAACGTCTAAATAGGCACCCGAAAACATGTAGAACGTGGCGTAGAATTAGCTTTAACGTTAGCATTTAAATAGATATCTAACATTTTACATTTATTATTTACGTTTTTTTTTGTGTGTCTTAAATGGGATTTTTCTTTGCAGACTTCTCATTTTAAATAAAAATATAAAAAAAAACTGAAATCGTCCTCTTTTGTTTGTTATTTTTCACTAGAAAATGTTTCGTGTACCTCTCTTTCGTGCTCGTAGCTCCTGTTTTACATGATGTATACATTATATAATATAAGCGGAACGTTGTACACATCTTGTATTGGTTTTAAAGGCAATATACAGACAGACTGGCCTACTTCAAGAATAAAATCTTGAAATTTGCTTTGAGGCTAACATCATTCTACACGACACACCGAAAAGATTTCTCCTCAGGTAGAAAACAAAAACGACGAAAACATAATCATCTTATTTCTGGTAATACGAAGCCGAAGCGAACCTTTTTTCTTATTCATGTGTACCACACCACATACACACACATTTTCCACGTTCACCTAAAAGCCATAGACTGCACGATATATTCACTCCTATTATATCGTTCTCCGTGTATATTTATATGAAAGTATTTTATATTAGTTGAATGGGATATGATGCAATATAACCATTTTGGAAAATACTCATGTTTTATTCGTGTTTATTATGTTACAAAATATTTTTCGGAAATATTTTTGAAATAATAAAGAGATTATATTATAAATGAAGATTTATAATAGTTAGGAGATGATACAGCTTATTATGTGAAGCATTCACCATTGCACAAAAATATGCTAAAAGGAAAATCCTCAGCCATTCTTTCATTTAATTAAATTTTACAAAAGGGAGCATGTGAACAAAATATGACACAATTTTGTAATGTGAATGGGGCCACCTGAATTGCTTTGAAATTTGGCTCTTGTTCGAAACACACTGATAAAAAATTACCAACAAATTGTCAACTTTTTGCTTCTAATAAATGGAAGTTGATTATAAATGTAACATGCCAGAAAATGTGTAAAATTAGCTACACTTCATTCAAGAATTCAGGGTGGACCAATTTTTGTGCTTAGCTGAAAATTATGTGCTGTGTAGATCATTTTAATGCAATAATTATTTGTTTACCAAGCGACAAAGTAGGTAATTCCATCAAGAGTAGGGTTCCCAGATCGAAAATTTCAAAAAGAGTACTTTTTTTACTTGAAAAAGAGTATAAAAGAGTACGGTTGATATTATCAACTTGATAAAGTAGGAAAAAATCAATGAGAAATCTTTTTTCAGTAATAGCTTTGTACTTAATTCTTTTTGGACGAAGTATAACATCGTTTTATGCTTTAATGACTTAGCATTTATTGATGATTAACACAAACGTTTCTATTTCTCAATGAAAAGTTACCACTTCTTGACATCTATGGATGTACTTTGACCAAAAAGAATGTGAGTACAAAGTTATCATCGAAAATTTACATTTTTTGTGCATATGTTCAGGCTTCAATTTAGCAGTCAAATGATTAGTCTTAACTGTAACAATATTTCAAGTGTTTTAACTGCCATAAAAACGACACTTGGATTACTAAAATTCGAATTTTCTCAATTGAATCCATTATTTTAACTACTAACATAAATACCGTTGTTCTGCTGCACAAATTAGGTGTTTGCAAAACCAACTTTGCATCAAAAATTTTGTTCCCGACATTTTGAAAGAAAGTGTTCTTTGCCCCCTTCAATATCTTACTAAAAGAAATCTCTTGTTAAACTTGTACAATGACTTAAGTAAAAAAGTGATTCTATTGCCACGCAGCGAAACTTGTTTTTCACCTTTTAAAGCTTAGTATAGCCGGTGAAATGAAATTTTGACACAAAATGTATGTCAGAACTTTCAGCTCGTGCGGTAGAGTATATAAGAATTTCACTTCCCTGCTGAAAAAGAGTACAAAGAGTGCAAAATCAATGAAATAGTAGCAGGCTAGCCGCAGTCGGTAAAAGTAGTTGCGATGTCGAAAAAGAGTACATGTACTCTAAAAAGAGTACGGCTGGGAACCCTAATCAAGAGTGAATTCGTTCCAGTTGAATTTATGGCACTTTCCATGAGGTGAACACAACGTTTTTCATGTGTGCATTTTGCGAATATTTGTTCGCAACAATGGTAATTAACATATCAAAAGATAAAAATATGAAAGGAATGTGAAGTCTGTTGATTTGAGGCGGAGCCGAGACTTTCCATTTTTATCCCGCATTTTGTAATCGATTTTACATGCTAAGGGTATCGAAATTAGTGATTGAAACATTTTGTCAACTGAACGCATTTGTGTGGACAATGTTATCTTGTGCAACAAGTCTTGAAATGTTTACCTTTTTATCACTAGTCCTAAGAAAAATTAGGACGTGTGCTGAAAAATACGGTGGGGTTTTTCGTCTTTGTAGCTCTTGTAGTTTTTGTAGTTCTTGTAGTTTTTGTAGTTCTTGTAGTTTTTGTAGTTTTTGTAAAATCCCTCAGCGAATTCAAAATTTGCGCCAACATATCATATACTGGGAATCACTTAATTAACTGGGAAAATCGATAACTTTTAAAGCTTTTAAAACTCTAATAAATCTAAAATTGTGTTTTCTAAAGGTGAACCAACTGCAGTTATTTATGCAACATAGAGATACAGCACTAGATACCCCCTAGACACTTCGACAAAAAAATATATGTGAATGGCGTGAATAGTATCACACCCGTAGCACTAGATTTGTAATTTTCACTAGAGACCATAGATTGAGCGCGACAACACGCATCTTGTGCCCAAAATAGTATTTTGTGTACCAAGTCAGGAAGTGACGGTTTTTTCAGCACCAGTCCTAAGTTTTCTTTACGAGCGAAGCGAGTTGCATACAACGTCAACAACAATAACTCTTAGATGAAAAACAGAGAATTTTCTCAACGGTCAATGCACACATCCCCTTTGATTGTTTATTTCGAAATAAGACTGTACCGTGTTCCTTTAAATCTAAAAGCAAAACAAAAGAGTTGCGATTAGAGAAGAAAAAACGCACAAAAAAAACTCCAGTACTTTAATTATTAATACTGGTGTCATGACAAGTCACCCATATTACAGCTTTTCACATCAGAGAAGTTGTAGATATGAGATTTTATGAAATACTTTTCATTTGTTTGTGTAAGCATTTTTAAGCTTGATAGTAAGATCCAGTACTGAAAATCATAGAATAACACTCGATGGTTGACAAGATGACGTTTTTCAATGAAAGTCGAATTTTCTACAAATCCCTGATTTAACTTAAGCTCTTTGAGTATCCGTTGCAGCTAAACTATGTTGTAGCTTTGAACACTAATCCACTTGAATGAAATTTTCAAGATAGAGATTTTGTAACCAACAAGTAGCTTTTACTCAGAAGGAACTTTTGTGTGTCTTTTAGAATGACTCTCAAACACTGAATCAATTATCTGCAATTTTCCGTGACCGTGATATAACAGTAGGTATTTATATCTTTTAGCTACTGAGCCTGGCAATGATTAACATTAGTTTATCTGATCAAAATGCATCTATGTACAGTGTACACACACCACACTACACATTCAATCTACACTACCATCATATAAAAGCTTTCGAAATAAATATCATTTTGTCTGAACCCGTGACTTTGGGGCTAGAGCTCTCCACTCATAATCGAGAGGTCCCGTGTTCAAATCCGCGGCTAGGCAAGATGATTTTTCTTTCATTTGCTTTCTATGTAACACTTACTCATAGATATTCTAATGTGTCCGTTGCCAATTCGTAACGTTAAAGATATCATCGATGAAATTTCTTATCAATGGGACAAATGAGAGAAATGGTACTTTTGTGTTGAGCTTACCGATCCGATGCGAAGCCGAGGTCAGTAAATATTTGGTGGTGATTTGTCTCATTATTTGAATAAAAAATATTGATGAGAAAAAAAATCGCTCGGTTCAGAGCTTTTTTGCGAACACTTCAAGAAATTCTAGTTTCTTCAAAACAGCCACAATAGATTTACCAGTAACATTTTACTTTTCTAGCATAAAAGACATTGTCTTTGATAAATTTTCCAACATAAATAACGCAAACATAAAAAATTTTCATGCATACCGTTGTATATACACGATGCCTGACATATATATTACACTCATTTTACATAATATCAGCGGTTATATGCAAACAAACAATAAATTAAATTTTCAACCATACTCACGCACACCAAATATTTCCTTCCCGAAAACTTTTTGCGGGTCTAGGTTGTCACATTTTTTATTCAATTTATAACCAAATTTCATATCCAACGGCAAAATTGTCAAAACGCGTGTGTAACCTGCATACAAAATTTTTTTTTCTTCGTACTGAATTTCCATATTTTGTGTTCGTGTATGTTCAGTAAATATTTCACATCAGAAAACTCATTCGTTCAACTTCTTATCCTTTCCATTGGAGTCTAAATTTGTATGTTATTTACAATTTCAACTTTCTTATTAAAATCTATCTCTGTAAATAACATATTTTTATGCTGAGGGAGGAATGTAAACAGGTAACATTGCTCGAATAGCACACCTAAATAACATTTTCCATTTTTTTTTCACTGTAATCTGTCCTATTTTGCAGAAAAATCGTTTAACGAAACTATTTCTCTGTCAACGTTTACAGAAATAATGATGCAACCGACAATTTTGTGAGAGTATGTCAGGATTTAAAGGAAAAAGATTCAACTACAGAATGTTTAACGGAATACACAATTGATATGTTTGCAAAATAACAGCTATTTATGGTAGAAGTACTATTTTAACGGGTAGTTTATGTGCGAAAAATGGGTAATTATTTCTGCTCAGTCCTCATGGCTTATTATCGTGCTATCTTCTCCTCGCCCAAAAAATGGACATTGAACGACGAGAATGCAACAAAAACAACTCTATTGTCTATTGTCTTCCTTGAAGAGATCATGTAGATTGAGGATTTTTCAGGTCCTGTTTGCTTCTTGTCACGTTAATATTGAATAATTTTTGCCAAGCGCTATATGGCAACAAATTGACACTTAAATGAGGAACTTTGTTTTTAACCTGTTACAGACGGCTTGAGGTCTTATTTAGCTGCAAAAATCATGTTCAAAACAAATGAAGTAAAAGATTTCTGAAAAATCAATTGAATAGTAAAACAGTTGATATGCTTGACGTCTATTACAGGTTAAATGAACAGAAATTTTGAGGTTGGCCATTCACTGTCCATGTCCAGTATACTTTAAATTTTACAGTAAAACTGTGAATTTTACAATATATCTTAAACGAATGAAATTTGGAGACACTGTCACATAAGGTTTCCAGTTCCGTATTCTCTAAATCTAAAATAGTAAAGTAGTGTTTAGATTAGAAGTTGAGCGTACTGATTACACGACGTTCTATTGTTTGATATATCTCTTTTGCACTTTACAGTAGAGCAAGCGAACTTTCAGTGGCTAGATATAGAAAACTATCATATTATGATACCGTTTTACAACGTAATCTCAGAGCATTAAGTTCGCCTCGGTTCGATACTCTCCCATCTCGTTTGACAGTGTTGATAGCATCAATAGAATTTGTTCATTGCAAAGGAAACCAAAGATTAAGGCAGCTTAATTCCCAAATGTAGTGGCTTTTATCAAAATTGTTTGTCGTATTTGCTTCTTAGGAAAGTCTGCATATTTGCAAACCAATATGCGCTTTACCGTAGTCGGATGAATTTTTTATTATTATTTTTTTGTTACATGTTATTTCCCATAGCCACAGCACAGTTTTCACAAATCCATTAACAAAGAGAGTGAAAGATACATGCTGGATAATGGGTGTCAGTCAAGATCAAAATATTTGTCAAGAAGATGACGTATTTGAATTGCTTAGGAATATTCTACAATCACCGGATTTAGTTTTTATGTGACGGTTATAACATATTGTGAATAAAGGGAAGCATTATGATTTTTCTTCAGAAAAATCCTGCAAGATGATGGAAGACTTTCGAAATAAAAATTAATGTGCTCGTTTACAAAGTGCAACCCTTTTTACTAAAATTGGAACTTGGAAACAATTTTACAACTTGAAAGCAGCAGTGCAAATTCGGTAAATTAATAAAAGAAAGATGCTACACAATAAGTTTAATGTAAAGCAGAAAATGTAAAAGTTTTCTTCAGTAATGTATTACCATTGTTGGATAAACCAACCATCCTAAATTCTCTGCAATTTATTTGTCGCAATTCACATTTAAATTATGAGCAGAGTTAAACTGCTGGAGAAATATATTTAAGAAAGTCATCATAAATCATTGCAGCTAGTACAATGGAAAATGGATTGGAATACTTGAATAGTTGATTTCGAGTTTAATAAGTTGCATTGTAACTGTATGAACTCTAAGGTTACCAACAGAGGACAACGTCATTTACCATTCGAGTATATTTTTTAGATACTATTCGCTCGTAGGTTAAATGCTATTAACACGCAACACTGCAACACCTTTTAGAGTAGATATTACATCTAAAAATTGTATTTTGTTGTGGATGAATTACGACACGCCGAGGATCGAGGATATTCGTCGACAGTTTTGTCAAAATTATTTTGTATTAAAGTTGCTTAAATTAATAAAATTTACGATTTGGTAGAGGAAAAATAATCGTGAACATTGTAGTTGTACATGAGTATTTTCGTCACCAGAGACGAATAACATCTCCAAGAATATGTCCACATAGTTCTCTGGGACGTTCAATCACATCGTTTATTTTATTTGTAAATTTGTGGATTATTCACATAAACTACGAGCAGCATCTTGACGATATTTTATCTCTATTTGGATATTGTCGAAGTACTTTTTTATATCATTTCGAAATTATACTTTATTTGTGTGCACTTTTCGTCAGAAACATTAAAAATGCAAAGCAGAAACGTTTGCATTCATTACGATTTTCCGAACACAATGAATTTTTTGTTAAATAAAATTAGTTTTTGTAAGTCCATTAAAAAGAAATAATTAACTCGCAATTGTTTCAAATGTTAATTGGTCTCTTAAATAAATTGCATTTTCTCTTTTATTAAAATTTGATTACACAGTTGTACGCAGTGAAAGGCAAAAACAAATTATAATTACGTAATAGTGTACATTGTTGTCCACAGTTTCGCCCCCAAGGAGAAGATTGCGGACTTGGGTTCCACTCGTGCGCCAACGGCCGTATAATAAACATTTACAACAATTTTTGGGTATAACAGACTTTTTTAGCGTTGCGATTTAGTGGTTGACGTGAGAAAAGTCGATTACCCAAAAATTGGTGTAAACGTTTTCACGGCTGAAATAGTGAGCGATATAGCGTAGCGTTACCGTTTAACGTCTCAGAAATTACAAATTTTTGAAACTACAAACAAATGAGAAAATTCACCGTAGCTATCGCGCAGGGCCTATTGTTGGACATTTTTTTTGATTTTTTTTTCAAAATTTCCAAAAAATTGCCAAAAATTTTTAAAAACTGCGAACGTCCAAAAACCGAATGTTTTCACCATTTCGAACGGTTTTGGCAACTCCTCACCTCAGCCTTGCATTTTAGTTGACTCTCAATTATTTTGTTTGATTCTTGACACTATCAGCTTTCAAATGAAGTCGAGCATGATTAATTTGAAAGCTGATAGTGTCAATAATCAAACAAAATAATTGAGAGTAAGCTTAAACGCAAGGCTGAGGTTAGGAGTTGCCAAAACCGTTCGAAATGATGGCAAAATTCGGTTTTTGGATGCTCGCAGTTTTTGGAAATTTTTGGCCATTTTTTGGAAACTTTGGAAAAAATTTCCAAAATAGGCCCTGCTATCGCGTTTCCAATTTTTTTGTCACTCCATTTATCCATTTATCAACGTTTCACAGAAAATTTCACCTTTATATTCTACATAAAGTTGAATGCTAGTCATAAAATTAAAAACAATCAGCAAACGTTTTCCGCCAACCAGAGAGAGAAACCTATTTTTACTTTACCTCGCCTCTCCAGAACACATGTATAATTTACGTTCTAGTTACCAATACAATGCATCGTTCCGCTCTGTGTACAAAAACTACAATTTTACTGCAATAAATCATCATTTTATACATAAGAGATTTTCATAAACTGTGATGTAGCCACAACCTAATAAAGAAAAATGAAACATTCGTTTTTCTCTCTTAATGATTTATGGTAAATTTGGGATTTGTTCAGTTCATTGCAAATCGAGTTGAGTTTATTCTATTAATTTTTTTTTTTGTGTAGTTCTGTCGTTTTGTATCTGAGTTTCTTTTCGATTTGCCAATTTCAAATGATTTTTCATTTCACTTGCGATTGGCTAACTCGCGTAACTAAAAATAAAATACTCGGAATGAATCAATAAAATTCAATTTCCGCATAATCGGTGACTGCAGAAAATGTAATTAATTCCAGCAAAACAGGCGATAAGATTCATTTCCGTTCCGAATTTATTGTTGTTAGTTTTCGTTTAAGTATTTTTGCATGGAAATGCTTCTCTCTCAAGGCGTTAATAAAAAAAGGTAAAATCTAAACAGTGAAGGACCGTAATGTAAGAAAAATTAATTGAAAAGGGTGTTTCGAATTGTGATGTAGGTAAATCATGGTACATTCTGTTCAAGGGTAATTAAGTGAAAGGGGTTTTTTTTCTCAGTATAATTCAACTGTATTAATCGCAACTGATGACGATAATGGATGAAAATTATTTTTAATTGGAATCTTAAGTGGGGATTCTTTCATTAGAGGTATCTATAGCTAATGGAACCGTTAATGATTCAACGTTTATCTGTAAATTTATATACCATTCAATGTCGATTTTTCTAATGAATGCATTCATTATACTTGCCCGCCTGAACTGATGTACAAGTAATGCGTTTTAAACGACCGACAACATGCGTTGACTTTACATGGAAAAAGAATGAAAACTATAAAATCGTCGTCTCAATTCCGTATTCTCACTTTATCTTTACGACAATGCCACTAGAAAAGATAAAAAATAATTTTCCGAATCACTGAATCGATTTCAAGGTAAATAAATGGATCTAATATATAAAACATAATACTTTTTCGCCATAACTGAACATACTTACGATAGCAAAAAAAAATGTGTACTTCTCCGCTTCCTCCCATATTTAACCCCAATGTTATGCTGTGTGGAAAAACTCTTCAGTTTTCATACATGAGTATACTCAAGATCAAATGATAACTGCCACAGCAGGAGTTATAGGTATACCATAGATATAACAAACTTAAAGCGCTAAGGAGTGCCAGTTATAACAAAAAAAAAATTCTTTGCCAATTTAATCTCAAAATAGGCGCACAAAATCAACAAGTACGAAGAAGAAAAATGTCACATTATGTGGGTGGAAAATTTTTCATTCTTCTAAAAATGACTGAAAGAATGGTTTATTGGATAATAAATAAAAATTTTATTTCATAAAAATAAAAAATTGAAAAGCGAAAGTAACTTGGGTTTGGTTCAGTTTTCGGTGGGTTGTGGTTTATTAACGAAAATGTTTATTAAGTTGAATAAAGGAATAAATGAATTTGGATGAAATGACAGGTAATTGACTTTAGAATGGAAGTAGGTTTATTCTATTTTTTTTTTGCTTTAGAGGGATTCTTTTGAAAAACATCCTACCGAAATGGGACTTATTTTCCAGTGGAATTGTTTATATGTGTGCCCAGAAAGGTATTCCTAGAAGCCAAAATCCCTTTCCAAAAAATTCGTCGAAGCCTGTGTGGCTAGTGGGAGATGATTAAAAACCGAAAACATGCATTTTTCTCTACAGTTACACGAGCCGTGCAGGGTCGTGTGGGGTATAATTAGAAAGGTAATTGCAAATCAGAGGCAAATAAGCTCTTATCGGGTTTAAAATACATTCACACTGAGATATTTGCAGTTGAACATTCCAACTGAAAAAGACTGAAAATTTCTCGAGGTACACGAAACGTACGTGGTCGTGTGCATGTTTTCAGTTTTTGATCACCTCCCCACTAGCCACACAAGCTTCGAACAATCTTTTGAAAAGTGTTTTCGAATACCTTTCTTGTCACAGATATAAAAGTTTTCCACTGAAAAATGTGTCCGATTTCGATAAGCTGTTTTTTAAAAGAGTCCCTCTTTACCATTATTATGTGAAGATAATGGGGGACTCCAGTTTTTTTTAAATTATTTTTAATCGACGTAAAACATTATTCTAAACAAAAAATTGTGCAACGGTATGTCTCTAAAATGAACTGATCTTCTTATAAGTTCATCTAACCTTCGAAACGTGCAGCCGCCCGTAAGAAAATTACAAAATGGCGGCCATATATTTTTCATTTTACACTACTTTTAGAAACTCTTTTGATCAGAATTGTCGATGCCCATGTAGTTCTTGCTGCAGAACACCTTACACATACTTATTTTTATCGAGACTGGAAACGGCCTCCGGCACATTTTAGGCGGCTGACAAAATTGGGTCGATTTAGGGTCGTACTTTGTAAACAAAATTAATTTTATAAAAAAAAATTAGATTTTAAATTTTAGAGGCATACCTCAGAACAATTTTTTGTTTCGAATAACGTTCGACGTTGAATTGGTGAAAACTTCAATCGACTTCAATTTCTTGAAAACATTGTTTTAAAAATTATTTGCTAAAGTTCTGCGGAATAAAATAAACTGTGAACTTAATGCTTAATTAAATTAGGTAAAGTTTATCTAAAAATCGGAAAAAAAAGTTTAAAAAAATAAAACGAACAAAAAACCTTTGTTTCATTCGCTTTTGTGAATATTTAGTTCTTCAAATTATTTAACGGTTGAAATGCTTCATTTGAACAAAAACCTTTCGTACGTTAACAGAGTATAGTCAATTTTTTAACGCAATTAAAACTTTTTTTTTATATATTCAGTTCTATCAACGGTTCAATGAATTACACCGAATCATAGTTTGCTCGAAAAAATATGCCCAATTTACGAACCGGTATTTAAAAAAAAAAAAATCCGAAAGGAAATTGGCATTGTAGAATGGAAGATATCGAACGATGGCTGTTGTAAAAAAAATGTTTGAATACTCTTCGAACTTTTTTGACATTCTTCGAATTGATGTTTTCTTTTACTTGAAGAAATACCAGTCAAAGAGCAAAAAATTCAAACAAAGAAACGATTTCTCAAGTGCCAAACGACTATTCGATGTAGCTTTTCTTGTGAATTATATTTCTAAAATCCATTTTGTTTCTGAATTTATTTCAATTTTTCGAATGCGAATTTGTCGAAGCGATTTTGAAGTAATACTTTAGTTGTTACATCCTTGTGAAAATTCAACATTTAGCTAGCAGAGTATGTAACGTAGCACATTGGAAAAATAAATTGCATCTTAAATACCACACCATGCGACAGAGGGTTGTACATTGAATTAAATTGAAGCGATTCCCGACTATATAATGTGGATAATGCGTCACTCAATTATTACAGTACGACAGAATAAACTGGGGTACTTAAGCGTAGTGCTTATTATATCGGATATCGTTTTGCTCGCATTCGAGTCCACGTTATCAAAAATTTAATTTAGCTGAGTGCAACGATTCTCCGCCATCGCTTTCGTTCATGCACAATAAAGTAAGAAAAATAGAATATTGAAGATGTAAATGAATAATGTTTGCATTTGTTCGTGTGCTTGTTATTGAAGGAAGTGGATTGATTTTATGTGAGAGAGAAATTTAGATCTTGGATTTTGCGGGTTATTCAAACTTAACAGAGTTCAACTACTTTTATGTGCATTTGAAAGTTCATTTTTTGTTTCAAGTTAGATTTTTCGGATTTCGCATCGTTCTAGACCTCGTACTTACATTCAAGTGGATGTTCACGCCTGAATAACTTGATTGCTGTTAGATTGCTAATTTCATTTCAGAGATATTAGTTAGTTAGTGTAAGTGGGTAGGCCTGTTGTGCGTACCCACGCTGGACTATCTACAATCGATTGAGGAAAACCAGGACGCTTTGAGGTAAATACCAGATATTGTGTGGCAAGATATACGCGCCAAATGATTTCGATCGGGCCGTAACGTAAGCCGGGCACCTGCACAGGTAGTGCTCCATTGTTTCGACATTGTCGCAATTAGGGCAATGGGGGTTATCCACCAGGCCCATTGAAAATAAGTGTTTGTTGAGACCGCTGTGTCCTGTTAACACAGCTGTGATTCTTCTTATATTCCTTCGATATCACCATGTCCCGGGACCCATGCAAGAGTGACCGAATTGGTGGTAGCGAGCCGATTAAAGCTGTGGGAGCAATCCAGGACCGTTCGCTCCCACTTGATCATATGGTTTTTCCAAACTCCTATCACGTAGCAAATATTGGTCCGATTGAAAAACTAATTACTGTTCCGGAGTCCTGAGGTCATTTGCTATACGCTAACACTTTATTTGCCTAAAATCCTCCAAGAAAAATTTAATAATTTTTCTCTTGATATTACTAACACTGGATCTAATATATTCGTGACATAGCGACGCGTTTTTGTATTGTTATCTTAAAAGAATAGTTGACGATAAAAAATGACTGCCATAGTACCGTTCCAGACGCTGTTCCAGCTGTAGAGGCCCACGGAAAGAAGGAAAAAAATATGCGTTTTGGCACCAAGTTTTTTCCAACACTTCTGTGGTCTTGCAGCACAAAAGTACTGGATTCATTTATATGTGGAACGATAGTGGGTGAGGCCAGCTACAACAACCCATACTCAGTTTCGTGGAACATCGAAGCTACAGAGAAGGCGGACTCTCCGAACATTCACTACATTTTTAGTCATAACTCTCGTGGATCTACTCGCACCAAGCGATGCGTATACTCTACCTGTAGGTCTTTCCAAGGCCGACATTCGTACAACATTACAACCATTTAAAATCATTTTTTCTTGAGTTATTGTCGAAAAACTGTTTTCGGTAACTTGTGACATGTCTTCACTTTTGAACGCTTTTCACAGAAAACATTTTTTTTTAGAAAAAGTGAAAGATACGTGTTTCCTAGAATTGATAGACGAATCCAACGAGCTATCACTCATTAAAATCGGAGACCGCTTGTTCCCCAATCACCTGAAGATTTGGCGATATCACTCTTAAATGCTTCTTCATAGCCGACATTCCTTGAAGAGGTATAAAACACACAATAAAGGCCAATTTCGCAAAAGTTCAGTTGCATTGCGTTGATGCTTAAGACGGAATTTCATTACAATTGTTACGAGTGTAGATAATAAATCAAAGTGTCATAAAAAGAGCAACAAAACTTTTACGACTATCACGTTATAATTTCTTACGGTCTTCATAACATTTTATTAGCTCCCTGTAATATTCCACTTATAGTGACGCAGTTGCAATGTGCAGCACTTCATTGAAAATAGTAATTGGCTTGGCTTCAGAGTAAATAAATCAATTTTATGTTCACATTTATATGCAGAAAAAGAAACATTGCTCTAACATTACCAAAAGGGAAGTTAATCTGTAAGCCATGATTATACACCAATTTAAATTCAGTATAGCTGATGATATCATGAAGAAGAGGGTACTTCTATGAATAATGGAGCTGTGGTAATTAGAAAAATACGGTTTACATGAATGCGAAAAATTGTAGAGGATTTTTTTTTTAATTGATCAAAGTCCATGGAAACTGTTCAGGATTTTTTTATAGCAAGTGTGTGCTTCAAAAAATGCTAACGGCAAGTGTATCACCATGTTGGATCTGCTACTGCTGTTGTTGAAAATGTCGAATGGTATTTGATGCAAAATCTTTTACTTCATTTTACTATTTATCTAAACTAAATTTCGTAATAAGTGCGTAATAAGCCACTTTCGACTCTAGGGAACACAAAATTAAGTAAATGTTTTTTGTTTCATTTGTTTCACTTTTGATGATAAATTGTTTATTATTGTTGTACATTATTGTTGTATCGGATATAATTGGCAGAGCAGTAATATGCATTTTTCAACGGAAATAGTTCAGAATATTTATATTAAAAATTATATCAACATTCCGATTTTAATCGTGAATAATCTCTCACATTTTTACGGACGTGATATGTTTATTTTCTCTAAAAAAAAACGTTACTATGTTACGGATTCAATCCCTACTGTTCTGTGATTTTTCGTTTTATTTTACGGGAACGTTCAACGAGGTCGTTTGCATTTTTAATCATCCCTACATTATTTAAGCACTACCCTCGTGAACGTCCAAAAATTACATATTTTAATACAAAATAATGAGAGTAAATCTTTGTAATAAATTTCTATGAGGCCATATAATTCCAGTTCAAAGTTCACTTAAATTTTCATTTGATAAAAATAATTTAAAATTTAGACTCAAACTCATGTACCAAAGAGGTTTTTAATGGACAAGTAGACGTCTCCTATTATCCAAATCGGTTCGGTCCTTTCGCTGCCTCCAACATCGCACAATTTTGAATGCCCTCCATTCTACACATTTGAAGTTCACTCAACCATTTCACATATTGGTGTTGAATGTTTGTTGAGAAGCAATTAATGCTCCATTGACTGTAATATAAAAACGATCCGAAATCCTTTTTCTATTATTTAGCAATTCGTGATCGCAATCATTCATATATTTACACTGTACATTGTACAATATGATTGTTTCAATCAGTGTGACTGAGATTCTGGCTTGTTGTAATATGAAATGAAATCTTTTCAACTCGCACATTCTAGTATAGAGTTTTGTTTGCCATGTGTATGGGTTTTATGTGGTGAACTTTTTGGGTTTCATTTGTTTGGGGATTTCACTTGTTTTAGTGGAACAAACAAAAAACCAGTTTTCATTGCAACTTTTCGGACAACAAAATGGAAACCGTTTCCACACATTTTGTTTTGAAACTCATTCGAAAAACGGATAATTGACCGAACTTATATACAATGAAAAATTCTTGAACAAACATTTACAATGCGTCGAAAGTCCGTACCTTATCCGTATCCGTTATTTGGGATAAAAAAAGCAACGTTTTCGTGTGTTTACTGTGAAAACTCGATAGTACGTGTGAATGTTGTTGATTCGAGGCGAAGCAGAGATCAGTAAATGCACGAAAATGTAGTGTTTCATTTTTATCACGAGTTATGTACCCAACTTTACACCCCAACTACAACAAGAAATAAATGACAACACTAGTTTTGCTGGTACCCGTACACTATTTTGTTTGCTAGCGGCCAGGAAATGTGAAAAACTGGTTTTGATCGAGACTGTAATGAGTCGTTTTCTGGCCTCAAGCAAACAATAGTATTTTACATGACTAAAAAGATGGAAAGCAGAGTTTTCGTGTGAATGTTGTTGATCCGAGAAGAAGCCGAGGTCAGTAAATGCACGAAAATGTAGTGTTTCACCTTTATCACGAGTTATGTACACAACTTTACACACCAACTACAACAAGAAATGAATGACAACACCTAGTCTTGCTGGTACCGTACCGTATTTTGTTTGCTAGCGGCCAGTAAATGCGAAAAATTGGTTTTGAGCTAGATTGTAATGAGTCGTTTTCTGGTCTCAAGCAAACAATAGTATTTTTTGTGTTTGAAGACTGGCATTCGACGGATTTCGACACGCATTCTCCGATCGAAAAATTCAATTTTTCTGTAATTCTCAGATAGAGATATTTTCGGCCAAGAAAGTACTTTCTCGGATGCTCTCTCCGGTCATAAATGGATTTTCATATATATTTTTCCGGTCGCGATCAAGTGTGCATGCTTTGTTATTGAAATGGCTTTAGAGTGATTTCTATGTTAATGGTGTTGTGGTTTCGTATCATTTCAGTTTTCAAGCACAAAAATCGTCGTTTGTGACTCGTGACGAAAGCTGAATTTTTCGGTACTAGTCGTAAGCTTGTCCTAACGAGGCGGAGCCGACTTTTCATCACTCGTAACAAAATGTACTATTACATGACTAGGGATAAAAATATGAAAAGTAAAGTTTTCGTGTGAAATTCGTTGATCCGAGGCGTAGCCGAAGTCAATAAACACACGAAAACGAGACTTTTCATTTTTATCCCGAGTTATTTAATGGATTTTACATGCTGAGGGCATCGAAAGTAGTGCTTGAAACATGAATGGTACGGTTTTCGACGCATGCAGTATGTAAAAATCATTATACCATTGTATTGTATGATCAGTATTAACACCATTAGCGTTCAACGATTTTCGTAATAATTTAAGTCAATTTTTTTTAAAAGAAGTTCGATAAACACTTCATGTTTGATACTGAGTCAGACGATTAATCCGCATTGCAAACAAAGAATATTTCATTATTACAGACAACCGTAATCCCAATGGTTATTTTTTTCATTTGCCGGATTCGAGTTAATTTACTGAAAAAAAAGGAATCTAAGAAACTGAAAAGTCATTTGCAGTTGAACATTTTATTTTCTATAATTAATGACTCTTTTTCTGATGTGGTTGGATTTTCTTTTATTTAAATTCCGATGCTTTCGTCCTGGGCACTTTTTTAGATTTAAGAAAGAAAAAAAAACAAAATGAAAAAAGAGATGAGGAAAGGAAAATCGTCGACTCAAAAATTAATTGGGTCGTTGTTTAGCAAAAAGTTTCCTCAAAGGTATGTAGTGGTAGAGGCTCTACCGTAGAGATTTGTGCTTTAAAAAAAACTTTCAAATTATTTGGTTATATCGAGAAACAGAGTGCTGTAATACCTATGAGATTCTGGCTCGGTAAAATAATCCATTAGCATGCAAATTTTCATCATTTAATGGCTGTGCTTGGTTACTTTATTCCGTGTAATCTGTTGTGAAAGATGTGTCCGAATACGAGAAGTGGGAAACACAATTTATTTACGGGTTAGATGTGTTAATCAAAATAATGGTTTATCATGAGATTTATGGGAAAGTTGTGGTAAAATAATAAATTATTCAAGATTAAAATGTTACACACGTCCTAGAAACAATAAAATTAATAAATGAGCTTCAATGCGTATGGGTTAAATAAGGTTCCGTTTGGGTATTGTCAAATCTTGAAATGAAATCCAGAATTCTACCAACCTTCTGCCACTCGCAAATCCATTGCGGGTTTCAATATGGAAGGTAAATGTTGGATTCATTATGCGTAACGGTTATTTCTTTAAAACTTTTAAATTGTTGATATTCATACAAAATGGCAAACATTTGTAGATTGTGAGATTGTGCTCTCTGCGTATTACCTATACACAGTTTTTCTGGAAGAGTTTCATTGTCACTGCCCAGCATAAAGCTTTAATATATAAAAGTTTTAGTTTTTTAGTAAAGCTTCTTTTGAGTCAAAATTTGTAACATCTGCGACACAAATATAAACATTGGTCGACTTTCAAAGGAACAAAAGTTTCAGGGAAACTACGGTATGAAGGTAGACAATATTCGCAATCTGGTCTAAAAAGAAGCGTTTAAGTTAGCTTTCTTTGGTAAAAAGACAATGCAGTCATTGTTCCAAAAAAAAACATATAATTTCTTACGCTACCGTTTCTCGTGGATTTGAACGGTAAAGAATTTGGTAACTGATGAATAAAAACGGTTGTGTTCTAACGATTTGTACAATGAAAGCTGAGATTGTTGTTGTGGAATAGTGTCTTTCCTAAACAAACTTCGTAACGTAAACAATGAACACAATTCTTCTTACCAAAAAAAAATCGTGCCATTAGCCGATTAACTAAAAAAAAAACTCAACAGACCAGTAAAATACAATGGTATGATTTTACAATTAGTTGTAAAAGCTTTTTTGACACAAAGAAAATAACAAATTTCATCAAATCAATCAAGAGAGAGAAAACATACCTAACTCGGTAAATTGTGCCTGGTATAAAAATGAATCAATGTGACGAAAAGAAAAATGAAATTCAATCCAACAAAAATATCGAGTAATAAAAAGGAAAACAGGAAAAACAAAAGGAAAACACCTTTCACACCATTACCTAAATTCCTCCGATAAACAATAAACATTTTGTTATTATTACACACACTCTATACACCTACAAGGCGAACATTCCATATTTGAATGAGTATACTTATAACACAGCCATATACGAACAGTACGAAAAAAAAAATTACAGAAAAAAGGACGAAAATAATGGCATATAAAAACATGATGTGGTTTTTATTTCCAACCTTTTCAATTTAGCGTTTGCTCGATAGCATCGCAAATAATACTGAAAAAGAGCTCATGTTCAATGACGGTATGATGAGGCTTTTTTTAATAAAAAAAAAGAAAAACCTTCAATTGAAACAGCTACAGCTGAAACGAACGGATCGAACGCCTTTCATGATAACAGTTTTTGTACAGCCCGACTACACTTCCATCAAATCATCTCAGTGCCATAAACTTACAGATAGGGTATAACAGCATTACTCACTATATATATATATATATATGTGTGTGTTCGGAGATATCACCAGCTTTTGTAAGTGTAGCAGCACTTCGCAGTGGATTTTGATGTCATTTACAATATCATCGAAATGCTATCGCAAGAATCAGAGATATTTTCTGAGTAACCCTTACGATAATATCAGATATAATATGGTACATACACCACTTCCTTATGAGATTTTGTGAAAAAAAAGCTTTAGATTTGTCGGATGTGATGCTGTGTTATAGTTGATGATGAATAGCAGAACGTAAAGCTGAGTATACTTTCTGTGAAAATGATGAATAGCAACACACAAAAAAACGACTAACATAAAATACAAATTTTCATTGCACTTTCATCATCAATACATGGTAAAAGTTGTTTTTGTGTAAACGTACACGAAATTTTCTTTCAGAAAATATGAAAAGTAAAAAAAAACTTTGTTTTTGATTTTCACAACCAGCTTTTGAGCTTTAATCTTTAGAAAATTTGTGTATACAGCATTAAACGACAGAAAATTAGATTAAATGTTGTACTATGTATGTGGGGATAAATACCACATTCAATACGACGAAAAGGAGGATGTTACATCAATGAAAATGTGATTAGTATGTACCTGCGATCTGTAGTTCAGCTGTCACTATTGACGAAATGCCCAATCCATGCGAAAATGTATACTCGGTTTTAAGTGATGTTTGTATAATATGAAGTGTACAGACGGTATTCATGGAAAGGCTTTAGCATATTGTAAGTTTAGTGAAAACAGATAATCAAAATGTATTATGATGCCAAAACTGAGTTAGGGTAATACAAAGCATCTGTGTGAAATCTCTATTAACATCTATAAAGGTGGTGTTAAAATTTGTTCTCGATACTTTTGCCGTACAAAATGTTAGTTCAGCAATGACACCTACGAAATTTCGGCTCATGTGGATTTATTTGGATTAGACCTTAAACATTTTGCTTTTCATGTGGTAATCGAGCGTGTAATCCACAATCAATCAAAAAAATAAGGAGCCAATTTTCATATTTCTGCTAATATCGAATTTGTTACCGTGACCGTCAGGTCGTCGAAGACAGATCTCACTATTTTTTTAAAAATCGGTATCGTCTCAGTTGCTTCGGATGGAAACGAAATGCACTGCTGATCGCTAGCAAAGTGATTGAAATAAATCTTTGCAAGTTAATTATTTGTACGAAAAGCTATGCAGGCGTATCGGGAAACATTCGATGAGTGGCTTTTCCACTTTTTATTCGTGCGACATGAGTAAACTTATTTTCTCCACTCAAATGCGATAAGCAGATGACGTTTTGTTGACGCCGAGGGGTGACGCACTTCCATTTAATCCATTTAATCCATTAAATCCATTTAATCCATTAAATCCATTTAATCCATTTAATCCAAAAAAAAAATTTTAGTTTTACCGAAATAATTAGGCTATCGACCTGAAAAATTTGTAAAGTAATTGCGAAAAATAGATTTGCACGATCCCCAGCTCGTTTAAATACTCGTGAGGTATAGGAAAAAATTTTTTGTGAAAATTGGTATTAAATTTATTTAATCCATTTAATCCATTTAATCCATTTAATCCATTTAATCCACTTTACACCAAAAACTCCTAAAAGTGGATTTTTTCGCTTTTTAACATTGTAGTATGAGTTGTAGTACGTGGTTCGATCAAAATCAACAATTTTTAAGACTTTTACAGTATTTGGTAAAATGAACTTTTTTCCTATTTAATCCAATTTTTATTCCATTTAATCCATTAAATCCATTTAATCCATTTAATCCATTTAATCCATTTAATACCATTTAATCCATTTAATCCATTTAATCTAGAAGTGAGTTACCCCTCGGTTGACGCTCTCTCTGATGACAGTTCAGGTGAGAAATGGTTTTTTGTGTACCTGTTTTGGACGATTGATTTTAGGCAATTTCGCGGATTGTAGGCCGAACGAAGTGAGGCTTACAAGCGAAAGTGCTTTAAATCAACCGTCCCAAACAGGTGCACATGTAAGTTTTCATGCAGAGGGCCAGAAACCCGAGTAAATTCGAAAAATTGCCCTCATTTTCGGCCCCGAAGCATGAAATAGTAAATCACGCAACCGAGTGATAAATGCTTTTTGATGGACTAAATGGTTAGGTTGTACACATCGTGTGACTAAAAACTCATTTAACACCAAGTTGCATACAGAGTTTTTCTCAAAAAATGTAATGAAAGTTTCATATTTTGTCACTGGACTAAGAAAATCTTTATTTACATTGATGATCCGAGGCGGAGCCGAGGTAAAGAAACACATGAAAAATAAATTTTTCATTTTTATACCGAGTCATGTAAAATACTATTTCTCAGCTCTTGTTTTGTTTTCGTTTTGGAATTCCCTATTTTATCTCCTTGGTATACCAACAACCGTTTCCACAATTGCATAATAAATGCCAATCTAACCGCTTAAAATATTTTTTTTATGTAACTCTGCTATCATCAATCGAATTATAATGTTTTTTAAACCTTGAATCCACTTTATATTTTATATCCGTTTCACCATCGAGAGAATTTTGACTGATTGATAATTTGGACTGTTTCATACTCGATATTTAAATGGTTGGATCATCTCTGTTGATAATAACTTATTTAATTATAAAACAATATATTGATGCAAAATCCACAATTAAAATTGTTGTTTATCCTCACATAGCGTTATTCATAATGTATTGACAATTACTCCTGAAAAAGCGTATTTAAATTCTGTAATTATATCAAACATTACATTGTTAATTTTGAATTGGTTCAAAAATATGTAATTAAATATGATTGATCGTATTAAGTGTGTAATCATGTAGTTAGTGTGCCAATATAACTGTTAAAGGTGCCTCAAAATAGGTTTTCCATTCATTCCACATGTATTTAATGACATACATACAAATAACGAGCGTTCTTCGACATTTCTTCCATTCTTTGGAACAACATGTTTGGAACGGGGTGGAACCAGTGGAACGAAAAAAAACCGTAGGACGTCAAACACATAAAAAGTTTGAATGGATGATGTGGTTGCAAAAATAAATAAATTAATAAATCACCCAATCGATCAATCAATCAAAAAACTATATGAATGCTTGCTCATAACTAGAATTCGATTTTTTTTGTCAGAATTACCTTTCAAGGAAACTCAGTCAAGCGTTCATTGAAGGCATACACTAAAAGCACATAGTTGAACGTATGTTGTTTGAAAAATATCATAAAATTTATGAACAGTTGCAGGTTGTTTACGTCTCCAAAAATTCCCTGTTAACACTTCCAATATATTAAAAGAACGGCTATGTGGGACGTTGGTAGGCTATAAATATAGATGAAGAAAATAAGCTTGGTACTTCATTTCACGTAAGGTCAGTACCGTGTCTACATGGAGACCATGGGGGCGCTGAAACAAAAGAGGCTCAGAATTCATGAAAAAAAACTTTTTGTGCTTGAAGTCTGAAATTCGACGGATTTCGACACACATTCTACGATCGAAAAGTTCAATTTTTCTGTACTTCTCAGACCAAGAAAGTACTTTCTCGGACGCTCTCTCCGGCCGAAAATGGATTTTCATATATATTTTTCCGGCCGCGATCAAGTGTATATGCTTTGTTGTTGAAATGGCTGTAGAGTGATTTCTATGTTAATGGTGTTGTGGTTTCGTCTTATTTCAGTTTTCAAGCACAAAAATCGTCGTTTGTGACTCGTGATGAAAGCTTTTCAACTTTTCATCACTCGTAACAAAATTACTATTTTTCACGCAGCTTGAAATATGTAAATCTTTTGCACCATTTTTTGTAAGTCCTAACTCACGATGGTCCTGCGCTCACAAGTGAGGACACGGCACTGCGTAACGTTCAAAAACGAAAACAAATTTTAGCTTTTTTTTTGTAGAAGTGCTTTGAAATTTGAAACTTTAAAAGCTAAGACCTGGTTATGGATAATTTAAAACTGTTATTGGCACCCTAACACCAGTATTTTATCGATATGTCTTGACCAAATAGAATATTTAGCACACATTTCTTTACTATTTATATCAATTTATCAATACTCTTTTGCACAGTCGAAATATTACGTCCTTGTTTGGAACTTTTTATTTTGCCAAGTGTGAGTTGAAGGCGAGAGATGTAACTACACAAGGCAAACTAAAAAGCTAAAAAAATGAGTTTTAACGTTCATGTTAATTAAGTAATGACTCATTTCCCGGGCGCTTCGTGAGTAAAGGATTTTTCATTATGTTTAGTGAAACATATCGACCCGAACCGAACAATACCGAAGATCCAACCTCTTCAAACTTTTTAGTCTTTAATCACAATGTGTCATCTTAATTCGTGTTATCCTAATGAAGTTCGGGTCTGAATGAACTCTTACCATTCAATTTAACTATCTGTCAGATGTTGTCTCTTGTTAATAAATCGTCATGTCTGCTACGAATTAACCCCAGGTAAAATAAATATTTTGTTTGCATATTGATTAGATGAAATCTTTTCCGTCAGCAGTTGAAATTCGTTCCATTTCAACAGGCACCAATAACAACGGAAAGCTTTTACACATTTCAATTCATAGGAATATTCGTAATTAAAATTTAATTATAAAGTCTGAAGTATCGTAATGACACACTATTGTAGCAAACAAACAAAGCAATTAATTCCAAACAGCAATTAATTAAAAGTATGAATACTTTAGGACACAAATGATACGAAACGGAAAAAGAACGAAATGGTTACGCCTAGTTTAGCCCTCCTTATTTTCATTCCATTTCAGGGTGAAAAAAATTTGTTTAATTACTAATATTATACGTTTCTGGTTATGTTGAATAATTTATGTTAATTCAATTTCAACCATAACTCTTAAAACGGAATAATGTTCACGTAAACCCAACAGGTCGCTATATCGAAATTCATTGGCGCGACTTTTGAGTGTAAATATGTTATTTATCATGTATATTCATATTAATTTCTCTGTGATGTTTCGTATTATACAATAATAATTTCTCCATGTTCATTTCATTTAAAACGACACGATTTCGGTTAAATTCCATTACCAAACACAAAACGGATATATACAAATCCATGTTTGTATGAATATAAAATGTAACATCAAAACCATGAATTTAAGCATGGGCTTAGCATACAATATTAAATGAATACATTATATCAATACATGTTCTGTATAACAAGTATAAGTTATAGAAATGTTGGCTGCATCATGAAAATGCTTCTACTCACCTTTTTTGGTGAAAATGATTGTGTGTATCTATTAAACGTTTTCCTACCCTTAAATACTACACAATTTTAACGCTGCTGGTGGTTAATGGTGTGTATTTTACGTTGAAAGGACATGCTGGTGTCATTTGCCAAATGGCTTAATGATACTCAAACATCGACAGTAGTTTTTGACGTCGTTACGTTTACAAATATAGCGTATAGACGAAATGTTTGGAAATATCTAGGACAATTAGCGGTAATTGTTTTTAATGTATTTTCATGAAAGAGGCAAATTAGTTCAATATATATGTGCGGCCTTTTATTATGCGTTTATCGAAAGTCGTATCGTATTAGAGAAACAATGGCTGGATAGTAACACTATCGACCAAATGTCCAGTGTCGGATTACAGAAAAAAAAGTAAAATTCGAAATGTCTTCGGATGTGGGAGTTGTTGTGACTTGTAAATGATTCCACACAACATTTGTTTAGTGCTACATTTTGGTTGCGAGCGCATTCCTAACAGAAAATAACTTGTGGAATTAATTACAAACCCGTACAAACCACAACAACTCCAAAACTAGAAACCACGTCGAATTTTAATTTTCTCTCCCTGCACATCCTCTAATATTGTTAAATTAATTTAATATAATTCAATTTCTTACTATTTAGTAGTTGCTCTAAAGCGGCAACTACAAAGGAAGATATTTTCACACAAAATTATTGTTTTGTTATTAACCCAAAATTGATTAAATTAAATTGAACGTCACGAATGGATAAAGTTTACGAGCTTTGAAGAAAGTTTTGGTTTAAACTATTTTCCTGTTTCGTCATCCTGATGCGATTGAATAAGTAGGAGATAGGAAATATGCTGAATGCTGAACAAAATGAAATAGGAAAAATCAAGTTTATAGTTTAAAGTTTTATAACTTGTAACTTATACAGTGAATTCACTCAAGTATAAATGAAGACACTGGATCGTGTCATGGAGTGTTCAATGTTGTATACATTTGTTAAAAGTTGAAAATATAGTCAGATATCTCATGGAAGTTACGACAAATTCTCCGAAATTATTTCAAAGTCTGATCTGATTTTTTTTTTGATTACTTCAGTTACTTAAATTCCTGATTTAATGTAAAGGAGAGAAAAGTTAAATTCGAGATGTTTTCTAATTTGGGAGTTTTTGTTGTTTGTAATTGATTCCACAAGAATTTCGTTTAAAAAATATTTAACGTAGATGCAATTAGCAGGCCATTTCACCTGCAAATAGTCTTTGTAAAAGAGAAAATGCTATTGGCAGGCGCCTGCCAATAGCCTCCGTAAATGGGAAAAAACTATTCGCAGGAAAGTTCGCCTGCCAATAGCATTTTGTAAGGGAGATGCTATTGGCAGGCACCTGTCAATAGCGTCTTTAGTAATAATTTGGTGTCGGGGAATCTCGCACACGCGATCATAGTATGCGTCCTTTTACGACATGTAACGAAAAGTCATGACTGTGCGAGATTCACCACTTAGATGTGAATCTCGCACACCATGAATTTGTGTGCGAGATTACCCTACCCCAATAATTTGGCTATTGGCAGGCGCCTGCGAATAGTCACTACGAATATTTAACATTTAGAATTTTATTATCTGAATTTTCGTTAGGCATGCCATAGCAACAAGAACGAAATACTAAAATAAAAAATCTAGATTTTCATTTGCTAAACCAATTTTGCGTGGAATTATTTACAAACTACAACAACTCCAAACACAAAGAAAAACATGTCGAACTTCCATTTTCCATCGAAAATGGATCACTAGCTAACGACAACGATTACATGAATTAGCTTTAGCTATGAGTTCTCGTTAAGTGTGTAAAAATAAATGAAATAAAAGAACTTGTATCACTAGTTGATGATGGCAACAAATGATTGTCGAAAGCTAGACAAAAATAACAAACTTTTACCAGAGTGACCGCTAACCCAATTATTTAATAATCTTGTATCACTAGGTAATACTTTAAACAGTTTAAGTAACAGATTTAAAGATTTCGTTGCGACACGTTTTCAATTTTTTAAAGATTAATGTGCAAAATCATTTTTTTAATCTGAATTTATGCTATGAGAATTTTCAAGGAGCAACAAAATGTGTGAAACGTTGACGTGAAGTATTTCATTCCGGGGCTTAAGTACGATTATTTTGAAATGAATCCATTCCTTTGATGTGCACACGCAAACGTAACAATGTTCACTCATATTATATACATTATTTACATGCCCAAGACATAAGACGGTACCAATTATCTGTTCATTAATATTCGCCTTTGATTACTGAAATTCAATCCTTTCATGTACTGAAAACATTTTCCAAACATATGACATGAAACAATGATGTGGAAGGAAGGACTAAATTATTGAAATTTCGACGAAAAAAAAAATCTTTATCTTTTCGAACATCCCACAGTCAAAGCGAAATTATAATCAAACAAGTAGATATAATAATGCACGAATTTCAACAAATATATCGGAAAATATATTGTATTCCGAATTGAAAGGAAATTGATTCATTTAAATAGAAAATTGAAAATTTTCAAAATCTCTGTCTTCCATTCTGCTTTGCCTATTGATGATATTTTCCTCTATTTTATGGAACACAACAATGTACATATACGTGTGTATAATCGAATAAGAAAACAAGAAAAGCTTTCCAAAAATTTTCGCTTTGAACATCTTTTTGTGATTTATAAGAATAGTAAGTGGTACGAGAAAGTATTTTTCAAATGCCAACTCTCGTGCGCGTGTTCTTCGGTTGTTGTTCTGTTGTGTCTCCACTTTTCGCAGGTAAATGCAAACATTTTCCTCAAAAATGAAAATTAATATTCAAAAAAAATGTCTTAGCAAATATAATAAAAAGGAAAACAACTTTTTTTCCGTTGAATAAATCTATATTTAGCTTTTATGCTTTTTAGAGCTGCGTTGTTGTCATAAGCTTATATATTGATATTTATATGTTATATCAACATTCTGTATTTACTCAACGAAAATTTCCTTTAACCCGAAATGTTTGCGCCGTTATTTGCATTGTTCATTGTAGGTATGGTATAATGTCGCGCGCAAGACATTATGGCCCATTGCTGTATAAGATGACATATGAGTCTGGTACATAATAGAAATGTAATTCATCAAAGTACATGCCAGGAAAGATTATAATTAAATGGCGTTTTAAATATGGTGCAAACAGAAAGAACATTGAAAAGTAATGGTCTTGTGTGAGTGATGTGCGAATAATAAATCTGCGATGACGGTTTGTAGTGGATTTAGGTCTAATCAAATTTTTTTCAAATTAAATGTAAGCTGGATTCCCGTCAGCATATTTGACCGGTAAAATAAATATAACTCAACATATACCTACATTCTAAACCATACCAATAAACTGATGGGAATTGAGGATTATTAATTTTTTAAATTAAACAAAAAGAAATTTCAATTATGTACTTTTCATAACAACTTCATTAAAATTTTCGGAATTCATCAAACAACGTTTTTGTTTAAATCGGTAAATTCCATTGAAACTACTGGAATTTATGGAATTCACAAAATTTCCATTGTAACATTTTCCTTCCGTCATTTTTATATTATTGATTCAGACAAACTAAAATTAATTAACTCTACGATTTCTATATAGCAGCTCTCATACGGATATAAAATTTTGTTTGATTATAAAACCGGTCATCATCCATATAAATTCGACATCCATAAAGGAGGAATGTGAGGCATCAAGGCATTACCAAAATAAAAAAAATGAAGTAAAATAAAATACGACACGCACTCCATTTCTATTTTGTTCGAATATTGCTATGTTGTGAATTCATCCGTATACCATCATCGAACGAACACAGGCTCGTTTAATTTGATAACAAAACGCTTAAAACTTTTTTTTTAAATGTTATCGTCTTGACATTCGGAAGATTTTTCCAAGCAATCATATACAGAAATGTATCTGGGGTATTTATACAATCATCTCCCTCCCGATTCTGTGCGTAATGGAATACGTGAACTGCTTTTTTGTTAGCTACTTGATGACTGTCGAGTAGGAAACTGTTCAACAGCTTTGGGGAATGAAAGTTTAAATAGGAAACAGGATAACTTGAACGATATACTAAAAATGATATGTGTTCAACATCATGTTAAGCAAGGTTTAATTGTTTAACGTAACATATTACTGCCATGAATTTGACATTACACAATCATACACAACAACGTTTCATGTTGGAGCCTATAAAACAGAAATGGTATGTTACGTTGTTTACACACCTTTTATCGTAAATTACATTGCTTATGGTTTTTGTGTTTATACGCAGTTAAAGCTCTCACACAAAAATGTATTGTGGTTGTGCGAAGAAAAACATAAAAATGTACAAATTTAGTAGTGCATTGCAACAGTCTTGATTATTTCAAACTTGGTGAATTAGTTTTTCATACACGGTAAGCATATCAGCAGTTATCGGGTCTCCTTCATCTTTTGATATAACAATGTTTAATTGGGCGAAATCTATTACTTCAATTCTTTTAACACACTTTTTGTTTTGCTGTAAAAATCACATTAGTCAGAGCTTGTCGTTTAATTTTGTCGTCGTTGTTCATAACAGAGGATACAGCAGAGAAAAAAAAATCGCTGTTCTTCATTCATTCAACAAGCATTACCAACATTTCGTATGGGCACATTAGATTTTGATCTTGCAAAAATTAGTAACAAGCTAATCTTTTCGGGATTCAGTGATCCTTAGGGACCTATATAATATCCCAAAAGTCCCACTTGAGCATTTTGAGAAAAGTGATAAAAACCGAAAAAATTGAGGTTAAGGCAAGCATTTCTTGGTTGTTCTACTAAAATCTGAGTTTCGAAATTTTTTATTTCAAATTTATTTTTACATCATTCTATATACTCCAAAGTATCCAAAACCACCTAAACACAAGAATAAAAACATAGCTAACGCCGACCCGTACGAAACACCTATTCGTATCAAAAGCCTTTAATGTGAAACTCTTCATTTCTCTTACTTCATTTTCTTCTCTGCTGAAAAACTATTCTCCCTTTAAAATCACTTACATTATCCACTCTTTGCCTTGTTATCATATACAACTAAATTGCCGGAGGCAATATAGACAGCCCCGTACGAAGACAAATTTCATAAATTCCTATTTAAACAGCTATATACCGCTATATTTAACTATATTTCACTATAAATAAACATTTCACAGATAAATATATGCTATTATATAGCTCTATATGCCTGTATATAGTTCAATATAGCTGTATATAGGTATATATAGATGTCCGTATATGGAATCCCTGAAACCCCACACACATAACAAATTATTTCCATGTTAACAGAAACTCTCTAAGTATCATTTTTCCCAAGATATTTCTATTTTACTAAAATCCAATATGGCCGCCGGCAGCCATTTTGTTAGGAGACCGGAAATAGTACCGACGCTTTACATTCGTTAATACCTTTCAAACAAAAAAAAATTCATGAAATTCGGTCAAAATTTACTCGAGATATTGTCAAAATACACCACGTTCACTGTACTTCCGAGTAGCCAGATAAGAGCTCACTCCAAGAGACCTAGCTCACGCTCCGGAGAACATAATTTCATAAATTTTTTTTTCCCTGATTGGTACGGTCAATACCTATCTAATAAAACAGACGAAATATGTTCAAATGTGGCCGACCTACAAGCAAAAACTGCTTGCCGCCCTGTGCCTGTTCCACACCAATGGGTCTAACTCACGAGTCGGTCATCCGATTTCCATAAACTTTTTTTTTGTCGATCGGTATTGTAAATACCTTTTATTTGACGTATCACTTACAAGTGTAACGTTTAAATGCCCGGAGATATCTTCGAAAAACCGTAAAGCACTTATTGGGCCACAGCTCGGGAGGGGTCGATCCAAAATCACTCATCTTCGAACTTAGCCTGTCTTTTGACATTACCAAACGGGAAAAAAAAGAATTTTCAAAATCGGATGCGTTTTACTCAAGTTATCGTGCAGACAGACAGACGGACATTTTTTTTTTCGCGGATTTGGCATCTCTAGACAACCACAATAGGTTTCCCCTTACTCAGGGAGTCCAATTCGACGTGTTACAAACGTATGCGTAAACCTATAAGACCCCAGTACTTCGTACGGGTCTAAATATTGCCTGCCAGAAATGACTCTTCAAAGTCAAAATTTCATGAAAAAATCGACCTTCGCGAAAAAAAAAATTGACTTTAAACCGTCGTATCGAAGTCCGTACGACCAAATTTTTGCGGAAAGTGGCTTAAAAACATCTTTGGACTATTCTGAAAATTTTATAAGCAGCATGGTCCTAACTTTTTTTCACGAACAAAAATTTTTGTCGCATGTCGAAAAATGGCCGACTCAAAGAAAATTACAATTGCTAAAAGTTTCCTATGTGCAGAATGAGCACCAGCTGAATATCACCAGCTGGTGTACAAACAAAAACACTTTGTATTGTAAACAATTCAAAGACAACCTACACACTGTGCATTCCTACGTTAACGTCATCTATGCGCGCACATAACACGTATGAATGAAGTAAACACATTGTTAAGAATGTGTTTTGATTGTTTATCATACAATAAGTGTGCGTTAGTAGATCCAGCTGGTGATATTCAGCTGGTGCTCATTCTGCACATAGGAAACTTTTAACAATTGTACATGCAAAATTCTTTTGTTATACAATATTGCTAAAAATGAACTGAAATTGGCTATAAATGAGATTTTATTGGTTTATACCCAAGAATTATTTATTTTAATTGGTTTTTGTGGAAAAGAAGTCTCAAATGTAGGTCAATTTCACAAATTTTCCTATTTTTCCGTACATTATCATACAAAACGCGAATAAAAATATTTCTTTATGATCGTTTAAGCGAGTTTGATTTGATTTGAGGCTGGAAATATGAGTAATGAACATAATATAGGAATCCCACTAGAAAATTGGTTGTTTATATCCGATGGAGGTGTGGAGAGATAAGACCCTGAATAGACTTATCGCATTCACTTGAAATCATCGGTTCGTCGAATCCTGACATTTTGCTAAACCCTAAATGTCATTCCAAGTGAGGGCGTTAACTCATCCATATACTAAACTTTTTACTCTGCTATTCGGACGGAAAATTAACGAGTACCACATATCGATTAGGGCGGAAAAATAACTAATGTTGGTTCATTAGCTCTAGAAGTGCTAACCTGAGTAAATGGACCAGGACTTGTTTTGATGGTCGGTGAAAGTGTTTCATTGCACTTACAGAAATTTCATTGGGATCGAGTGGGACTTTTGGGATATTGTATAGGTCCCTAAGGACCACCGAATCCTGAAAAGATTAGCTTGTTACTAATTTTTGCAAGCTCCTCCATGCAAAAAAAAATCTAATGTGCCCATCCCAGTTACGACATTTACGTATTACAATGTGGATATCGTAAGTGCAAACATCAATTGGGCTGCAATCGTTCTGGCTTGATATTCATAATTTTCCCACACTGTATGAATATGGAAATATTGTAGGACAGGTGAACCTTTAAATCAGTCAACTTGCCCAACTCAATTTAAGCTCGTTCTTTTCACATTTTCATTGAAAATATTATTTAAAAAAATTTGTGAGATTCTGATGAGATCATTAATTTTCCGTACGAATAACTCTTTATGACTTCTGATTGTTTTTATTCATCGGTGCACAAATTCATTATGAAAAAAGAAGACGAAAATTCGTAAATATTTTACAGTCATTTAAATTCTTGTTTCCTCCATCATTTAATAATAAAAATTTTAACTTTATTGAGGTTATCTTACGGTGCCTTTATGAACATATTTATAATACCACCACGCCTGAACAGAGTTTTTACATTAATAAGATAATGAAAGAAATTCGAACAATGAACGCTGACAATTATACTGGTATTAACTTCACGATATTTTCATTTATTTTTATTGCTTCAAATATCATGAGAACAACTCCAACATCAACTGTCGTTTTTTTTGCTCTTCAGAATTTTAAGTCGAAGCTTAGTCTCATAAATGTTTATATTTCCGAAGCCATTAAAAAAAAGAAGAAAAAGTTTTTTTCCAAACAAAAAAAGGTATAGACTTTTAAACGACGAAATATAAAAAAAGTTGGCATAGCCTAATTGAAAAGCTTTACACCCCCGTTTCGTTCTTTCTTCCAATTTTTAGCCCCGTACGAAGTACGAAGGGGCTTATAGGATTACGATGCCGTGTGTAATTGATGGAATTCGAAGCAGACGGTAAGGGCAAAGTGTTTGCCTATGTTCATAGATGACGAATCCGCAATAAAAATTTGGGCCGTCTGTCCGTCTGTCCGTCTGTCCTTCTGTCCGTCTGTCCGTCTGTCCGTCTGTCCATCTGTCCGTCTGTCCGTCTGTCCGTCTGTCCGTCTGTCCGTCTGTCCGTCTGTCCGTCTGTCCGTCACGTCGATATCTTGAGTAAATCAAATCCGATTTCAAAAATTTTTTTTTTCCCTGAAAGATAGTCAAAATAGTGAGGCTAAGTTCGAAGATGGGCATATTCGGGTCGGCCCTTCGTGAGTTAGGGCCACCTAAGTGATTTAAGGTCTTTTGGTGATATTTATGGCAAAACAAACGATGGAAATGTAAATGACACGGCAAATGATAGGTATTGTCAATACCAATCCAGGAAAAAAAAGGTTTTTAAAATCGGGTGAGTGGACCGTGAGTTAGGGCCTTAGAAGTGAAAAGCTACTAGAGCCCTATGTGTATTTTACATAGAACTCAAGTAAATTTCATTCGTTTTTCGTAATTTTTGTGTCATTTGGAAGGTAATCAAAAGCCGAATAGAATGTTGTTGAAAAAAAATTAAATTTGGGTCCTCGGACTAAGGCCGCTACTAGGGCCCTATGCGTATTTTACATACAACTCGAGTAAATTTCATCCGTTTTTCGTAATTTTTGTTTCATTTGAAAGATAATCGAACACCGAATAGAATGTTGTTGAAAAAAAAATTAAATTTGGGTCCTTGGACTAAGGCCGCTACTATGGCCCTATGTGTATTTTACATATAACTCGAGCAAATTTCATCCGTTTTTCGTAATTTTTGTTTCATTTGGAAGGTAATCAAAGACCGAATAGAATGTTGTTGAAAAAAAATTAAATTTGGGTCCTTGGACTAAGGCCACTACTAGGGCCCTATGTGTATTTTACATTGAACTCGAGTAAATTTCATTCGTTTTTCGTAATTTTTGTGTCATTTGGAAGGTAATCAAAGGCCGAATAGAATGTTGTTGAAAAAAAAATTAAATTTGGGTCCTCGGACTAAGGCTGCTACTAGGGCCCTATGCGTATTTTACATATAACTCGAGCAAATTTCATCCGTTTTTCGTAATTTTTGTTTCATTTGGAAGGTAATCAAAGGCCGAATAGAATGTTGTTGAAAAAAAAATTAAATTTGGGTCCTCGGACTAAGGCCGCTTCTAGGGCCCTATGTGTATTTTACATAGAACTCGAGCAAATTTCATCCGTTTTCCGTATTTTTTGTTTTATTTGGAGGGTAATCAAAGGCCGAATAGAATGTAGTTGAAAAAAAATAAATTTGGTCCTCGGACTAAGGCTGGTATTAGGGCCCTATGTGTATTTTACATACAACTCGAGTAAATTTCATCCGTTTGTCGTAATTTTTGTTTAATTTAGAAGGTAATCGAAAGCCGAATAGAATGTAGTTGAAAAAAAATAAATTTGGGTCCTCGGACTAAGGCCGGTACTAGGGCCCTATGTGTATTTATACTCAATAAATTAAAATTTTAGGGCTATTTGAAATTTTTCTTTCATTTGAAAGGAACGTCGTACGGGGCTTCGTAATTGCGCTATGCGCAATTTCTAAGATGTACACATTCCATAATAATTTTACTTTAACTACATTAACCGGCGCAATAGGTTTACGGTCAAAGTAGGGTGACAGACGCAATAGGGTCACGTACGCAATAGATATACGGGTTTGTACGGGGCTCAGTCGCAGCAAACGCTCCGACTGTTCTGATGGCTCGTTTTTTGCTTTTTTATATATATTTTTTTATCAAAAGTACGCTTTTATGCTCTAAAAACCGTTAAAGCCAATTTCAATTTGAAATATTTCTTTTACAACTTAGGCGACATAAAATAAGTTTTTTTATGTTTGCTTTTTTACAAACAAAAAAATGCACCCACGATGGAACGAATGATCTGTATGTACCACTTGAATTTACGTTTCACCAGTCAATGAAATATTGCGGTTTTTAATTAATGATTTTATAGCAGTCGCTAAAAGTATGTTAAGGATGGATTATACACTTTTCGTTGTAATTTTTGTAACTGCCAATTAAATTGGTCGGTTATCATTTATAATTTAGAGGGTGCCATAAAATCTAATAAAGACCATGATTTTGCATAAATTTTAAGGCAATCACACACAAAAAAAAAACATAAGATTTACTTGCTTCTTATACATTTTAAACGACGAATCTAATAAAATTCTTTGAATTCATTCCCTGGAACGAACGACTGAAATTTCTGTAAAGTTCTCAAACCAAAGTTATGAATTTAATTAAAGTTTGTACATTTTACGTTAAATCGTAATACTTCTATGTTATACAAACGCAGTCGATGTTTATAAAGCAGCTGATGGAAAAATATCAAAATATCAAAATTTGGGTAATTTTCAATTTTCTACGTAAGGTGCAGATTTTGTTTTCGCGTACATTCTTTTCAGATCCAGTGCCATCAACAATGCTAAGCATTCGTTGCTCGTATTATATGGATAATAAATACCATCCTCCAGAGACTAATGCAATTATATATTTTGATTGACTTTTGGGTAAAAGATTTAATCGGATTATGTCGTCGCTGTTTTTTCTTAGGCAAATATAATTAGAAAATGGTAACATAGTGGTGTGTATGACGAATTAAGAGAAATATATTTCCGGTGTTTATGCTTTATTCTGCTATTTATAGATCTGTAGTTAATACATCTATACTTATGTGAACACCAGCAACTCAGAATAACATTTTGTGCAAGCTTAGCTATAATTCACTTCCCAGAAAGATACATTTATTACAGTGATTCGGTTGTCTTCAGTGTGTCTAAATTGATATAGTCACGTCTTTCCACGTCAAACTTACACATTACAATCGACATATATATGTTTCGTTGTACCATAAACAAGACACGGAAATTGTACTAAAAGCTGTATCATCTGCTGGATATAATACAGTTCACACACATATGTTTCCTACAAGTGTTTACTAATGAAATCCATCAATTTTTCCATTGCTTATATAAGATATTCGGAGCGCATACACGACCGAAAGCGTGCTAAGAATTATGTAATGCTCAGGTCGTCATAAGACAATTTATATATTAAACTTAAATTCTGTCCAATTTCAATAAAAAAAAAATTATTAAATATTGTCAACCACAATGAGAGCATCCCATTTTACCACGATGCTCGTATTAAGTGTACGAACGGAAAAACACGTTTATCGCATATGTGTTTTTCATCTGATGCGACGAAAATATTTTCCCAAAGTTAAGAGGAAAGTTCATTCAGGGTTGAAGGATTCGTGAGAAGAATATTAAATCGTGTTTGATGTGAGAGAAGTATTTTATATGCTGATTGTGTTGATGAAACTTAGCCGTTAATCGAATGAAACTATAATTGGAATGCGGTTTCAATAAATTACTTCTAATCAATTAAACGAGTTTCAGTGGTGATAGAATGAGCTTTATTAACTTAACAAAAAAGCTCTTATCTTTTATTTGTAAATTCTTGAAGCAAAATTGAAAACTAAACTCATTATTCCCGTCCACATCATGCTTTATAGAGCTCTCCATGCAGCATATTTCTTAATTTCGATCGTTAAACATTATCCAAAACACGTACGAATCGAGTGACAGGCGAATTGAGTTTATGTAAAGTTTGCGTAGAAAATTTTCAGAATTGAAAACAAAGTTTGGAAGAACTACGAGCATTAAAGGAACAGTGAGTGAAATATCTGACGAAGTATCTATTAAGAAAACTTTTGTTTACCATAAACAGAGGGATTCATGAATAACGAAACAGACAACCATCATTTTTTTTGAATAAATTTAAAGAGTTGTTTGATTATGTTTCAGTTCATGTCAATATAAATAGCATCAGACAAGAAAGAAATAAGGAGAAAAAAATGCCTTGGTCTCTTGTGTTTCACCTTTAAGCTATGACAGTGGAATATGTAGCTTTAATACAGAGAGAAAACCATACGTAAACTTTTCCACTTGATGGGAAATTCTGCAAAATGCATGCAATGCTTATTATCATGTACTTAATACATCACTGAGCTTTGTCATACAAAGCTCAGTTGTCATACAAACTGTTATGAAATTTCCAACCAATCGATAGCTGGTAGTGACACTCTTCAAAATGAACTCATATGTTTCGATTTACATAGATTACTCGGGAGCAATTGTTAGCAACGCCGAAACATTTTCTAGCTTACATCAATATTACAAAAAGTTACTTGCATGCCCTGACAAGTTTTTTTTTTGTCTATTTTCGTTTCAAGAGTTCAATAGCCGTTTGGATGTGTTTGCATGTTGCATCGTATTTAATACGAATTTGACACTCACCGGTTTTATGGAGGAGCAAAATTGACAATTCACTTTCATTTAGTTCAGCTACACGACTAAGTTGTAGTTGGATAGCGAAAAGCTACCGCTCACAATAATTGCTGGCATATCGTAAAATTCCCCTACTATAAAGGGAATTAAACTCCATTCCGATTGTAATAAGTTCAAGTAAATTGTCTATTAAAGCGCTTTCCACATATATAAGTAGTGTCTGTCACGAACATATCGTTGAGGTTTACGACAGGTTCTTAAAGTAATATTTGCAAATTCTATTATTAATCGGAGAATTGTATGATATGTTCAACTAACGTTTACGTTTATAGGTCATGTCGTGATGTCTACCATTGATAAAAGCATAACTAAAATCATATTAGATACATACACACATTGTGCTTCTATACCACCTTCTTTGACTGTATATATTTATTATGTGTACTACACTACACATTGTGCAGTGCATTTATTTACGCTATATTTTCCAGGTTATTTCAGGAGTCACAAATCACTTAACATTTCTTTTCAAACCAATTATCACGCCATTACATTGATATTATTATACCACTCGTACAAATCGGACGTGTTCCGACCTAAAACCATTGAATTTGAAATGTTTTATAATTGAAATTTAATCCTCTTCCATTATTTTCTATTGAATTATAGATGTTTGTTGCCCCCGTCTATACAGAACAAAATAATTATCATTTCTCCGATATAGAAAACTCCCCAGCATACAAACTTGTTTTATATATAAATCGTTCAATTTTTCAGGTTCTATCAGCAATATTGATGGAGCTGAATACCATTGCAATAAAACACAAGTGAGGAAAGTTATATCTGGTGTGGTTGGTGCTGCCTCATCGGTTACGAGCATTCAAGTTGCGAATTTATTAAGACTATTTCGCATACCACAGGTGAGCGTGATATAACTTTACATTGTTGCCGAATATTTCTATCTTCTTAACAGTTTCTGACACTTGATCGATTTAGTTACGAAATTAGTTTAGCTAGGTAGTATCCAGACAAGTTGTTTTTAATCTCGACGCAGAGCATGATTGTAAGCAAAAAATTGTTCTATGATCTGCCTCGAAATCGGATCGAATAAGTTAGTTGAAATTTCAGAAAGTACAGCCGCATGTCCTCGATTTCCGAGTGATTTCAGAGTCTGAAATTCAGACATTCTATTGATCAAAAATGTGGCCAAACATGTAGTTCTAGCTACCCACCAGGTCAAATGTCTTTTTATCGCGGCTACAAACGGACTTAGTCAAAAATATGCATTTCAAAGACGTTGAAACACCAGAATTGTGACCAAAATAAATTTTACATCAACTATTTACAACAATTGTTACACCTAATATACGTGGGAAGCTTTCAAGAAAAAGAATCATTGCTGTATTGACTCCTGATGCTTATATATTTAGTGTTTATATTATGAAAAAAATAATTTTATAAATAAAATCTATTTATTTCCGAGACATACCGTAGCTCAATCGTTTGCATCGAATAAATATTCTATGCGTCGAGAAGGTTGAAATAGCCGTGTATCCAATTTGAAAACGAGCCATCAGAACAGTCGGAGCGTTTGCTGCGACTGAGCCCCGTACGAACCCGTATATCTATTCCGTACGTGACCCTAGTGCGCCTGTCACTAATTACGCATAGCGCCCCGTACGACGTTACTTTCAAATGTAACGAAAACTTCAAATAGTCCTAAAATTTCAATTTATTGAGTATAAATACACATAGGGCCCTAGTAGCAACCTTAGTCCAATGACCCAAATTTAATTTTTTTTCGGCCTTTGATTAGCTTTCAAATGAAACAAAAATTAGGAAAAACGGATGGAATTCACTCGAGCTATATGTAAAATACACATAGGGCCCTAGTACCGGCCTTAGTCCAAGGACTCAAACGTAATTTTTGTTCAACAACATTCTATTCGGTGTTCGATTACCGTCCAAATGAAACAAAAATTCGGAAGAACGGATGAAATTTACTCGATTTTTGTGCAAAAAACACTTAGGGCCCGGTAGCCTTTTACTTCTAGGGCACTAACTCACGGTCCATTCAACCGATTTTAATGAACTTTTTTTCCTGAATTGGTATCAACAATACCTATCGTTTGCCGGTCTATTTACATTTCAATCGTTTATTTTGCCGTAGATATCCCCAAAATACATTGAAACACTTAGGTGGCCCTAACTTACCAGGGGCCGACCCAAATATGCCCATCTTCGAACTTAGCCTCACTATTTCAACTACCTACTAAATTTTTTTTTAATTGGATTTGATTTTCTCAAGATATCGACGTGACGGACAGACGGACAGACAAAATTATTGCGGATTCGTTATCTATGAACATTGGCAAACACATTGCCCTTACCGTTATTGGAGAAATAATTGTATTATTAAAGGTCATTAGCTGACAAGAAATACAATCGCTAAAACAAACTGGTGTGCATACGTTATTTTGCACCAGCTGGTGCAAAATAACGTATGCACCCTCTCTAACCAACGTGGTCTTATGACAAACTTCTACGAATTTTAGCAGGTGTAAAATCGATCGTTGAGACTTGGGGAAAAAAATGGTCTACTCGGACACACAATTTTTTGTGGTAAAGAAAATAAATGAAGTCGAAGGAAGACATGTTTGCACACCAGTTCGTTTTAGCGATTGTACATGAAACCTATGTGCCCGTGTGGACCGTAGTCGAATTTGTAATAAATTAATTAATCACAACAAATGTGTCTACGAACAATCAATGGACGCTACTTGCAACTTGCTTTCTTTTCCAACTGACAAAGAGAACACAAAATCGATGTGAAGTTGAATATACGACTCTTGTTAACAAAAAAGTAATTAGAAAAGAAGAGAATGAAATAAAAGCAGATGGGATTTCTTTTTCACATAAAATCTAAAGGCCTCCTATTTTCACTTGAAATTGTTCGTTTCCCAACTTTTGAATTACTTTTTAAAAAAAGGCGAAGCATTACGTTGACTACTCAACATCATGGCAATATTCTAACCACTTTCCTATTACCGTACCAACACACAAAATCTGACAAAAAAGATATCCCAGCACTGGGCCAATAAACAAAAAAATGTAATAAAATGAAACCATTCAATCCACCTGATCGGAAGAATTTTGTTTTCTTTAAATTTCATTTTAACATGAATTTCATGTTTTCTCCGACATGTGCGGCTTAAGTGAATGTTGAAGAAGATTTCCCCAAGAGAGTTCAATAATTTGTGTATATGTTCAGGTCTACCTAAATATATAACTAATTCCACATATGCAGAGTACACACATCACGTTAAGTGATTCTTTTTATGATTTTTTTTTTTTTGAGGTAACAAACGAACAATTTCGTAATCCTAATCTCTTGATGACAACGAATAAAGATTGGAGTTATTGTAATTTGTTGTTGTGGTTGTTCAGTCTCATGAGATTTCCCTCTCTGAAAATTGATGTTTTAAAAGAATTTTTCAAAGATTTCATTTATGAAGAAGGAATTCTAAAAGTTTTCCAACAACAATTTCACTTTATGTGGTTCCTGTGTATTATTTACGGTTAAATGTTATATGAACGCAATCCATACCATTCTGAAATAAGTCCACTGCTGAATATTTTATAATTTCAAAGCTTACCAGTAACAAATTTCATTTTACTCAAATATATTGACGATCACCAGAACACACTTCCCATCATCTTTCGAATTAATCCAACTTTCAACAACATTTAATTATAAATATCATGAGTTTCTCATGCAACGAGACACAGTGGTATTACGTTTGGATAAACTGCAATTTTGTTTTCAAATGTTCCAATTATATTTGCGCCATAATTGAAATTATTACGGTTGCATAGCATTCAGAATGTATACCCAGATTTGATTTCGAAATAAATAATTGCATGTGTGCAAATGGTGTGTGATATATTCAACGAATGAGTACCGTGTTGTTATATTATTACTCACTTACTTTCTCATTTGATTATGATTTATTGTCTGCAATTAATTAAGCGAGAAAGCAAATCAAAGAACATGTAAAACATCAGAATATTGTTCGCTTCATGTAATGCTCTTAGGCATAAAGTTAAATATTTAACAAATTCACATTGTGATACATCCATCCAGCATCAGCCGTTAGGTTTGTTTGTCCCTCATGTCCAATTGTCTAAACTCTTCGTGTATCTTTGTGATACGTTATAATTAATTACCGCTGTATCTACACATCCACCCAGATATACTCTAACTTTGATTAAATTTCATCCATGATTAATTGCTTTTATTAATTTTTTTTCCCCTGGGTCTGTGACGAAATGATATACTGTGAAACATAATGTGTATCAACTGCCGACAAAAGGGTGGACATACCGCCAAAATGAAATGTATTTTTTCTTAGCACCATATTATCATAAAAACGTCCCGAATAAAACCGATTGAAGATGGGAAAGCCTGATATAGCGGTACAACAAAAATTTATTAATGTTATCTTCAATTCATCCAGAAAATATATAATCGAATTCAAGCGTATACCAAAAATTATCAAATTATCTTCATGCACAAAGTGTAGCAAGAGCGAAATCAATTTGTTTTAAAACTTTCAACATCCGAAAACAATAACTTCCACCCTGTTTCTTTAGATGCTGGCAATGACATTAATATTATTGATGTTCCCTGGCATCGGACAGGGTTGTATAACAAACCTTTTCCCAAATATGTATAAGATTGGAAATTGAATATGTTTATCGCATAATAGAATAAAATTTTGTTAAAATACTCAACCATCCGTTGTTTTCAGCCCACGCCCGACCCTAATCTCCACTTTTCCTTATCCCTGTTACATCCGAAAAACATTTTCTAAATACATTTTATAATAATGTTCTATGTAGTGTAAACAACGACATTTTGTAAACTTTTTCCGCTATGGGCTAACGATGGGAAAAAACTGAGCTTATGAATTGTATGGAGGATCGTGTAGTAAAAACACTTTTCCAGCTGCCTTCCAGTCTAATCAATAATTCAAACAAAATGAAGTGACTATAATCGAATTTATGTTTAAAATTTGGAAAACGGGAGGAATGAGGATATATAAATCATGAAGCTATACGAACAATGTAATACAGTGGATATGTTTTCGGTTTGGAAAGTAAGTGAAACAGCTGATGAGCGATCAGTGAATCTCGTTAAAATGGGAAAAACTAATTGAAAATTCTAATGAAATTTGTCGTAGGATAAGATACGGAAGTTAACTGACAATTTTTTTTAGAATGTTTATCCTAGTCAACTTCAACCTTCCTTGAATGACGAGCGTAGTTACTCCAATTCAGTTACTATTTTTGTGAAGTAACGTTGAGTGTTTTATACATAATCTACTACTTCTTTAGTTTCACACTAATTTTACTATACATAAGAGAACCAAGATTGCCTCCAACAGATGACCTTGAATAAAAAAAAATTAATCTACGTGCAGCTGAAACTTCTTTTACATAATATGATACTTTTACTGATGTTCTTCACCGGCGATTGGAAAACGAAAAAACTTTATTATGACACTTGACGTTGTAGGTCAGATTTCATTGCGTACTCATTTGAAGTACATACAACAACGTTCAGTTTAAACAGAGAAGAGCTAAGTTGCCAGCACTGCTTGGGATAGAATTACATACAAAGTTGGAACGATTTTCTCCCACACAACCCAGCTGTTATTTATGTTAGCTGGTATTTCTCAGAGTGTATAAAGCAAAGGGGTTGTTACGCTTTTTCGATGAAGTTTCAGACAATTCTTCTAAGTAAATCGAAGCGACCAATCTATGTTTTAACAGGCGGCTGACTACACGATTTTTGACTTTTAATTACTTTATTTTGTAGTTCGTTCATTGAGCCGTTCAAGTTTGCCTGTAGATGACCTTCAATTAATTTTAATTGACACACCCCGAATCAGATTTAATTGTGTATGTAACAGTTAACTCATTAATCAAACTCCAATTTACAAAAACCATTTAGTCTGATGTATATATATTCTGATTTAGGCAATAAAATTGCAAGTATGGTGGATGTCAGTCTGCTTGAATGAACATTTTGTGTTTGTTGATTTCAGCATAAAAATGAATAAACAATTTCAGAACATAATTGTAAATCTCCATCCTTTGTGCCGAATTTAAGTAATTAATTACTTATCTACTGTCTGTACAACAGTACACACCACTCTTCGGTGCCGATGTGTTCTGTAGATGTAGTGTTGTGTATTTCATAATATAATGCTGAAATAATAAAATACCAACGAAAATTTATTATAATGTCTTTCGTTCTTTAGTATCAGCCCATTCAATCAAAATTAACTCTTGTGTACTTCAAGTAGCTCTGTGAATTCATGTATATATTTATAAATATCTTTTTCACTACTCGTAACCTTTAGGGGGAACAAAATCGTACCATTCAAGTACTCCTCGAGCAATTCTGTACGGAATGGAGATAACCAAAAAATGGCTTTGAATTACATTATACAAGACACAGCATATACAACCTAATATACCAAAAATTGTGTGGTTGTTGTTTTGTGATTTTAGCCTCCAATTTATATTATGTGTTTTGAAGAAAAAGCGCTTTTGTACAAAATTGATTAGGTCCCTTCTCTCATCTAATGACTAAATAAAAGTTGGAATTAGGTCTTTTATTAAGCCCTAATGTTATTTACGTTCCCACCAATAAAACTGCCAGTTTTTGTTAGATTTTTGGAAAATATAATGCGACACGAATTTGACTGTTTCTCGCATATGAAAATTTGAAAAGTGAGATTAACTTGTACATCACATCTGAATTTAATGAATAAAATTTCAATTTCAAAAGACTTTTATTAGAATTCAAATTGTTTCGAGTTAATTAGGATTAAAATACGATGCTGACGATGTTTTAATTTCACATCCACACGACAATGTAGTCAATGGCGGTGTAACCCTATTATACATATTCAAATTTCGCAAAAAAGGTGATACGTAATTGTAATTGAGGATTGCGATTACGTGAAGGATTATACGTACGTAATCTACACCTACAGTGATGCATAAATGTACAATACAGCTTTACACATCATTTCCTACGTAGTCTGTATATAGTACCATAAAGTAAATTTACCAACAAAAGATAATTACAAAATCTGTATTATAGTACCATGCATGCTAACTAATTAACGTTGTTATTAAATCAGTGCGAAGTGAGAGTATCAGCATAATATTAAAATTCACCGGTTCGACGTCCACCGTAATATTTTTTGGTTCTCTAAAAGAAAATATTCAAAAATTTCAATGTACTTACGGAACTACCGTTTGTTCAACTCAATTTTAGATTTATCAGAGTTTTAAAAGTCATCGATGTTCCTAATCAATCAAGTTGTACCCAGCTCGGACATAATTTATTGACTTTTTAAACTCTAAAAAATCGCAAAAATGTTCAGAACTAAAAAACCCACTGTAATAATCACTTCGTTCGGGATACAACTCGCGAAATTGCCTAAAGTCTACCGTCCACCACTGATATGGAAATAACTATTTTCTGTAAGATGGCGTTGTACACTACTCATTTATACAACAATGTGAATTTTGATGATGCGAGGCGAAGCCAAAACACACGAAAATACGACTTTTGATTTTTATTTCGAGTCATCCATTGAATAATATCCATGAATGCTTCATTTTTATTGTACTCCTTTGAATGGCTTTCCAGGATAAGCCATGAGTAGCTAGATTAAAAAGAAAACGGAAATAGAAGTTTGTATTTTTACTATCTCTTTATAATCATACTTCCGTACAAATTCTGGCTTGCTTTCATAAACCGCTTTTCTCTCGCAATCCAATTATACATTGTACATGTAACAGTCGATTTATAGCTGTAATTTAAATATTATTTTTTTTGAAAAAAAGTTGTATTTCCATGCAGTTTGTCTTCATTAAATATGAAACTCATTGATTATTCAGTCAATGAAATGACGATACAAAGGTAAACAAATTGCACAAAAAAAATTGAATATTTCTCATGCTTGAAAAAATATACTAAAACCATGTTACATGCTCCGTCTGCGCTATAGCTGAATAAAGTAAAATAATAAAGTATAATAACAAAAATTATTTATGACAATATGGAAAGAGCTTATCAATGTTATTATAATGTACTCTGTACAAAGTACAAATAGGAAACGCGCAATGAAGGGTTCTTTTTTCAACGTTACTACTACTAAGTTATGAACTTACTTTTGTGTGATGCATAATTTCCCAGAAAAATAAATTGAAAACTTTCATGTTATGCAATGTATATGAATATCGAACTTTGTATTTTGATAGAACCGTGAAAGACTATACTTAAATTAAGAAAAATTGTAAAGCTTTTCCACCCCTGCACATATTACACCATGCCATATAATATAGACTTTTTAACAATAATATACAATTTTACCTTCGCTCCCCCTCAGTGTGTTTATGTTATGGAAATGTTAATAAATTTTCAATTTTCGCAGGTTTCGTTTTTCTCAACCAGCCCCGAGTTAAGTAACAAACAGCGTTTCGAATATTTTTCACGAACGATTCCATCCGATCATTACCAGGTGAAGGCAATGGTGGATATTGTTAGACGCATGGGATGGAGCTACATATCAATAATATATGAAGAGAGTAATTACGGAATTAAGGTGAGATATGAGCTTTTTGAAAAGTATTGTGCTGTTACCACAAATACACACACGGTAACAGTCTTTGTGTAAATTTATAAACATTTCCAAATACTTTTGAGTTTGAAAGCATCCTCGAATTTATCAAGTCAATTAGGAGCAAAAAGAGATTTTTGACTTGATGTCGGAAAATTAAAATTTTAATCGGATTCTGTACAACATTTTGCTTTGTGGTAAAATATTAATTTTAATCGTTGAGAGATTACTTCAGGCGTATATGCCAATAGGAGCCAATATGTTTGAGGTTCGAAACCGTATTAATGAAAATTCTATCAAAATCATTTTCCATTTCGTTTATCTATTTTTAGTTCGTTTGCGGCTATAATTGATGGCTGAAACAACAAACTAATTTCTTTGAAATTGTTTCATAAACTGATTATATTAAACAAATTATTAAATAATTATGTTCGTGAAAGAATATGTTAAATTGTGTTATCTAAAAAGTTCCTCTCTAAAAACGTGCGTAACACCCACAGCTCGTCGTTAGCTCACTTATTATACAGAGTATAATTCCCGGAAATGATTTCATTATTCGATTACATAATACTAATCAAGTCCAATCTTTTCTTCTTCTCAAGTCCAATTAACATAATGGAACATATAAACACACAGACAGGATTATTTCTGTCGTTTGATGTTTCATCTGAAGTTTGTGCCTGTTTTATAACAGATAAGTGTAACCTTAAAGCCATTTGTTTTGTCTAGTTCCCTACCCGAATCTAGACTCATAGTTTATCGCGTGTTCGGTTGTTGGACTTTGGAAATTTTCAGGCGTTGGGTTTCAGTCTCAGTTTCCGGTTTTCAATCTAACAATCTAACAAAAATTTTATATGACCCGAATCTGAGTCGTATTCCGGAAAAATCCAACAAAATTATGAAGAGATAACATAATTGGTGGTTACTTCAAAAGCGTATCTAGACAATTTGTTCGCTAATTCAAAACATTTTCCATTCGACTGCAATAAATTTAAGACACAAGCCGCTAGTTAAAATCCATTCATGACCATAACAGCAACCATAAACCAATCAAATACTTACAGGCATTCGAAGAATTGGAGGACCTCTTGGCAAAGCACGATATTTGTATTGCGGTGAAGGAAAAATTGGTGAAAGATTCTGGGGTGGCAGAGGAGATCGCATACGACCACATTGTTCAGAAGTTGCTAACAAAACCACGAGCACGAGGTGAGTGTAGAGTGTTACTAAATGGTTGAAGTATTTTGCTATATACTTACAAATACCACATAACGGTTGCGGTTGTTGGTTTATCATGCATGAATGGTAAACATCTTAGAATAATATTTATTTTAAATTAACTGTTAGATATAGTACTTCTGTTTGTATCCTTTATTATTTTGTATGTTGTTACGTACAACACGAAGCTTTATTCGTATTTTTTACTGGATTCGAGTAGTTGTCGAGAGTTCGGTTGGTTTATATTCTCAGCCAATAGTATAATTATTAAGTCATTTTGTTCTGTGATCCGAATATATTCGCGTTCTATAAATACAAAGTCTACGAAAGGCATAAGTTAATTTTTTATGAATTCATGAACGAATGGGTTGCTCGTTCTTGTAATTGAGCAAACAGAAAAATGTCAGACAACTTAAAGCTCTATACAAGAACAAAATTAAATTTTGGCAAGACTATTTACTCAACAGTAAAAGCCACAGCCATTCAAACATCTAAGTAAAATATTATAAGAAACCGTCAAATTTCTTGAAGCGAATAAAAACCCAAGTCATTTGTTATATAGCAATCAAAGACCATTGTTCCATTCATTCGCTGACGATTACGTTTGTATGGTATTGTTATTTAACTTCTTCTTTCAAACGAATGTATACCCCGTTGCTCGATATTATTCTACCAAAATCTTGCAATAATATTGCATAACAAACACCCTGAAGGCAAAGTGCTCTAGCTTTGTGCAATAGTTGGTAACGATTTCTTTATTCTTGTCACTGTTGGTCATTAGTTATACCTTCCACTTTTCAAGCTACCTTTTTTCGGTGACTGTACTTGACATTCTTTATAACATTCCATTTAACATTTTTCGTCGTCCATGCATATTTGTAAATATTTTATAACGCTCCAAGCCAGATGCCAGATTCTCTGTAAAATAGCAAACGATTTCACAGCAATGTCATGGTGCATAATAATCATTTCTGTGCTATAACTATTTGCAGGCATGGAGTCAACGAAGGCGAAAAGTGGACGCTTTTCATGACTTACATAACAGAATATTTTGTGTAATAGTTGTGGTTATTTACTTGGCCGGACCTTTGGGTGGGTCAGATCCCTTTAGTGGACTGCTTGAATTTCTCCAAGGCACTTCATACACACTTGGTTTTAGCGGAATGTTCTGACTGCAAATACCTTTGATAGTCTTCTACTATCGGTAAGGGAGACAATAATAAGCGATAAGTTTGGACCAGCATTTTGATTTATAGAAAGTATAGATAGTGATTATAAGCCGATATTTTTGGGCGTTTGTAACGATTTATTGAAATCGTCGTGGTTAGTAGCCTCTAAACCGAAGGAAAAGGTTTTTAGCCCCGTACGAAGTACGAAGGGGCTTATAGGATTACGATGCCGTGTGTAATTGATGGAATTCGAAGCAGACGGTAAGGGCAAAGTGTTTGCCTATGTTCATAGATAACGAATCCGCAATAAAAATTTTGTCTGTCCGTCTGTCCGTCTGTCCTTCTGTCCGTCTGTCCGTCTGTCCGTCTGTCCGTCTGTCCGTCTGTCCGTCTGTCCGTCTGTCCGTCTGTCCGTCTGTCCGTCTGTCCGTCTGTCCGTCTGTCCGTCTGTCCGTCTGTCACGTCGATATCTTGAGTAAATCAAATCCGATTTCAAAAAAAAAAAATTTCCCTGAAAGGTAGTTGAAATAGTGAGGCTAAGTTCGAAGATGGGCGATTTTGGGTCGACCCCTCCAGAGCTGGGGCCCCATAAGTGCTTTAACGTTTTCCAAAGATTTCTCTGGCCATTTAAAGGCTACACTTGTAAGTGAGACATCAAATGAAAGGTATTTACAATACCTATCCACAAAAAAAAGTTTATGGAAATTGGATGACCGACTCGTGAGTTAGACCCCTTGGTGTGAACTAGGTACAGGGCGGCAATCCGTTTTTGCTTGTAGGTTAGTCAAATTTGAACGGATTTAGATGGATTTTGATTTATTAGATAGGTATTGACCGTACCAATCAGGGAAAAAAAAGTTTATGAAATTCGGTTTACCGGAGCGTGAGCTAGGTCTCTTGGAGTGAGCTTATATGTGGCTACTCGGCCGTACAGTGAAGGTGGTGTTTTTTGTTAATATCTCGAGTAAAATTTAACCGAATTTCATGAATTTTTTTTTGTTTGAAAGGTACTAACGAATGTAAAGCAGCCGTTGTACTTTCCACCTCCTAACAAAATGGCCGTCGGCCGCCATTTTGGATTTTTTTTAAATCAATATAAATAGGTGAAAATGATAATTCCAAAATCACTGATCAGTGGGAAGTGTAGTTTGTGTTACTTTTGAAAGGAACGTCGTACGGGGCTTCGTAATTGCGCTATGCGCAATTTTTAAGACGTACACATTGCATAAGAATTTTACGACGTTTACGGGCGCAATAGGCTTACGGTAAGAGTAGGGCGACGGACGAAGTAGGGTCACGTGCGCAATAGATGTACGGGTTTGTACGGGGCTCAGTCGCAGCAAACGCTCCGACTGTTCTGACGGCTCGTTTTTAAGTGAAAAAGTCCTTTATCCAAGGACTTGATGCTATATGTACAAGTGATATATATGTATAACTTATCCTACCTGGTAAATCGGTCGCAATTTGTCGTCATAGGCGACACTAAATCGACGAACATCTCTCCCACTTCCGGAATTCCACAAGGATCAATACTTGGCCCATTGTTGTTACTGATCTTTATCAACAGCGTGCCAACGGTATTTAAATCAGCAAACTCATCGCTCTTCGCTGATGACTTGAAGCTGTACATGAAAATTAATATCGAAGACGACTGCGAACTTCTCCAAGAGGACATTAATTCACTAAAAGATTGTTGTAGTACGCGAAACTTATGCCTGAACATCGACAAATGCTTCAGTTTAACTATCTCGAACAAAAGAAACAAAACCAGCTTCGTCTACAACATCGATGACTCGGAACTAGCACCCCTAACCGTAAAATCTGACTTGGGCGTAATATTCGACGACAAATTCAGCTTCAAGGAACACATCGATAATGTCATCAGGAAGGCCTACAAAATGCTTGGTTTCATTTTCCGATCAACCAAATGCTTCAGGTAACCGAAAAGTCTCATCGTACTATACATTGCATACGTGCGAAGCAGATTGGAATACTGCTGTTCCATCTGGAATCCCATCTACAACATGTACAGCGACAGTATTGAAAGAGTACAGCGAAAATTCACCCGCATGCTCCATTACTACAAATTCCATTGGATAAAACCGGATTACCACACTCGACTGAAGCAACTGAACTTACAATCACTCGAAACGCGTCGACTACAGTTCGATGAATTTTTGCTCCATAAACTGGTTCACGGTAACATCGACTCAACCCTGAGCTCTGCACTCAACTTTAATCGCCCATCTCGAGTCACCTGCAACCAGCAAACTTTTTACCTACCGTTCAACAAAAAATCAAATATTCAGCGCAATTCCCCTATGTATGGACTTCAGAGCAACCACAATGAATACTATTCTTCGATTGACATACTGGAACCGAATTTTTCTGTGTTTAACCTGTCACAGACGGAAAGCATATTAACAGTTTTACTATCTGGTCTATTACTTCATTTGATCGAAGATTTTCAGAGATTGATCTCAGAAATCTTTTACTTCATTTGTTTTGAACATGCTTTTCGCTATATAAGAACTCTGTAGTCAGAGCTGTAGTCGTTTATTATTACTGTCGTTGTTGATAACAGATGACAGCCGTCTGTAACAGGTTAAGAACCGAGTTAAGTCTCTCTATGAGATTTAAGAGTTACAGTTTCATCAATGGATGTAAGATCTTTTTCTCTTTAATTTTTTCTCTTCTTTTCTTTGATTTTCGCTCTAATCTCCTTTTGAGACTATGAATTTAATGATTTAATAACGACAACTTATATCGCCCTCACTTGGAAGGGCTGACACTTAGGGCTTAGCAAAATGTCAGGATTCGGCACATTTCAAGTGAATGCGTTTTAACGGTTAATATGTAATTAGGGTAGTGGCCTGTATATTTATCGGAATAAACAAACAAACAAACTTCAGTCTATTTGTACAGGTGCTACCGTCCCACTATGCACGATTGGAGCATTTGTGATTTTTATGCAAAAATGTCTTATGGGTACATTCACGAGTCAGAAAACTACTCAAATTAAAGAATATTGCTGCGTTTCTTATAGATTCAGACGTTTCATGTAAAGAACGCTGAACGAAAAGAAGACATTTTTCAACTCTTTTAAACAGTTTGTGTATAAGAACGAGAATGTTTCTTTTAGAAAAACATTTAAAACTTTCGCAATTGAAATTTTATGCAAATTCTGAAAAGTTTTGTGCATGAAAAATCTGTGTGAAAACAAATGAAGCTAATTTATTTTCCAGCAAACTAAACTAAAGAGATGTTCATTACTAATTGAATTCCCATCCGATAATGTTTTTTTAAATTTTTTGTGGTCTTATGGTATTCGAATACCGTTAATTTATTTGCGAATTCAATTTACATAGCCAAACCCTGAACCAATATTAATCTATTCGACTATTGTCTCGATTTTTTTTCCTTCTTTCACTTTGCTCCCTCAAAAAGTTTGAAACCATCTGTTACCTTATAATTCGCAACCCGCGCATACCCTACGATTTCGCCCTTTCTCCATTTATTTTCATTTAATCTTTCACTAAATCAATAAGAACCAATTCGTTCCAATAACAAAAAAAATGGAATAACGAAGGGGAAAAATTATTGAGCAAAGTTAAACAAAATGTAATAACCTCCTAGAGCGTTAATTACCATCTTTGTTTACAAATTGATGCTAAACAGCCATGCATTACAGACTTGATGGGAATTTTATTTCTGTCCCAAATGACGAATTAATCATCATTAACTTGAGTTACATTTCTCAAAAAAAAGTATAATCCACCACACACACACATCACACAAAATGGAAACGTTTTTCTTACACTCTGTGTAAGTAAATTGTTTATTCCAAGTGTGTGTTTGGGTCGTTTGAATTAATTTATTCCAATTCGAAATGGTGTTTGATTTAATACGTTATTTGTATGCCCATAAAGTATATTGCCAAAATGTATAACAGAGCTATCACATATTTCATTAAAATTTATAGAATATTCGTGAGCTATTTGAAGAAATCTTCGATAGATTTACAGATTATGGATAACCACCTACGAATATTTATTGGAAGGCATTTGACCAGTGCAATAAATAAGGATCTTGTGAACTTGTTTTATTTATTGCACGGTCGTTTGCAAAGCAATAAGAACATTTACAGCCATCTTACAGTAAGATTATGTATATTGCATGAAAGTATGGCTCGTTTGGACTTTTTTGTGCATTTTTGAATGTGGTCCGGATTAATAAGCTGTTTAGTTTCTGAAAGTTCTATTGATTCTATTGAAGGGAATTCCTGCAGTGAAGTAATTCGTTAATTCAAGATCAATTTGTGAACCCGCAATCTCGCTCGAGTGTTTTAATCAATTTGCTTTGAAAACTGTTATTTTGACTCTAAACTTGTCAAAATAACAGTTTTCAAAGCAAATTGATTAAAACACTCGAGCTTAAATACACACTTGTGAGTTGGACACACAAAATGGATCCCTCATGTAACGAATTACTTCCGCCACATCCACTGTAATCTACTATTCCTTCGTTAAACATTGATTTTGGTACGATTTTGGTACTTTAGTCAGAGCTGTTGGTAACATATGAATGCCACCACGTCTGGTCCGTTTACGGTGGTTATTAGGAACTTTTCTTGAAAATAAGAATCGTGAGACTTATTGCCTTATATTGGCCTAATCTCATCACATCTCTTCATCTACAAAACGATTTCAAATTTTACAATTATTGTAAGTCTTCCGCAAGCGAATTGCGAATTAATTGTGTTTCTGGATTGAAACGACACGTAACGTTCGAACAAGTATTTCATGCGTTAATAGTAATTGCCTGAGGAGGTAAATTTGTGGGCTCCGTGATGCGATGAAACCATATTCTTATTGAATGTATTATTCACGCCAATATTTATAGCAAAGGAATTGGAGTCACTCCATTTTGTATAAGTACGGGGAAAAAAACAATTTTTCTCTATACAAAATGTATTACATTCTAAAGAATATTCCACAATAATAACATTCCTCGGCTGACATTTCTTTGAAATGAAATAAGTGTAAAACTGCACAAAAGCTTTTCCGAACGAACGAAATTCGACTTTAGAATGATGTATTACATTTGAACGAGCTTCAAATTCAATTTAAACATACTATATGATGCATATACAATATACATTCATGTGTTACTTTCACATAACAACAACACATACAACTTATACAACTTATGTTCCAATGTTTGTTATTCCACCATTTATATTTTCGTGACACACAGTAGCGAATTACATATTATTGATAACATAAGATACTCATCGTGCCGTCGATCGAAATATACATTCGGTGTCACGTATTTCCGTCAACTTGTAAGTCATTAGAATGTGTGATTGTTACAGTATGGTGCTCATCGAAGTCTCATCGGAGAATAGAATAATCCTGCGACTCAATTTTCTATGTTTGAAGAATGCTAATTTACTTATTTTATGTGGAAATGGTTGAAAAAGCCGACATAAAGTTAAATTTGAATTATTCATTAATAATAACCATTTTCGTTAAAAAGTTGCATCATTTCGATAGAATTGTTATCCACTTTATTCGCATGAGAATAATCTAATTTAGCTGAATAGCATTGAAGTTATCAATCAAGTTGATATATTTCTTTAACGTAAGAGAACGGGTAAAGTGGTATAAATGGTAAGTGCACCGGGATATTACAAATCCTTATTCAACCTTCATGATACTCCGAATGTTATCCGAATGGTCACACACGTTTCGTAAATATTTTTTGATACAAAACTGAACCATAAGTAGCTGCTATATCGCAAATAAATCGTCTTATTGTACATGCATGAAGATGGCACGTACGTACATCAACTTGTTTCTTTTTGAATAGTGCAGCTAAAGTGTATTGTTAATCTTACCCAGGGTCGTACTGTAATAATAGCAAGATTGTATCAGAAGCGTCGTATTTCTGAGAAATTTTAGTTTTCCATTGTTTAATTCTGCAAAAAAAAAAAGATTGCAAAGAAGCTACACTAACAACTTACGTTGGCTTTAGCATTTATCTTTTTAAAGTACTTCTTCGAATAAAGTTTTTAAAAGGAAATTATGCAGCCAGTGATCAGATTTCAAAAATCTTTTCGAATCGGATAAAAACTGAAAAACATCCATAAATCCGGTCAATTATACCGGGGGGATGAGTGAAAGGAAAGCTGGGGCTAAATATTGGAAAAATAACAATATGAGAAGGGTGAATCCCAGAATCCACCGTATTTATCGATGTTTATAGATCAAGGGCAATCTTAACACATAATTATAAATCATGCGCCAAGAAAATATAATTTCTAAAGTTCGTGTTTGGTTTCTTAACAAAAACAACAAATTACGAACATAATGTCGGACATTCTACGCGCAACAAAACAAAACGTATGTTATCTTGATTGTAGCTAATTTTTAAACATTTCCTTGATATGAATAAGATGTTGGTCGGAAGTGCCATAAGAAGTTTAATATCGATATGTCTTATAAATTCCAAAATTTTAAACGGTACAACTGACACATCTATGTCTGCACTTTATATTTATATTTAACATGGTCAATAATAGTGATTCGGAACGTTTGCAAAGGTATATTGCAAAAATGTTAACCATTGTTGGCTATCGATTACATTGTATCTTGTACGGACAGAATACACACATCAATTTCGACATCCGCATATCGATTTTAGTTCAAGATACCAATCAATGTCGCTAACATAATGTAACATCAAAATAATATTATTTCCCTTTTCCGATATATAAAGAGCTGTGTAGGTATGTCATTCAAATATTATATTTATATACGGCAACAATATATATATATATACATTATACTCATGGAAATTTACAAAATAACATCAGAAATTATTATTATTTTCCTTTGGATTATTGTATACATTTTCGCAATGCGACACCTGCGTTTTTTGTTGGTATATTACTTGATTTTAATAAATTATATTTCGTATACCTTTTTACTCGGTGGAATTTCTTTATTCATGTTGACTTAATGTGACACGAGTGTAAAAAGATGTTGTTACGTATGTAAACTCGTTTCATATACACAAACAGATAATAATCAAAGAGAATAAATAATATCATCAATCATTACATAGGCAAATAATTACTAGGGATGGGATGTTTTCTGAATTTGTTTTTCAGATTCTAAAAATATACTTAATGCATTCAGTAAGGCGAAACTACGAACGATAGATCAGTATCGAACAGTCACTTATGTTGTCCTTCTGAACCCGGAGCTCGAATCTCGCTCTCAACGCTCTACTTTTACATAGACCATATTTCTATCTTATAATCAATACACTCACGGAATTTTGAAAACCGACACATTTTCTGTTTTGTGGTTTACAATGAAAATGTGTCGGTTTTCAAAATTCCGTGAGTGTGATGTAATCACTAAATCATCACCGAACAGCTAAACATTTAGTGACTGTGAAATGACTGAACGTTTAGGGCGATTGCAATACCCTATCTAGCAAACGGACGTCGTTTTGACGCAGTCAAAATACCACTTTATTTTGACAAGTATGACACTGAAATTTTTAGAGTGACAATACTTTTTTTTCTTTAACAACTTTAACTTTTGCTTCACAAAAAAACAAAAAATTTAAACTTTATTTCATTTTTGCTCTTTGCATCATCATTGCATGCAATGTAAAACTGACGACTTTCTAAAAAAAAAACGGCGAGTTCCTGAAGATGCAGGGAGTAATAGGTCCGATTCTTCAAGAAATCACCTTTCCATCAGAAAATCGCCGTTTCCTAAGATTTTGTAGGAGGGAATATTCCTTTGTACGAAATTTTCAAAAGGCGAGAAGAAATGACGACCTCCTGAAGAAAAGGTGAGTAAATGAACAATCGTCCACTATTCACCTCTACTATTCAATAAGTCGCTGTTTCTTCGGATAGTCGTCGGTTCTCGTATCGTCAATTTTCACTGCAATCATCATTTAGTTTTAAAAGTGTAAAATGCTCTATGGCAGCACATTGCACGTTTTTACCCTACTAATTTTCCTAGAGAGGATATTGCGAGGGGTGACGGACTTCCATTTAATCCATTAAATCCATTTAATCCATTTAATCCAAAAAAATTTTTTTAGTTTTACCGAAATAATTAATTTGTAAAGTAATTGCGAAAAATAGATTTGCACGATCCCCAGCTCGTTTAAGTACTCGTGAGGTATAGGAAAAAATTTTTTGTTAAAAATTGTATTAAATTTATTTAATCCACTTTACACCAAAAACTCCTAAAAGTGGATTTTTTCGCTCTTTAACATTGTAGTATGAGTTGTAGTACGTGGGTCGATCAAAATCAACAATTTTTAAGACTTTTACAGTATTTGGTAAAATGCACTTTTTTACTATTTAATCCGAGATTTAATCCATTTAATCCAATTTTTATTCCATTTAATCCATTAAATCCATTGAATCCATTAAATCCATTTAATCCATTTAATCCATTTAATCTAGAAGTGAGTCACCCCTCGGGATATTGGCGATTTTCATTTTCAATTTTAAGTTGACGTAAAGCTTATGATTTATAAGCGAACTCTTCATACATTTTCTATGTAGAAGCTGTTTACAATTTTCCAATTTAAGTCATCTTATAAGTGACAATTGCAATCTACCTGTTACCTCTGCCAGTATCCATATTTCACTTGAAATGGAGAAAATCTCGAATTAGAGCATCCACCCAAAACACATTCTTGGCTACTTGAACAGTAGAATCGGCTTCGCCTCGGGTCGACAATCGACATCTAGTGAGAAAAAATACCTTCTTATCTACTTTGGTAGATAAATAACTTTTACATACCTGCATCGAAAATCGTTCAATTCATCAATGAAGCACTTTTTCGGTGCTATCAGCATGTAAAATATTGGCGTGGGGTAATTTGGCACACAGTGCTAAAACAACTAATTTTTCAACTACATAAAAGGTGAGCTCGCACACGATTTTTCGATACCAACCTTTTGTAAAAGGAGTCATTAAGTTGATGACATGGCTAAAAAGCATTTGCAGCAATAAACTTGCGAGTTCACCGTTTACGTAGTTTAAAAGTGCGTTTTTTTGGCACCGTGTGCCAGATTATCCGATACCAAAATATTCTACGTAACCTGGACGAAAACTGGAAAGTCACGTTTTCATGTGGTAATCGACATCGGCTTCGTCTCGGATCAACAAACGTCACTAAAACTCGACTTTTCGACTTTTCCGTACTTGTGACGAAAATATCTATTAAACTCTTTGTCGAATATGCATTGCACGATAATCTTCTTTTTGTGCATTTTCCGATTTTTCAATCATTCAGCTTTGCAAAAACTCAATGCTCTGCATATATATTTTTTTAATGTTGATGTAATGTTTGCACATCAATGGAAAAATGGATATGAGCGAACAAGAAAAATTGCAGTCTTTTGTTGTCTCATGCCGATAAATTTTCACGGATTATACAGACATTGCAGATTTATTATTACAAATGTAAAATCTGGGAAATGAAAAAATACTCAAAAAAAAAACCGATCATTGGGAATCAAATTTAGACATCGTATGCACATTTACAGACCATAATTCCATAAATAGAGAGATGGTTGAAAGGAGAAATATTTTTTTTTTCGTCTGGTATGGGACTTGATATAATAAATCTCTGAAATAATATTTTGTTTGTAAACGGTTCTGTGAACATTATTCAGTTTGAAACTGAATAAAATGCTATAAATCCGTTAAAGTGCCTCCGTTCAATATTTTTATTGTTTGAAAAAATAGCAAATTTTAACCAATTCAAAACGCAGGGTCACTCATACTTTAACGTTATACTTAGGGAATTGAAGAATAATAAAGTGAAGAAAGAAGTGAGCAAAATCATGAATCTACGTATTTACATAACTATGCCCCATCTTTTGGGCGGGTCAGGTCTCTTAACTGACAATTTTATGATTATATTTTAAATCAAATTCATTTTATTTTTCGTTGTTAAACTTCCGAAGCATCACAAATCACCGAAGCATCACAAAAACCTTCGCCTAAGTCCAAATTCTTTGGAAAAGTACTTTTTGTATTCTCAATTTCAATCAACCGGCGTGAGGTAATCTGGCACACGGTGCTAAAACAACGCATTTTTCAACTACGTAAAATGTGAACTCTCACACGCTTTTCGATACCAACATTTTGTAAAAGTAGTCATTAAGTCGATGACAGGGCTAAAAAGCATTAATATTGCGCGTGTCAGGTTACATTTTACGTAGTTCAAGACGTCAATCAGAAGTAAGTGATGCGAATGTATGACAACTAGAGGACTCATTCACTATGTTACAAAATAAAAAGTAAACTCATGTACCAAAAGGAAGTCCTCCGATATTTACTACATTCACAAAACCTCCAATCATGAATAAAATATCACGACTCGTGGGAATTACAGCCCTCGCTTCGCTCTGGCCTCACTCTTTCAAGTCTTAATAGTACATTTTCTACCTTGGTGTATATTTCGAGAATAACTTCGTATGTACAATTGTATATAACGAGCGCCAGCGAGTGTATATACAATTGTACATAAGAAGTGATTCGAGAAATATACACCAAGGTAGAACAATGTTTTATCTCCTGCAAGCTGATATTTCATACATTAGCGAAATAACCACAAAAATTTGGATTTAAAATTAATTAATTAAGCAGTTGTTTTAAAAGGCATTCACAACAAAAAAAAAACATTATACAGAGAATCCTTTATTTACTTACTCACACACATATACTATCCACCTCAACATTTCGTTCAAATCACATCATTCCGACTACTCTGATTATTTGATCGATGTAGAAGTGACTAACGAACCACTACCGACACCAATTGCATCTCGTTATGTGATTTGTTGGCGTAGTGGTCAGCATGTTTGGTTGATATGCTGCTGGTCCCGTGTTCGCTTCCGTTCGGCGATTTTTTTTTTTTTTCAAATATGTAGATGGAAAGTAAATTTACCCTAGGTGGGTTATGTGTGAATTATCCAATCGTATAGGCTGTGGTTATGTATGTGTTTGTGTTTATATGCAGAAACGCGTAATGTATGAAATATCAGCTTGCAGGAGATAAAGTTTTCTGTTTGATACTACTTAAATGTCCTTCCATACATTTGAATGACGATTCAAAATTGGTTTTTCATAAAATTTTGTAAATTTTTATGATTTGGCGCGAAATCTGCTACTTATCTGCTACCTTGATCGTTGACTATCACCGTGATAATTGACTATCATTCGTAGTGATGGCTGACTATGCGTGATAGCTGGATTATAACTAACCGACAAAATCAAATTTCATCAAAGTAACCTTTTTCGAATGACTGAATTTCCAACAGTGTAAGAAACTGTTTTTCTGGAATAAATTCCAGATCCTTAATCCCACAGAGCCCATCTTCGAACTGAACCTCAGGAATTGAATTCTGCGGCGGTTAAGAGAAAAAGTTAGTAATTGGTTGATAACTACTCAAGTTATCGTGTTTATAAGCAAAAAATTGGGTCAAACAATTCCGTTTTTCATAACGTTTTATGCAACCTTTTGGACAAACATTTTAGGGTATTTTTCGGCATAAGACCCTGACTTACAGTCAAGGGAACTATAACTATGGACATAGAACAGCTTCTAGTACTCATTTTTCCAACGTCGAAAAGCCTCCAAATTTTCAAATTTATATGCGAGTACGATTGCATGTGATGTGTGTTTATATTCACACCAAAAAATCATGACATAAGCCTCCGAATATTTCTTATGTTTGTGCTAGAAGCAGAGCTGTGCTATGTATGAAGATTTGAAATGCTTTAAATAATTTCGTGTGAATTTTAATGATCCTCGGCAAAACCTTGATGTTTCAACACCCTTTTACTTAAGACATTGTACACGCTGAAAATGCCAAAAGAAGTGCTTGAAACACGAAAAGTTCAGTGTGTTTGTACGTTTGTAGAATGCAAAACCGCGTTGTTGTGTTAAATATATAAAGTTTATTTCGTGCGAATTCTCCATGATATGCCTTGTGATAAATATGCATTTAATATTAGATTTTCGTTCATATAAAATAACCGCACCCTGTTTCTCGTGTCTTTAGTATTCACAATTTTTGCGCTTGAAGGCTGAAATTCGACGGATTTCGACACTTAAAGTACGATTGAATGATTCATTTGTTCTGTACTTCTTCTTCTTCAAATAGAGGTATTAGCGGCCGAAAAAGTAGCTCTCTTTGGCCGAAATTGGATTTTCATTTATTGGGGAATCCCGTTCATTTTATTTATACTGAGTATATCGCGTATATTCTGAGTATATCCAGTATATCGCGTATATTCTGAGTATATCCAGTACAACGAGTATAAGTCGCATGTGTTTGACAACTGCCACATTTGGAAAAATGAAATTTTTTATGCGATGTATTTCGATCAAACAACATGAGTACCAGAGATCAACATTCCCAGAGAGTTTACCGAGAATTCTTAATTACTCCTGATCTTTTTGACTAAACTCGGGAAATTAGGGTATTTTACATACGAAGCCGTAGTTAAACAAACTTGATCAATCAAGAAACTTCCAATTGAAAACATTGAATTTTGTCGGAAATTTGAATATTTCAAAATGAAATCCAATTCGATACTGTAATAACGAGAAGGCCTCTCACTACTCTCCTTTAAAACACCATAGTTTGGGCATCTGAAAAGATTTTGATGTTGGGGAAGCATAAATTTTTCTTTCCTATTGTGTTTAAAAATCCAAATTATTTTCAAAAAAACCTTTTAAAATCATTCAAGAAAAAACTCCTAAATTCCTAAATTTAGGAGCCGGTCTAGGTCTTAGGAACTCTGGAAATATTCAACTTTTCATCACTCGTGACAAAATGTACTACATATTTACCGACACTACACTTCCGAATCTACTAGAACTTTTCGCATTTCTTGTGAAAAAACAAACCTGTTCCAACAATAAACTTTTATGCTATGTTACCTGTTACCTCCATCATGCTTTAAGTGAAGAAGAAACTTCAAATGTTTACTAGTATAATATTCCACGCGAAAACACTTTTCTTACTTTCAAACAAATCGAACACCAAAGCCACCTTAACCCGATACATACACAGTGTTTATGGGTATAGAACTGCTGGTTTGAAAAGCCCGAAAGACTATCATGACAGCATCGTCAGCAAGAAGAATGAACACAATAAGCAGACGTTGATTTAATGGTGTACCATTTTGAGATTGGCTATTTTGTATACACTTGATACATCAACGCACAGCATTATGTAATCACATCTGCCTCGTACGTTCTACTTTCATAATAAAACATGCATGCAGTGTAAGTATCATCATCGTATACGGTCTTTGGCCATATAAAGTGAATGGTTTTTGTGATTCGACGAGCTTTGTACCGAAAAGCGATATAAAAAGACACTCGTGATCGTGATATCAGTCAATAGATATTATTTTCGATACAAATACAAAAAAAACGGGAAAATAACATGCCTTGGCTGAAGGTGGTGTGTTCCACAACTGTTCCTATCAAGACTTTACGGTTATATAGCCACAGCATTACAGTGTCAGCGTATCATCGTATATAAATATAAATTATACACATAATGTACGAGCATGTATATAATCGGGATATGAGAGTATAATCGTGTAAAAGCCATATTGTTACTAGCTGTTGTTCTTTATTATGCCCATACCATAGCATTTTTATCGTAAACTTTTACTGTGATACATCCATATTAAAAATGAACGAAAGCGTCTCACATTATGTGCACTGTGTTCTATTCAGCACATTATTTAAAATACACACTTTTGTATAGATATACATATAATGCGGGTATGGCACTGAAGATCCTCGACATCTTTTCGCTGTGTAACAACGCTGATCTCAGGCATATATATTTTCTTATGGGTTTTTAGTGTGTAATTTATTGGCAACGTCAATTTAATGTCATTTTGTTTTCTCCTTTTTTTTGCTAATACTTACGATGCAGAAGCATTAAAATAATGAAATACTGAAACACGTCCTTTGTCATGGAAAATGAAGGTATCCCGGGCCGCATTATTTTTTAAGAGACTACAGCATTCAACTTATCATTCCGTAAAATTTGTTTAAGTTTTTTTTTATATTAGCAATTAATTAAAATGAAAGTATCAAGACGTTTTATAGTCAACAATGTTACATTACGAGTGATAAAGAATTCATGGTACAGTAACATCGTCTTTAAATTAAAGTTAATGCTACAATCGAGAATTATATACGTTGTTAATCTGCAAATTCTTAGTGTTTACGGGAGGAATTCTAAAAATGTGCTTCATTGGCAATTTGTGATTGTTACCACTCCGGTTATTAACGAGTTCAATCCACCTACACGATAATAATGATGACTCGAAAAGTTACGAAGAAATTAATCAAATCTCTCGAAGTGTAGCAACGGTAGAGATAATTTTGTGAGGAGACTTATTTGCCCGTCGTCATTTTTAACGAGATAAATCTGATGTCCCTCGAGTAAAGAGAGTCAATCGAATCTGCTAGTTTAATCGTTTGACGATTATAAAACTTTGCGCTGGTGCTCTATTGGCTCTATTGGTTGGGTATATTTGTGCATATCAAGTTTTTCGAAGATAAAATCGAATTTAACGTATCCAAATCCTATCCAAATAAATATAAAACCAAAGAACATATAGCCGGTACGAATAAATTGATAAATGTTTCACCGAAATTCTACCGATAAATTAGATTGTCAAATTATTATTTCATTGATTTTTTTTTCCACAATGTGCTGAAATTTATGTAAAAAAATGAAAAATTTTGCTTCCCTTATTCATACAGTAAAATCCCCTGACATCACATATCGAGAGATACCAGTCTCATACACTCCCAGAAGTAATATATTTTTTGGAAACATTTTTTTTGTTACATGTTTATGACTTTTATGACAAAATAAAAGCTAAATTGGGATTCAAAATTTAATGCTGTTATTGGATGATTGCGTTGTGTTTTGTATCGTGTATCGTGCAACGAAAGAAGAAGTTATAGTACATATAAATGATGGATATGGATATAATCAAATGTGAAATGAAATTTGTCCCAGACTCATTCGCATACAAGCAGCCGTGGTTATTTGCCGCACCATCATGGTGTACGTGGATAACGCCAGATTATGGAAAATCTACGACAAATTTATGAGCAGTTACGGTCGTAAAAATATTTTCAAGGAGCACTCTGGTGGAATTTCTTTTTTTTTATCATTTTAAAAATGCTCAATTTGAAATCTTTCCCAACAGTGTTTTGAAGGTATGAATGGAAAAATATTTGTTTTTCCCCTCGTTGTTCGCACTCGCACCCCCCGCTTTTTTATGATTTTTCAATAAAGTAATTGGACGACAATTTCAAACAGCTAAAAAAAATGGTTTTTTGCTTTTTTATGATGTCGACGACACATTCTTTTTTTTTTCATTCGTTGATAAACGATGATGAAACGATGTAAAACATGTTATTCATTTCTAGTTAATTGGATTGTCCCATTGGAAATTTGCTGGGAAATTGGAATGAACTCAGTAATTTTAGATTAAAATCTAATTAATAAATCGTTTGCGTGAACGAAAGTGTCCCCGGTAGGTTTATAGTATGTATTGCACGGCATAATTCATTTTCTATTTAATACTTATGGAAAAGTTAAACGAGTTTCACCAAAAATTACAATTAAATGCACTAACTCATGAGGAACGTACAGCAATTCTACTTAATTGATACGGTCTCGAGTCTCGAGTGTATTAACCATAAAAACATATAACGAAAAACCGTAGAATTCAAATCGTTAGCATGTAATATTACATCGTCATGCTAACTGTTATGTTCAACGAAAATTATGAAAATGGTAAACCATAAAAGCTTTTCCTCAGTTTAGTATATCCCCTCATAACCCTAAAGGTATTTCTGTAACATTGTAACAACAAGTAAAAGAATCGTTTTCTACCTGTGATAATAAGCAAACAAGAATATTATTATAGTTGTAATTATATCAACAGCTCTTTACCATAATTACAATACTATTGTACCATTCCATCGCCAGTTTGCGTTCCAGAAATTAAACGGAACAGTTAGAGCAGTAAATTTAAATACTTTCATTTCAGAGGAGAACAACCCCGGGAAAATCGTCCTATTCAGATTGTAAAATTTTCCTACATATTCTGTGCAACAACGTTTTAGATTGTATCAAAGCGAATTGTTAAGAACGGCACGGTATGATATTTCGTGACTCCGGAACATCCTTCGCCTAAGGTTGATTAACACAAAATTCGTTTAAACTGAGGCACCAGCGTTGTGCACATAAGTGCAGTATAACCGCTTTTATGATCTTGAAAAAAGTGTAATGTTTGTTATTGCCAAATTATATTCCAGTTAAATATAATGAGAATAATGTGAAGGTCCATTAATTTCATGCTTTTTGAAACCACTGCTGTTGGTAGATTAAACATCAGACAAAAACCCCTTAGAAGAAGAAATGTGACGCAAGTTCTTTACTTACAAAAGTGTTGATATGAGAAAGGGTGACACTCAAAGCTCCGATACGTAAAAATTTAACTGTACCACCAATTCTTTATATTAAAATTCAGCCACCTAATTATATCAAACAGAAACTCTAACTCTAAAGCACATCGAAGCACTCATTTTGTATGTAAATATATGAGGCTTCCCGCTTCCATACAAACTTCCGAGAGCTCGAACTCCCAAACGAGATTTAGGCCCATTTTTTTTTTTGCAAAAGATCTTAGAATCAAGCTTTGACCCACTCCCAAAATTTCATCGAACGCTTGTGCGAATCTCGAGATAGATATTTTTCACCAGCAAGCAAAGGTTGGTAAAATTCATCACTCCAAAATGGGTCAAATTCAACCTTTCTGATAAATAAATCTGAATTTTGAAATGCAATATCTCGGCCAAATCGTAACCAATGTTGACGTGTGATAGCTGACGTCCAGAATGATGTACTTTAAGGGTCATTGAAAGGGAGGGAAGTCAAACAGTTGCTGTACTTATCCCTAAAAAAATGTTTTTTTGTAGTGTGAACTTGCGTCACAGCGCATTACTAACGTAGCGCCATAATCTTACAGCATCCCAGGCATAATGACATAGAAATAAATTATCCAAGGCACAGGCTTTACAAATGTGCATCAAGTAAAACAGTCCGGGTAACTGTTTTAATATGGTTAACGGAATATCAGCGAGTCTTTTCAGTTGAAAATTAAATATCCCTCTGCTTGCACATCATCATGGTATGTAACACTGGGAATCATATAAGCAGAAATTGCTGCTAAAACAAAAGTAGTTTTCACTGGACCCTTTTTTGTTTGGATGTTATTTATTATGCAAAGCTTTTTCGTTCATCCACAATATAATAGGCGTGTCTTTTACATTTGACATGGAATCATTTATTACAAAATCTGACACGAGAATTTATTTTTCTGAATGTTTTGAAGCGACGATTCTATTCTGTGGACGGCAAGTATAGAAATGAAGTCGAGAGTTGGTGGACTATGTCGTATGACAATATGAACGGGATGTGTTTTAATTATTAATTAAATTTTTGTTTTTTAAGATTTTATTTTCATTGAGAAAAGTTTTTTTCCCTTTGCGTAGAAGAAGAAAAAAAAACTTTTTCTTTCGCTAATTTCAAAAGGCATTTGATATGAAATTAGGACGAAAATAAAAATAGGGGTGAAACGTAAAATTTTTTTTCTAGCTTCAAATATTTTGTTATGAATTTTGCTAATTATAAAGGCATTCAACACCAGCACTTAACATGCCATCCCGTTATACGTTCGAAAAACTTTTATTTCCCTTTCGTGTTATGGATGGCACCCTATTAATTTTCATACCCATATTTTATCCGACTCTTACCACAATTGTGTGAGCACAAAACGAACTTAATTATAAATTTTCCATTCACCACTCATATACCTTTACTATATATAACATACAACTGGTGTGTTATATATTCATCCAAATTTATATTGTTTTCGATTTATATTTTAATAATTATTTGTTTTGCTTTCGTGTCTTCTAGGTGCTATTATATTCGGATCCGATCAGGAAGTACGTGAAGTTATGCTGGCTGTGCGACGAAACAATGCAACAGGTGCTTTTTCGTGGATTGGTTCAGATGGGTGGAGCGCACGTAATTTAGTTTCAGATGGTAACGAGCCAGAGGTAATTGATTTAACTTTTTCTTTAATTTCTGGCGGACAAATTAGTTTTTGTTCTGATGATAAGTGGTGGTATTTAGCGATATTGTCAGACGTATTTTAATCATTAAATGTCAAGAACTACTTAACAGAAAAAAATGAATATAAATTGTTGGTTCATTGTAGTGCTTTTAATTAAATGTTTGAAGTAAATTGATCGTCTGAAAGCCATACAAGGTGCCTGGACTATTAATTAAGACTTCAGAATATAGCAATTTCATTTGGGAAGAAAATTTGCGGTAAAAAATTGTTGAAATTTTATGGTGTGCCAGGGTTGGATTAGCACATGGCCAAGGTGGGCCTACAAATACAAGATTCTAAATTCAAATTAATATACTAAAACGGTGTTTGTTGCATTGCAACATTATCAGTGATTGTATAACTGAGAAATCAAACAATCAAAATTTGTTTTATTGAATATCGAATCCAATTTTCAATATCTATTTCAATTATTTGGCTAAATAACTGATTAAAAACATTGATACAGTAAAAGCGGATAAATGAATCGAATTAATAATGGACTGGGAGATTTGAAAAGTACCTACTATAGGCGTGAATAATTAATCAAAATGTAGTGAGAACGGATTATGCGATGACGGTTTTTGGTATTTAATTTTCCATAAATATTCCAGCCGTGACAACTAACTACATTTTGTGTCAATAGTAATTTGTTCAAACATTGTAGCTTAACACAATTTCTGCAAAACCTAAATATACTTCATTGTTTTAATGGATTGTGTGTCCGCAATCTAATCCTGAACAAAATTATTGCTACACATTTGATGACAATAGAACTATTATATATAAAAGCTATATATAAAAGCGTTATTTGGATGTAGACCCCGTTTAAAATACTATTGTTACTATTCGCATCCTTTTCAAATAAACTACTTCCGTTGAACGAAAGCAACAATAATTACGGTAAATGTTCCACATTTTGTCGTACTCATATTTCGTCCCTAAATACGCCCACGCAGAAATATATATAATTTCGTGTCCAACGTCTATTTCCATTACCGAAGGATACATTTGTTTTTAATAGTCTTAAAAGCTTTAAGTTTTATTATATTGTCAAACAAAAAGTCCATACTCATCATATCTCTTGTACAAACAAATGCCCCTCTGCCACACACATGCCTTGACCGAAACATTAAATTTAATAGCTTCGAACAAAAAGACGAAAGCACTGAAATGACTCCTCTTCGAAAACCCTCCATCCAAGCAGCGTTCGGTTTGTGTGTGTTTTTTTACACATTTCGAAATGGATTATAAATGGGGATGTATTTGTGTATAGTAACCATAAAAAAGTTTGTCTCTCTTTTTTTCGTTCTTCTTTTTTTTTATCTAATGCACACAATCAAAATTTATATTTATCGAAATTTTATATGCTAATCTAAAAAGTGAACAAAGAACCCATATAGAGAAAATTTCCTTGTACCGTACGTGGTGTGGTACGTGTGGATGGAAAAGATTCATAAATCCATGAAGTGCTTATATGATTGCGGTATTGTTTGTTTTTGTTTTGTGTGTTACACAGAAGTTTGCCTAGAATATGTTTTTTTTCCGTTCTTTCTTTCACTTTGAAAATCGATTTTCTCAAATCGGTTTTTATTTTTGTTTCTAACGCTTTTACCCCAATATTTTCATTTTCATAATTTTTTTTTTCTTTCTACTTTTTCACAGGTAGAGGGCACGTTATCGGTACAACCTCAAGCGAATCCGGTTATGGGTTTTGAAAAGCATTTTCTTGGGCTGACGGTGGAGAATAACCAGAGAAATCCTTGGTTTGTGGGTAAGTGTAAGATAAAATGGACTTATGTAGTTGACTGAGGCGTATTTTGTATATATGTAATACACGTTTGGGGAAACGAAAAATGTTATAAAAGAAGCCACCACGTAGAATATTTTCTCCTGTTTACAACTGATTTAGACCGAGTGCCTGTGTCACTCATATGAACATGATTTGCGACCTAGACTATTTCATTATATTACTCGTTACGAAAACTATTTTATTTCCGACTAACTCCAATGTTCAGGTAGCTCCATCAGTAGATCTATATAGACTCACGCCCTTTATGTACAAGTCATAGTTCATAGGGTTTCTCTTAGTCATAAAGTCTCTGCTGTAAGTTAACAATAGTCTGCTCTATATACCGCAACAGGAATCTAAGAAAAACCAAGATTCTGAACACAATTCTCATAGCTTTCCTGCTCATCTTATGCTATACTGAGTCATGTATATGTGTATGTAAAATTCCAATAAAACTAAGTGTCAAAATTTAGGTATTGCTGATAGCCACAGAATGAAATTTATAAAATGAAATTTCTGATCTATTTAACAACACGACAGATTTTTCAATCAATTATTAAATACGCCAGACCTAGCTTCTGTAGCGCTCCAAAATTAAGGTAAAAAAACCAATGTTTTTGCTTATTGAAAGTGAACAACATGACACAGGTTTTGAACCGTGGCACTTTATGAGAGACTGATATAAACCCAGACTCTCGGTCTAGATTTAGCAGACGTGTGCGTTGAACAATATGAGCTTCAACATTATTTACAGCATTTAAGAACCTATACAAGGACACACGTCTACTTTTATATCAAAAGTTTAAGATTTCCGTGCAAGATAATCGTTTATTTATAGATATTGTATCGTGTTGTGTCAAGGTTAATACGCCTAATATTTTTGAATTTTGGTTCAGCCGTAGATAAAAGGTAATACGAGGTACCAATGCTTCAGTAGTATTGAATCGGTACTTTTGTGGCCCACACTATTTTTTTGAAAGAGACATGTAGTCATTATCGTATTTTCAATGAGAAATTTATTTTTAAATTTCGATTCGGTTCTTAAAGCTTTAAAAGTTTGATTAAATGTTTGCAAACATAATAGCTTTAACGCTGGCTGAACAAAGACAATTTTTTTTTTATCACAAAGACAAATAAACTGCACTGGACTTTTAAAAGTTATCCAAAAGTTTTATTGACTTAAAGCAACCTTAACTCGGTAGGAAAACTAATATCATTATTTACATTAATAAAAAAAAAAGTTGAAAAAGTACATAGTTACGTAGGTAGAAGTTGAAGTAAAATTTGAAGTTCATTTTAATGTCGTAGACGTGTTCAGCATAATTAATTGAATTCCCCCTTTTTTTTAAATCGATTTCAGAATTCTGGGAGGACCATTTCAAATGCCGTTATCCGAACAGTTCGCTGACGCCGTACAATAAAAAATATACCAAACAATGCACGACCAAAGAAAAATTATCAAAGGATGCAACTGCATTTGAAGACCAATTACAATTCGTCAGTGATGCTGTAATGGCATTTGCATATGCACTAAGGTACGAGAAAATGTCACTGTTTTATTGTCAGTCTGTTTTTTTCTTTATTCTTTCCATTTTTTAATTACCAATTCGATTTGCATTGCAAAACAAACAATTGCATTAACGTAAGCGAGTTAAGTTGTACACAAGTACATCACTCAGCTTATACCTTCAACTGTAAAGTATTGTATTATGAATTTCTCGCTCTAGTGAAACAGCTCTTATAGTTTAATTATGAAAGTTTTTCGCATTTTATTTGTAATAGCAGCAAATTAGTAAACATGTGCACTTCAATGTGCTGTGTTTTTTCGAGCTACGTTCGCATGAGAAATTTGAGGAATTGCAAATTTGTTTAGTTCGATCTACCGAAAGTTTCATTTAAAAAGGATTTGTGAAGGAAGTTCTTTTACGAATTTCTGCACAAGTTTTAACGACGTTGTTATTATATAGTTGGTGCAATGTTTTGCACAATCATAAAAAAGAAAATCTTTTTTTTTTTTGAAAAAATATTTACGTCCAATGCTCAGTCCAATGAATTGAAAATAGAGACTCTTACTAAGAGTGGTGTTGTCGTAAGCTGTTACTATACCATTCCTGAATGCAGTTCAACTACTTGGAATAAAGTTGTTATAATAATTCTCGCAGAAAATCAGCTTATTAACAATTTCTATCGATGTTTTGGATAGTTGGATCCTTTAAAATTCTATTGAATGGGATGGTATGTTCTCACTGAACACGAGAACATTCTTAACTTTCCGATGTAATAATGATATCAAAATTCTTCCGCTAAATAAAGTTTCACATTTCTGAATATGCACATTATTGATGCACGGATGCATTAATATTTTGTTAGTCGGTCGTAGGCCAATACCATATGCAATAATATCAGATATAGCATTACTGAATACAAATTGCAAATAAATTGAAATAACAATTTTCCAACAAGCGCATTATGTCTGTTCAATAAATCATGAAATGAATCAACGAAATCAGTCAATATATATATATATATCGAAATCGGTTTAGCGAAGGAACTTACAGAACTTTGTTTTGAAATTTAATGTGATTTAAGTGATGCACTCACTTTAAGTCACTGGATGTACAATATTGTGTTTATGGTGTGGGCTTGCGACCAAATTAAACGGAAACTGTGAACTGTTTCCCGTAGTTCTTCTTTACGTTATATTGCAAACGAAAAATAACTTCACCTCTTTTATGTTTTCAATCAAGTCGCAACGAACAGTGAACACAGAAATTGATTAACTGCAGAGGAAAACAAATAAACCTGCAGATACTTGGTTTCGTTTTTGTTTAATAAGAAAATCTGTTTTTTTTTTTTTTAAATATATATAAAGGAAGGTAAGCATAACTTCAATTGAACGTCGTTTTTCCTTGTTTTATTTTGCGACAAAACTGTTTCGTTTTTTGTTCTAAACGATTATACTCTTGGTTTGTGTAAAAAATACCTTTACTGAGAAGGGAAATTCGACAAGATTGGGAGTTATTGTGGTTTGTCATTGATTTCCCAAGAATTGCGTTACGCAAATGAACAATAAAAATAGAGTGATGCTATTCGACCGCGCGGGCAAATAGCCATTCCTAGCAGTGACGACTATTTGACCGCGCGGGCGAATAGCCATTCCTAGCAGTGACGACTATTTGACCGCTAGCGGGTGAATAGCCAGATCTAGCAGTGTAGACTATTTGAACGCGCGGTCAAATAGCCATTCCCATGAGTCCAGACTATTTGTCCGCGCGGGCGAATAGCCAATCCTACCAGTGTTCAAATAGTCTACACTGGCAGGATTAGCTTTCTTTGACTCCTGATATATTTTTTCTTTCAAGCAGTAATTATTAAAGATGAGAGGGAACTCTATCTGTTAAGGGCTTTCAAAACTTGAAATTCATGCTACTACAAACCGAGAAACATCATTACATAATATTAATATTGATTCACCCTTTTGTAAATAATTTTCTGTCTTACTTTCACCAACGCATAGCGCAACAGTTTTTCACGTTTCTACTAAAGCCTCCAAATCACGAAACATTGTAAAATTAATTCAATTATTTATTTGGGACTGCGAAAGTGGACTGAACTGACTCACACTTCACATAGACATAGATCTGGATCCACTCCCAATTAGACAGCTTTTTAAAAGCGATAGTAGCAGTCATACATGACATCTAACTGCGCCTTTGCCTTGACTAGTTTCAAGTTCTCTGCAGGACCATAGAGGGCATCATTATCATTACACACGTCACATGACTGTCCTAAATGTTAGCACTTAAATATTACTGTGCATGCAGTCAAACTAGTTACTTTATGTATTTTCAATATAGTGAAACATTATAGAGAATTACCGGGGATCTGACAGTCCACATCCATCATACATACCCCTCCATGCATCGCAAAACATCGCGAAAGTAGACCTCCAGCACTAATCTACTCTAATATGTGTGAAACGTCTAAGACTCAAAAAAAGTTTCGTAAAAGGAAAATCTATTCCGATCTGCATGAAACACCTAGTTTTAAAATTTAGTTTGTAAAGGGAAATTTTCTCTAATTTGTCCGAAACGCCTTGGTTTATGATTTAATTTATAAAATTTATAAAAATTGACAACTTAGCTATATTATAAAATTATTGTATCTGGATGTAAAACAAGCAAATACCATCGAGTTGTATTACACACAACGAGCTTTAGCGACATTTTTTGCAATGTATCGCATTCATTTTTGCGAACAAAAAAGAAGAAAAACCAATTTATTCTTTTCGACAGTGGAAATTATCAATCTAGACTTACCTATGTGTTAACTATCGTGCCTGTTATTTGCATGAAAAAGTTAGACGATACGGGTATTTAGATGATATTTTACGAAATATATTTCCCAAAAATATAGCTTGAAACAAAAAAAATTCAAATGATTTCACGATAGAAGCGGTCAAATAGTCTACAAAGGAAGAACTGGCTATTCGACCGCGCGGTCAAATAGTCTACTAAAGAAGAACTGGCTATTCGACCGCGCGGGCGAATAGTCACTCCGATAAAAATAACTCCCAAATCAGCAAAACACGTCGAATTTCGTTTTTCTCTCCCTGTAATGTAATCATTCAGTTTCAAAATTGTATCTGACTGAACATTGAAGTCAAAAATTTAATCATTCGGTAGAGAAGGATCAAATCTTTAGGTAGTCAATGTTTTTATAGGAATTATCCTACGGTCTCCGGATTACTGAAATGGTTCACTCTCAAATTCTGGGATGAAATTGCCATAGAACGATTAAATCTATTACCTCTTATCATTAAAGTCGATCGCACAAAATTTTTTACTCCATTTTATGAAACATTCATTAATTCTACATAAGGGGACACCTTTCGATTGGCCATGTTTGTCGATATGAACAAGAAATGACTAAAAAAGGGTTTACTTTTGAAAATTGTAATTCTGAATTTTTCAAAATTAAAATTCTCTAAAAGCACTGAACTAAACCGAGAAGATGATGTTATTCGGACTCGGAATATAGTTCCGTCTGTATTTGTCCAATAGCGACTGGATATAGTATGAAATGCATTGTATAATTTTAATAAAGCAATTCAGTTTGTAAATGCCATAATAATTTGTGAACAAGAGAATTCCGATGAAGATTATTTTCCGTGCGAACTTTATAGCGCATATGTGGCATTTCCCTTTACAAAATTTTCATTTTTATTTCAAGCTCGGTTATAATGGCTCTACGTACACAACTTTCGTTCTTTATTGATTTCAAGAACACGAAAACTCATTAAATTATTGTGCTGATATGGAGCACATGAACGTTGTACCGAAAAAAAAAATGTTCAAATGTGACACAGAGTGGCAGAAATTTCAGCAAATAGACAACGTTTCCGAACGTTAAATCCGTCAAAACAACAAAAAAAAATTCCAGTTTAAGATTTACTCCTGACATAAACGAGAAGAAAAAAATCTTATATTTCCCGCTCACATGATTTTAAATATTTTATCCGTTTCCGTTTCGTTATTATTTTCTGTAGTGCGCTATGTCTTATATTATTATAGCTGTGGTAGGTGTACATGTGCGCGCCTTTCTCCGAGTTAAGATATACAGCACTGTAGATATGAATATACACAATGCAGTGAATCGGTTGTTGTGCGGAATGAGAATTAGAGATTTTCGGTACATCAAAGCTATAACTTCCATATCACACAACCGAGTGAAAGGAAATGTTTACGCACGAACGAGAATTAGCCATACAGAAGCTGGTGTGGAAAATAAAATATTTTACATTATCTTGTCACATATTTCTGACTGAATAAATAATATGAGTCTCGTGATTTTGATTGTAAAGAAGTTTTAAATGGAAATAATTTAAGTAAAAAGTAACAAAAACGAGAGTTTTATTTATGCTGAAAGACGACTTTCTTTTCAATTCAATCAATAATAATTATACTTCCGATGGAATGATGTCAAAATATTTATTTAAATGGAGTAACACAAAATTTCAGTCAGTGTACAGCACTTTTTAAACTCCATGGGTATTTCCATGCAATCATTCAATATGTTACTTTTTCAACAAAATCTGAGAAAAATGTCATTCCGCTTAAAATTCTAAGGACTTGGTTATGTCACATGGATTTTTACTCAATTTTCCTTTCGATTTTTATGTAGAAACAAGCGACGAGAGGAGACGGGCTCAAAAAGCCGGAAAAGGATTTCAATAAGTCCCTACTGTTAGTCTATTCCTTGGTCTTAATAAACATTTTTCTCTGTAATAGAATCAACGTTACAAAAAACATTTTGTTGATCCAATCAACATTCCCAGATCTTCATATTGATGAATGGTTTTGACTAATTTGACTAAATTAATGTAAAACATATCACCTGAACAAGCAGAGCAAAATCGACGGCACCCTCGACATTTTCCTATTACCTCTCTCATTTCTGTGCCCACTTTCTGACACAAAAACCATTCAAAGTAAAATTTTCCTAGCTTGAATGTATAATCGAGTTTAATGCAGGGTCGGACTGGATTCCAAGGGCAGCTCGAGAAATGCTATGAAACGGTACGTAAAATTTATTTTTGAAGTTATGAGCGGTTATAAGACGACGCTTGCTAGCCCGGTATGGCCAGTCCGACTCTGATTTAACGTGATTTTATTTTAGAACTATGAACCACTACAGATGGATCGAACAAATTTTAGCAAAATTTGTTGTATAGCTGAATAAATATTTGATGGATGCATTTTCGCTCATTCATTGATTTCAATGAATAAACAACCCTCACCGCAGAATCTCTGTCGGATAGTTCCTTAATACATTGAATTTCAGGCGGTTTAAAAAAGTTTACAATGAAACCTACAGATTAATTAATTGGAGTAATCGAAATAAAATGAATATGAAATGTATGCATAACGAAGTGTTGAACAATAATTACCAGATCTGATTAGATTTAATTGAATTCTATTCAAGAAGCCTGGATGTCACAAATTTCTCTGTAAAATAAAACGAAACTGAAATTAAGAAAGACATTGTTAGTACAATTAGCACAAATTTCCCATTGAAACTATTTTAGTTACACTAATTATATGCAAACGTGCATGAACGACGTTCATTCAAATACTTTTACTAATTTATTTTTCTGAACCAGTTAGTCGAATACGAAAGTGTCGGAAATTCTGCGAAAACTTACAAAATAAACGGATGAATTAGACAATTTAGTGCATACAGTAGATACCACGACATGGTAAAGTAGACACAGGCAGGAGCGGTTCATGTTCCGTAAGTCAAATTAGTTCAGACCCGACTGAAGTAGCTGCAAAAGTAGTGCTAGCCAGAGCGGAGAGCCAAGATAGTAACTAGAGGAAACTTTCTCTTTAAAGTTTCACTAATTTGATTCAAAATTAAGAGCTATGGCTCGACTAATACAATTTTTTCGAGTTTTCCTCTAGAAGTACACAAGCCGAGCGATAACTTTTAATTTTTATGAAGCGATACCTTCAAAATCTGTTTTCTGGTGCTAGCTCAAGTAGAAATTTTAGTAGTATTGAGCAACACAATGATTGAAAAATTGTCTTTAAAGTAGAAATGAAGTCCCAAAAAATCATTATAATTCACACACTCAGCTCCTTATATCCAGAAACTTTTATCTCGAAGATATCATTTTCCATATTCCATAAACTTGTTCGAAGCTAAAAGTAATTACTCTAAGGTTCAAAGTGATTAGTTTCACTTCCACTGGCTAATTTCAGGATAGAAAAGAAGTTTCCGAAAAGATTGTGACGTACTATGTCGTGGTGGTACTAATCCAATTACGAAATTAAACCGGAGCTTATAAATATGTCATTGAAGAATACGTATGCGTAAATGTGGGCTGGCCATGACCAATTATGCTAATTATGGAATTGCCATCACTGATGCACGTTAATTCGTTCCAACTTCTGATTAATATTTCCAGCGTGTATACGTTTGTTTGCACATCCGTTACCAATGTTAAATCTATTATTTCCGAAAAAGAAACTTTTGATGTGGAACATACCATGTAGTGTGTCACACTACACATTCAAATTAATTGAAATTGTTTAACAAAAAGTTTAAAACAAAAATTTCAGCGACATGCACAAAGCTTTATGCAAAGGACGCCCGGGGCTATGCGATGCAATGAAACCAACAAAAGGGGCTGATCTGTTAAAATATCTACGGAAAGTGAATTTTGTAGGTAAGTGACAAATTTCAAGTTAGCTTTTTTTTAAACTCAAACCTACGCACACATGATTATGATGCAATGATGCGCGAAGTGTGTTATGATGGGAAATTACTTCTAAGCGAATGAATGTGCAGTAAAATATTGATCGATCGATATATAATACGAGTGCGGATGTGTCTTTAACATGTGAATTGCGAATTATTAACCTTTAATTAGCACTTAGTTCAGTAAATGATATGATAATATTTAAAAGACCAGAATTAACGCCACTGGTTTCTACATCGAGGAATAAAGAAACAAATGATTTTCATTCAAATAACGAAATGTTGGAGATTGAAATTTTCGCTTTCAATAAGCGTGTATGAAAGCTCGTTTCATCAACATAATATAACTGTGGCTACGATTAGGAAATCTCAACACTAAAAAATTCTAATCTAAAATGGAAATGTTATGGATATCCTTTTCATATCCTATCATAAAACTTAGTGCCATTCATTTTCATTTTTTACGACATCCGGCATTATGTTAAGCTCGAAAAAAAAAATTTGTCTGCTCTTAACTGCATATTTTAGTCTGCTCTGGTTTATTTTACGACAATTTGTTGAAGTAGCTTTTGATGTTACCGTCTTCAATGAAGTTTATTCTCCAAATAAAACTCCTTCTTAGAAATAAATGAAATTGAGTTCTTTGCGAAAGAGATCTCTTTGTTTACTTTCTTTCATAAAACAATGAACACAATTTTCCGCCAAAGATTAAGTGCAAACGAGAACTAACTTCATTAATATTGCAAAACAATTGACATTTAATTTAAACAGGATTAAGCGGAGATAGATTTCACTTTGATTCGAATGGCGATGGACCGGCACGATATAACATCATTCATTTCAAGCAAGTGTCAGCTGGTAACTATAAGTGGGTTAAAGTTGGAGAGTACATCGAAGGTGAACTGCGGTTGAATATGTCAGGTAATTTAAATACTTTGATAGAGAACGTGTTATAAAAGTTTTAGCTGCCAAGAGTCAGTGAAAACAAATGTTTTTGTTGAATCATTTTTCATTTCATCACATGAAAGTTAATGGTATTGCGATTTTGAAATAAGGTGTCGACGAAACATTTGAAGATTGTAGACTGTACAGTTAGATCCAATGAAATTTGAGCGTGAATTTGCTTCAGCTGTTATTCAGCTGATTCACACAATCAATCGAAACTGTTTATACGGTTTTACCACAATCACGCGCGCGCATGTAGTAGCTTCAACCGTATAAAACAAGTATAAACAGTTTTGATTGTGTGTGTGGATCAGCTGAAAAACAACAGAAGCAAATTCTTGCTGAAATTCACTGCCTCTGACTGTAGAACATTTTAAGACACGTACGAAGGCAGCTGACAGAAAAATTTCAGATTGTGTGAATTTCAAAAAGTGCTCATTACGTACGTCCTTGTTTGGAAATTTTTATTTAGTCAAATGTGAGAGCCGAAGGCAAGGACTGCATCTGCAATAACACAAGGCAAAGTTTTTACTTCCAAACAAATACGTTAATTTATTTTATCGCATACGCGGTGTGATTCCCCGAAAAAATTATTCACCTAGGATATATAAACAAACATTATACTTCTGTAAATTGTCAAAGTGTCATTCGCATATCTTGTTGTCTCGTTTTCGCTTATGCGATAAAAAAGAATATGCACGTATGACAAGCCGTCTCGGCAAGCCTCGACCGCTTTGTCATACGTGCATAATATTTATTACTTTACTAATGAGGTAATGTGGCCTTTCCTTCACTAGTGAAGACCCTTTCCCTCGCTCGTAAAGTAAAACGCCATACTTTACACGTGAAATAATTTGATATCTCGTATCACGATGAGTAAAAGTACCTCGGGCTGAAGCCCTCGGATACTTTTACTCATCTGGCTTTCACCTTCATGATCATTTCAGAGATGTCTTAACCTGTTATTTATGCACAATAACTACCGGAGAACGCAGTGTCGCACTGGCCCTATGGGCGTTCGGGCGATTCCCGAATAGCTTTTTGATTTTTGTATGGATAAGGGGCAACGAATGGCCTTTTGAACAATTTCTTTATACAACCAACGCCCCAAGGGCTTTTTTAAGCCAGTCCGGCACTGGGAGAACGTAGAGCATTGGGTCCGTTTAGTTCTTATAAATGTTTTGAGAGGAAAAAATGATAAAATCAAATCAAGCTAAAATAATCTTTTCTGGGAATTTTCTGTGTAGCGTGATTCGAAAATAAGCGATCATTTGAACTGTTTTTAATACATTTGCAGTCTTTATTCAGTACATAAACTCGACTAACCGGTATACATGTACGCGCATACAAGATCAATTACAGTGAATAAACCTTACAAATGTAATAAACACAGTTTAAATGCTCACTATGTAGGTCTATACTTATTTCAAATCACGGTTACATACTACGTCAAAATCACAACTTTTTTATTTGTAATTTGAGTAAATACTACAGCCTTATCGCTGACGCCATAGTTACATTTTAGTTCAATTTTTATTTATTTTGACCCACAGTTTCATCCAATTTTTTTCCCATCTAATCCTTTATTATAATGCAAAAATTTTCTTGCAATTTTCAACCCGAGGCCCTGCCTTTGTCGTCGTCGTAAAGAGCATCCATTTATTGAAATAGTTTTAAGTGCACATAGCTGCTCTTTTGTGCAAAAAATTTAACCTACTTTTTGTTTTGCATTCTTATCAAACCAAGCAAAAGCAACGTATTGCGTGCAACACAATATAACGTATTTGTATCATTAATTTCTATTTTTTATTCGTCTCTAATGTTACAGAAGTGCAATTTAAATTCCATCAACGGAAACCACCTGAGTCGGTCTGCGCTGAACCATGTGAACGGGGTCAGGCAAAAAAATATGTAAATAAATTTTGTATAATAAACATGTAATCTTACGAGTCTATACTATAGACTCTATAGCCTTGATTGAGAAGACAATTTGTTTGATGATCGGGGAAACTATGTTTTGGCGTGATAACTGAACTTAATAATTTGATGAAATATTTTTCCCGATAGGTCGAAGGGGAAAGCTGTTGTTGGCATTGTTTCAACTGCACTACATATCAGGTACGTGCATTATTGTGTGTCTCTGCTTTATAGCGAATAATGACAAATCGTTGTATGATCACAGCAATTATCCAATATAGTTCTATGAAGACTACTCTCGTATGCCATAGATTTTCCACAGATAAAAGATATTTTATGCTTAGAATATACATCACATTGTTGTTTGCATATCGGTTAAAATACAGCAAAATGTGAAGAAGCAAAATGTAAATTTTTAATTTAAAATATTTCAACGATTTTATTTGCAAAATATTGTAGATACAGCACATTTGAGGATCAAAGTGAAATTTAGCATAAATTCGTTTTTAATTTTGAAAACAAATCTTTTAAGCCGAAGAAAAATGTCTGTGTAACGCTCTGACACTTCTTAACAAGCGTTCTGCTCCACTGTGGGTTTTAAATTAAGTTTATTGTCAATAGCATAAGGACATAGTCAGTCACCTTGGTTATAACAGCAATTTCCTTTTATACTCCACTCAATGACCCTTACGAGTTGAAGCAGTTTTCCACACTACAATACAATGGAAACTTAAGAGGATAAAATTTGTATATTTCTTTTCAATGTTTTGGAAACTGCAAGTGCAATACGGTTATATTGAGAGAAATATTTTAAACGAGAAACCTATTTTGTCTGGAATGGAAGAAAATGGAACATAAAACTATTGTTAGTTGAGAATATTTTCCACCTAATTGTTCACAATTGTCCAGGGCATATTTTTTATAAAATTATTTTGGTCAAAATTTTCAAAAGCTTACGTACCGATATTTGCCAGAACTTACCGAATTTGTTTTCGAAATAACTCGATTTGACTCATCGCACAAAGAGCAAATAGTGATATAAAGACTAATCGCACTTTGAGCGAATAGTGAATTAAAGGCTAGTTGCACTTTCACTATTTGCACTTTTTCACTAGTCTGATTACTTCATTGCGTCATAAAAAGCTTATCAATCTAGTAGAAAAGTGATAATACAACCGACAATTTTAGCTTAGAAACTTTTGTTCCCTTTACTTACATTACCACAGTTTCTCATTACACATAACCACCACTTTTGTTTACGCACGTTTATGGTGCTATCGATAGGGAATTTCAAGGTGATCATTTCGTAGAATAATTTTTTTTATAACGACTCTAAGAAAATTTGAAAATTTCAAAATCATTCCTTTTTCAGAGTTTTTTTTTCCGAAATGAAGCGACCCGGCCGGTTTTGATCTGATGGTAGTTTGTAGAGAATTAACAGAAACAGACGATTCTAATGAAAGTCCAATTTTATGGTTTTGTCAATGAGCTTCCCGATGGTGAAAAAATCAGTTTAAATTGTCCACATTCACAAAGTAAAAATGTTAAATTTCTTGTTACTGCATATAATTGTTCGGTAGACCAGAGATAACCAGTTAGCAATTAGTTTCATTTTTAGTCGAACATTTCCATACATTTCCATTAAAATATCTCAGGAATGTGGGCACCCATAAGAAAGTTTTTTAAGATTTTTTGAAAAAATTGAAAAACCCCTGCCCAATTTCGAAGTGACTATTTGCACCCGGGTTGAACACTATTTGCACCCAACCCAATCCCGCTTTGGACTTTAGCAATTATATTTTTTCTTTTACGAATGGGTCCGAACATACTGTGATGGACTTTAGCAATTAGATTCATCCTTTTACGAATAGGAACGAAAATACTGTGATGGACTTTAGCAATTAGATTTTTCCTTTTACGAATGGGTCCGAACACACTAGATCGCAGCTCCAAAAGTTATCTACTTCAAAAACAGAGTTCTGTTCTACTACAGATTATCGTCACAGTATGAACAAAACCATCGGCAGTGCTTTGAATTTTCTTGTTTATCTACACATTTCAGGTAATGTGCTGTGTACTTGCCTCGATTGGTTCCATTTGTTATGTACTGATATTACTGCCGCTGCAGCAAAACAAGTAAATGTGACATTCTTTTGCAAATCTTGCAGAATCTAATTTTTTTTGTGTACTTTTCCACACTGAAATTCTTTCTTTTTGTATTTGTGATAAATAAAAATACAATTTTCATTCACTAAGTACTTCCTTTGTTACTTTTAACTTAAACGGCAGCTTTTTCTAATAGTTTCCATATAAAAAAAACGTAATTTCCTTGAATTTTGATATAGTTGGGTGCAAATAGTGTTTATATGACTATTTGCACCCGGGTGCAAATAGCATCTACCGCCCAATTTTTTGTTATGTTAAATGGGATGTGCTAGCCTTCATTTTAAGCCAATAAAATGAAAAATCTTTTGGGTTGTTCATTAACAAAACCATAAAATTAGACTTTGATGCCTCATCCTGACTCACAGCTACAACCTTTCGACCCGACGATACTTTTATTAGAATCGTCTGTTAATTCTCTACAAACTGCCATTAGATCAAAACTAGCCGGGTCGTTTCATTTTGGGGAAAAATTTTCTGAAAAAGGCATGATTTTGAAATTTTCTTAGAGTCGCCCCGAGCCGGAGAGGTCGTTTAAAAAATAAACTTCTTCTACGAAATGATCACTTTGAAATTCCCTATCAATAGCATCATAAACGTCCGGAAACAAAAATGGTGTGTCCGAATCAAAAAAAAATTCACCATGTTTAATCGAGCTATGTTTCAATGTGATTTCATATGGATTGTATTTGTGGATTGAATTTTGAATAACGTTGAAAACAGAAAAAAAATAATTCTAAGCTAAGCTCATCAGGTGTAGTGGAACTAATCGCACAAAGTCCGGATAGTGAAATAAAAACTGTTCGCACAAATTGTAATTAGCATTTTTTTTCACTTTGTGGGAATAGTATGTATTTCGCTATTCGCCCATTGCGTGAATAGAACCTACCTTTTGTTTTTGGTAAACTTTGGAAGTTTGGGTAGACTTTGTCAAAAAAATTTCTTACAAAAAATGTAACAAAAAAAGGCCGTTGAGAATTGTCCAAATCCTCAAAACCACAATTAAGCAACTCTTGAATATTTAACAACCATCTGCAAAGTCACAAATCATTCAACACTGATTTGCCCACTGATTTCAAACAAAAAACAAAAATCACATCCACAACACACATATTGTTGTCGTTCCCCTTGTTGCCCATTCGTTTTATGCAATGCTAAATAAAATATTAGCATAAAACGAACGAATTATAAATAAAAAAGTGTCCAGAAAAATATTATAATTATTTAATGAATATGTGGATTTAATGGTTGTTGGTATGTATGTGGGTGCACAGTAAAAATGGTCGTTCCGTAATTATATCCCATATGCCATTTTGTTTTTAAGCTTGTATTTTAAAACAAAAAAGGAAATCTAACATATCTTGATGTGGAAATTATAATGCACACACAATGTTGGAATAATAATTCGAATGAAAAATTAAATTATTTTGTGTACTTATCTCAAGCATCAAATAACGAGCACATATCGTGTACATAAACAATAATAAAACAACCTTCAGCAATAACAATAAAAACCGTATAGTACGTACAACCAACCTTTAAAAACATATTTTCCACAGATTCGCCATAAAACCGACGAAACACAATGTGTTACATGTCGGTTGGGCACGATTCCAGATCGCATGAAAGAAATATGTGAAGATATACCGGAACAGTTTCTACGCCCCGAATCTGGATGGGCTATTGGTGCCATGGCATTCAGTTCAACTGGAATTTTGATTACGCTGTTTGTAGTTGGTGTCTTCCTGCGGTATACATACTATATTGTCTAACATCTGTTTTAACACATGAGCTATGAAACATTACCATATTTCAGTCATAATGAAACACCGATTGTACGAGCGTCCGGTCGTGAATTGAGCTACGTGCTTCTGGCTGGCATTCTAATGTGTTACTCTGTCACTTTTGCGCTGGTTTTACGTCCAACCGACTTTTCGTGTGGCATTCAGAGGTATGACATTGTTTTATTCATTTGTTAATTAGATTTTGGCTGATGATGATGCAACAGATGTGCATCTTAGCGTTATCAACTATGTTTGAGTTTAACTTTGTTGCAAAATGTTTCGTAGACCCATAAATTTGAATTAATTATAAGTGTTCCGAGAATTGTAACAGATGTGGTCAGAGTATTACTTAAGTGGGTATTATATCTGAATTATACCAAAGATGTTGCGGGAATGCGCTATAATGGTAGAGCATCTAGAAAACGATTATCACAACCAGCTTTTTATGTTCGATGTTATCGCAACAAATTCATTTTACACAACGTCCTGTTAGACATATAATTTTTCGTTCACCTTGCGATAACCAAAGATGAGTTATGTACAATTTTACAGGAGCCCGAGGCTGTTTTTGAACAGTTTTACGATTCAGCTATAAAGTAAACGTAAAATCATTTTAAGTAATATCAAAATATGTTTGACTTACTTTATCAACAGCTGTGGCTGATGTGATTTCAAGTCATATAGTTAGGTTTATGCTCTTATACTAACAAAGTGAAGATCTAGTATCACATTTATTGAACATATTTCAATCGAAAGAAGTGACAAATTGAATATTGGTGATACGCTTACCATCTGTAAAAGGATTCACAAATTGGAATATTTTCCACTTTCTCGCAACTCCCTCAGATATACTGAATTAATTAATGAAAGGGACTAGTTTGCGGTATAGTTAAAAAGTTCAAGGCCATGTAGCTACAGCCACAGCAGAACCGAAATCTCTCGGTGATGTAGTGGTGTGTGACAATGTTGGTTGAGTTGAAGTTATGTTAATATTATAATCAATTCAGCCTTAAATTCATAAACATAACAGAATAACTCTCAATGTTTTATTATGTTCATTGTGAAAACACCGATAGTATACCGTTTACGGTTTGTACGACAATGTAGGTTAAAGTGTCGCTTGAAAAAACATCTGCACATTTAATTAATTTGCAAATCGCTGAAATTCCCCAGTGGGATTACATTATTCAGATTATCATACAGTTAGTGCGCCTTTTATGACCGCTTTATTGCTAAACTTATGCTCATTAGATCTGGGAACAACTTTCGACTGCATTATAAAATCGAATGCAACATTTTCCTATCTACATATCCTGTGACATACTTAAAAATACCAATTTACCACTAAACGTGCAAAAATGCCTTCCTGTTTGGCACGTTAGGTGAAAATTTGCTCTTATAACAAATTCCGATTCATTTGGAACAGTAAAAGCGCACCGAGCACCCATGCAGTTGAGTGTTATTTTCATTTATTTATTTAATTTTGAGATACTGCAACGATACGGTCGGTGTGTGACTGTTTTCAAAGTATCTGCTATTGTTTCCACAACAATTCATTTAATCCCGGAATGTTTCCGTGTTGAAAATTTTATTGAAAATATAATTGCAACCGTGACTTTGGTGTTTGGTGCTTTCTTGATGTTCTGTGTTCGTCTTTGCTTGATTTTATTTTGAGAAAATGAATGAAAACATGATTTGTTTAGTCAAAGAAGCTCATACACTTTGTGGGTCAAGTCGTACACAGATCCGAAGAAGTTGTTTTAAGTAAGGTTATTACCGGAGTCTAGACATGCCAAAATAATTGAATGCTTCCCACAATAAACACAATTTCGTTGAAATAACATCATCATACAGCCATTGTGAAACCCACACGGATACCGTCAAAATTAAATCGAAATCACATGAATATATTTTTGTATTTACAAAAAAACAAAAAGCTTCAGGTGCACTGAACCCAATAGACGTACCATTGTACCGAGCGACAGTGAAAACACGAGATTACGATTCATCATTTTTCGAACACCGAGGAATAAATTTCAATATTTGAAATTGAACCAAAAAAGTCATTCACAGACAATTCGCTTTCCTTTGTTTGTGGCTTTAATGTCGGGGAAAAATGATGAAAATTTTGTCCTGCATGTTTCATAAGTTATGTTATGTGAACCGTGTTTCATATGCGAAGGTTCATTTTCCATTCAAAATGGAATTGCCGGATTCAAAATTGTATTTTCGGGTAGTTTATGCTTCATGGCTGGAACTGAAAAATTTAATGAAATTACTGTGGTGATGTGTTTTAACATGTCCCCTTTTTTGTTTGCATAAAATTTTGACTTGATGGTATAATTCTATGTTTAAATTACGGATAAAAATCCACTAACAGAAATGATATTAGTTAAGTGTGTTAATGTAGCACTGGAAAATTTACTATTGAAATATTGATGAAATGAAATGTTTGAGTGATGATCCGGACATTGTTGCTTCACTTATATAGTATATAGTCTTCAAAAGTCTCTCGTATCAATAAAGTTGATTGCTAACTATATACATAAATGTGTCCACCAACGTTATGGGATCATCAATGAATGAAGTCCTCAAAGTCGTTACAGCATTGCGTTCATTGATTTTATGCAACTGACCATCATAATGTGCAAAATTTGCGTTCGCATTTTAGCGCAAAGTACTTTATTAGGCTCATGATTTGTCATAATTACACTTTTAGAGCTTAATAAAGTACTTTAAGCTCGATGTCATAAGTAACCATTATGATTGGTAGTTAAAATTTAAATGACGAAACCAAAGTTTGGTTTTAATTTAAAAACCTCGGTGAACGTTTTTTATGGATGTCCTCTATCAGTCTCTATCGTAAATTCCACGTAAATTTTTTATTTTTGCCATAACTTTTATATACGTTCGGTTCGAAGTAATGTTGGAGCTGTTTTTTGAAAGCTTCAAAATTTGTTGCAATTTTTGCCTTACTCAGAAACTTTCTTTCTTAAGTGAGTCGTCTGAACTAAACTATAGAAATGTTGAAAAGTTAGAACCAAGGCACAAGTTTGTTGTGAGAACTTGCCAACTGATTATTTTAGCGGTTCAAAATTATTATTCAACAACTTTTCTTTGCGCTTCGTGAATTCCGTACCTTTTTATGTTTACGATGAAACTACATAAAAACTAGAGTGACACATTGATGAATGTTGTGCACTTACTGAGCGTGTTACTCAGTGACTTAGTTACAAATTATTATTATTTATTTTTCCAAGCGAACTTTATATTTATATTTTCATCGTGGAGCTCCCCTTCATACAATCATTCGTTACATATTAAACGCCTCCGTTTCTTTTAATCATAAAAAAACCTTTTTTAACACATCAGATTTGTATACGTTGCATATGTAGCAGTGTCTCTCTATTTTTTATGGAATTGATTCAATTTATGTAGAGAGATTAATGATGTACTTCATCAGTGTTATGTTCGCAAAAATCAATTGAACAGCAAGCTGAAACGTGATTTATAATGAGAAAATGAAGTGCAAATAACAGAAAGGCTTAGCAAAAAAAAATCGCGTTTATCATTGCAGATTTGGAGCCGGATTTTGTTTTACTGTAGTCTATGCAGCATTGCTCACCAAAACAAATCGTATTTCGCGAATTTTTAAACATGGAAAACAATCAGCAAAACGGCCATCATTTATCAGCCCGAGATCGCAATTGGTTATTTGCAGTGGACTTACATCGGTTCAAGTAAACACAATAATTTTTTTTAATCAGCCGTCAACGTTACAATAACTACAACATCAATGAATTTTGTTTCCATGCAGCTGGTTATCAATGGCATTTGGATGATTATATCACCCGCTTATGCTAAACATTACTATCCAACCAGAGAAGATAATCTTCTAATCTGTGATTCATACATCGATGCGTCCTACATGATAGCATTTTTCTATCCGATTTTACTAATTGTTGTATGCACCGTTTATGCAGTACTAACTCGCAAAATACCCGAAGCATTCAATGAATCGAAGCACATAGGTTCGTTATTTTTGTGTTATATTATATAGGTCATATATATATCGTCTACATTATAGTCGTCATACTCCATTGAATATATTGAAACTCATACTTTAATTTGATTAATAATCGATTAGGCTTTACAATGTACACAACGTGTGTGATTTGGTTGGCATTTGTTCCGCTGTACTTTGGCACTGCAAATCATGTTCCATTGAGAATAACATCAATGTCAGTCACCATTAGTTTGTCAGCGAGCGTTACTTTAGCCTGCCTGTTTTCGCCAAAGGTAAAGTTAGATTATTTTTTGGAACTGTATGAAGTGTATGTTCGCTCTTGGGTTGTGTTTTTGAAAAACAGAACCCAGAGGGTGCGGTGGAAAGTTATGTTTTAGATTCGTTGAAGAATAATTTACACTCACGGAAAATTCAATATCGACTTGCTTTCTGATTTGGGAGTTGTTATGGATTACATTTTTCATACACTCTAACGAATCGCGTGCACGTGCACGACAAAAAAATAATTAAAGTCTAGTACTTCGTTTGTCCAACAAGATATGTAAATTACAGATACAAGTCCTCAATCAGAAATTTTGTACCCGACTGAAAGTTGCTCAACTTTGAAGTGAAATCTTGGACTAGAAGATGCATCATGACCTAGGTCAAATTAATCGTTATTTATCTCACAATTTCATAAGGAATTCACAACAACAATTGGGTGGAAAATGTCAAGAAAATTTGAATTTTTTGTTTGACAATATAAATCCGAAAATCTTTATAAACTTTGAAAAGTAATTTTCGCATTACATGAAAGTTTTTGTTTCTGAAATAGATTTTTTCCATAAAAAATTTAAGTCAGCCTTTCAACGATACCTCACATGCCATTGCACTTTATAGGGTGATTTTTCGTTGTAAGTGCTGTAAAATTCCAATTCCTTCTGAAACCGAAAATTTTCATGTTTATGTTTTGACATAATTTGTAGTAAATTAGGACAATCCTCAATGAACATTCCTCATATAATATGAAAGCAATTGGCTATTGTAGGTCAATCTCGATTTCAGAATATTTTGCTTAACTTTGGTGCAAACTTTGGTCTCGATCAGGTACGAAAGGATGAAATTTGTGAAGTATTTGAAATTATGTCACTAACAATAAAATGCAAATTTTCTTGACATTTTCCATTAAATTTTCAATAACTCTTGTATTGTGATGTGAATCCCTCGTGACATGGGAGACTGAAGTTTAGACAAGTTATTTTTAATCGACGTAAAACATTATTCTAAACAAAAAAAATGTGCAATGGTATGTCTCCAAAATGCACTGATCTTTTTATAACTTCGTCTAAACTTCGAAACGTATACAGCCGACCGTTAGAAAATTACAAAATGGCGGCCCTATATTTTTGATTTTACACAGTTTTTAGCAATTCTTTTGATCAGAATTGTCGATGCCCATGTAGTTCTTGCTGCAGAACACCTTACAGATACTTATTTTCATCGATACTGGAAACGGCCTCCGTCACATTTTATGCCAGGGCCTACTTTTTAGAAACTTTTAGAAATCGAGAAATTCAAGAAACTTTGAGAAATTCAAGAAACTTTGAGAAATTCAAGAAATTTCGAGAAATATTTCTTGAATTTCTCAAAGTTTCTTGAATTTCTCGAATTCAAGAAATTTCAAGAAATTCCAGAAAATTCAAGAAATTCGAGAAACTTCGAGAAATTCAAGAAATTTCAAGAAACTAATTTCTCAAGTTTCTTGAAGTTTCTCGAATTTCTCGAATTCGAGAAAATTCAAGAAATTCGAGAAATTTCGAGAAATTCAAGAAATTAGTTTCCAAAAAGTAGGCCCTGTTTTATGCGGCTGACAAAATTGGGTCGATTTAAGGTCGTACTGTGTAAACAAAATTAATTTTATTAAAAAATCTGTAGAACAATTTTTTGCTTAGAATAACGTTCTGCGTCGAATTGGTCAAAACTTCAATCCCCCATATTGTGAGTTAAATACGATTAATTATTCCTAGGTCATGTTGCATCTTCTGTCCGAGATAGTTTAGTCTCTCCAATATTTTACTTCAAAGTTGGGAAATTTCTCGTTGGGAACAAAATTTCTACTTCACAAACTTTGGACCTGTCTCGACATTTTGTGACTAATGTCATTGTACCCACCGGAAAATATTTCCACTGTATAAACGTTTTAAAAAACCATTAAAATAAATAAAATAAATACTTCGAGAAAATGGCCTCTGATGGTCATGAACGCTATGTGCTTTTTGGATGGAAATAACCATATTCCAGATCGATCTACCCTACTCTTACGCAAATTACGGCAGCCTAGCTAGTGATTATAATACTTTGGAACTATATTTTCGTTGATTTTTCTTTTCTTAAAAACTCGGTTATCTCATAGTTTAATCAATACAGCCCCAGCAGTAAAAAATTTCTCTTCATTTTATTTAATTTTGCATATTTCTCTAAAGGGTTCATCGGTAAATTTACACAAGGTGCCCCTTGAGTATTGTACAAACTTTGTGTTAGGTTTGCAGGGTTTGCATATACTTTCAGAAAATTCCTTCTCTGTTGAACGTTAATTGAACTTAAATATGAAACACCGGTGTTAATGCAAGCGTTTCAGAATTTGAATAAAAAATCAGTGAATTAGCGAAAAATCGTTTTTTATCCATCAGCAAAACTATACACATTTAATGTATAGTCGTTTTGAATGCACAAACATTCATTTTAATTATTGATAAAGGTTTTACACTGTACAGCATCAACAAAAACACATTTGGAAGCTATCGATTTTATCGTGACTAGTATACATCTACTAATGAAAACTAATAAAGAAAAAAACTCAGTTTTAAATCCTGCAATATTTCCGTGATGTTTGATCTTTGCATTCGTTTCGCTTAAAATTTAAAATGTCGTTCAAAATGCACAAAATAAACAGTACACCGAAAATTACTTAATGTTTGCTCTGCATACACTGTGACCAGAAGCTATCTATTCTACATTTAATCTAATTAAAAAAAAAATCCTCCCCACAGCTGTACATAATTTTGATACGACCCGAAAGGAATGTGCGACAAAGTATGATGCCTGTCCGGTATAGTGCCATTAATAAAACAACTGGAACCGGACCGTCATCTATGATGGCAGCAATTATGGTTACAGCAGCTACATGCAATCAAAATGAAAAAATTGAAAAGCATGTAACCCCACCAGCAATTTCGAGTTGTGATTCACCATCGAAAAAAGGTAATTGATTCATTTTGTTCACAGCCGTTGATTGTTAAATCCACGAAGTATGGAACGATTGAAAATAATGAACACAAAAAACAGTACAAATTGTCGGTTCAAAATAAGTTATTGATTCATTTGAAATTGCTTTTAAATTCGAAATAATTCGGACGTGATACAACTGTTAAAATTATGAGAACACATTTTTTTTCGTTGCGCGAATGTGTACCCATGTGCAGTATAAAAGGATACTTCGAGAGATTTGCAATAAAACAACACCAGAGAAAATGTTTTTTTTTCTATCGTTTACACTATCTGCAGCTCAAATGGTATTAGGGTGCAAAGTTTAGTAGCAGGCCCGGTTTAAATGCGAGCTCTTCTTTGTCTTTTCTTCTGTTCATCCGAACTAAAGACGAGAAGAAAAGGGGCTCGGTTGAACAAAAGACAAAAGGATGCTTAGATGAGCATCGGGGCTCGCAGGTTAGTTTACCCTATTATCTGCCGCAGAAAGTACATTTCGAATTGGAAATTGAAAAGTAGATTTTTTATTGAATAAAAATGGCTTGTGGAACAATTTCTGAACCGGATGCGAAGCGAATGTATTCGTGCGAGTCGGTTTCAATTTTCAATGCGATTGATAAGAAGATTTATTTTTTATTGCTTTCCCGTTCTTGCACAACATTGCACTTATTTTCGACCGAATGTTTCCAATATTTCATTCAAAGAATTGAGAATTGAGATAAGTACATTGAATGATTGAAAGGCTTTCCACAGAAGCTACAATGTTGTGCGGATTAAGAAAAGATAAAACAAAACTTCGTAATGAACCCATTCTCCACGTTTTATGTGATCTAAGTATGATTCCATTCACATTTTGAATATCTTAATTAATTAAGAAAATTTTGCCAGGAAAATTTTAAAGAAAATTACATACGAGCACAAATACGTTCACATGAAGTAAACTGAAAATAAGTTCTGTATCGAAATTAAAAGTTAACAAATTAAACCAAATGCAATATAAAGCGAACAAGTTTCCAAAACATGAAAGTTTTCTGTTTTGTGTTCCTTTACAAAATGTTATGAAAAGAGCAAATTGATTATTCTACAGTTAATCAGCTTAAATATTCTTCACAAATGCATCATTCATTCATTCATTCACATGGGAACATTCATTAACGAATGAATATTCACATGTGTAAAATGAATGAATGACGCAAAGGATGTGCAACCCCGAAAATAAATAAATGCGAAAGTCATTATGAAGATTAAAAACCGCCTGAATATTAACTCATCGTTTCAGACGAAAATGGTTCTGTACGCTTCGTAGAGATTGCCACACAGACCGTCACTTTAACAAATTTATTAACAAACTACAATAAAAGTTTAACCAACTGCCACAACATACCGTTCGTCGATAATCATCAAAATAGCAATGCAGTACCAAACAATAAATCGAATCCATTGTCGACAAATTTTGTCGATAACAACAACAAATTCCATAACAATGCAACAACGGCATCGACATCGCCAACAATAAACAATTTTAATGGACAAGTTAGCAATGCAAATACAACAACCAATTCAACTGCAGCAGAGGCTGTCGATAATACAATTGAATTGCGCTTATAGCACGATCCAACTATTGAACGGTCGGATAGCGTAAAGTCAGGCAAACGAATGGCTATTGCTGTTTGAGTTTTGTATTTTGATGAATCTGACCGGATCGGTGTAACACACATAAACTACATTTAGCTTTATTATTTTGTTACATAAAATGTACTGGTGATATTAGATAGTTACACATGCGGTTTGTTTCAATTTTAGTTTTAATGTCATGTACGATATCCTAGATAAATGATGATTAGTACTCGTTGTAGTTCAAGGAAATGTGTATTGCTTGTATAGGCTAAAAGTGTCTTCAATTCATTACTAAAGAGGAAAATATCCCGTGAATTTTGCCACAAAAATCGTAAAGAATTTCATATGCTAGCAGGAGTATGTGGTACACAACAATTCCCGCTCGGTTAGCTGGTAATCATGTTTGCCTCCCGCTAGCACACGAAATAAAGCACGAAATTCCTTCCATATTTACATATTATTATGATATGAATGGAGTGTAGCCGAAGGCAAAGCGAAAATGTAATGCATCTGCTCTTCCAACGTTTGTCGGTCTGACGAATGAAATGGGACAAACTGAAGACTATTAAAAACAATAATTTTCTCCCTCTGCTGTATTATTTTGTAATTTGCAAACGATTTGATATTCGAAACGGTTTTGCATTGATCGCAGAATTGCATTTTATTATTTTGTTCCAACAAAAACAGCGGTTCGTTTTAACAATATTAATGAGGAAAATACCCCGGAGTGGGATGTCAAATTGAATATTATATTAGGGTAATTGATTATATACACTGCAGTTCTGCGATAATAATGCAAACAGTAGACTTCAACTTCTATTATATTTTTCGCTCGTAGTGTCGGGCCGTCCCTAACCGAATTATTATTTTTTATCTGAATGTTTTTTATGGAAAGGAGCTGGATGCACAATGTTTTAGATGCGCTTTTTAAACATGAACGTTGGCATACAATATGGTGATTCTGTACATTTCATGTAGTGTACTGAAGGCAAATGAAACATGCACAAAATCACAAAATACACATTTCTAATTAAAGAGAAATCTGGGAATATTGTGGTTAATTTTCGTTTGATGTTTGAACGACCCGTTCATTAATTACGCAAACAATGAGGAGCGCAAGGTTTCGTTCTTGTGACAAAGAGTTTCAGTTGGGGGGAAGGGGAGTAGATCGACAGGTGCGTTACATCACGCAATGATAAATACAAAATATTCAAATTTCAATAGATTAAATACGCGTAAATTGAATAACTTTTGATTACATTTCTAGGCGAGGGACAGATATTTGCAAATTTTGTTGACAGAGGATTTTCAAAAAGTCAATCCTCTAAGGATGTGTATTATCACACTGGGCCTACGGTCTCAGAGTGACTATCTGTATCTACACATCTAGTGCCTAAAAAAGCATTTTCCACTTAGTGGCATAAATAACTCAACTATTGCGGATTTTCTACAATTATTGAAATATTTGTATGTGTAGAATAAGCACCAGCTGGTGTACAAAGAAAAACATTTTCTATTATGTAAACAATTCAAAGACAACCGACATACAGTGCATTTCTGCGTTAACGTCATCTATGCGCGCCCATGACACGTATGATTGAAGCAAACACATTATCACATTAAGAATGTGTTTTGATTGTTTATCATACAAGAAGTTTGTGTTACTTGATCAGCTGCGGTGATATTCAGCTGGTGCTTATTCTGCAAATACAAATCTTTTAATTATTGTATGAAATTGAACATTTTCTATCGTAAAATTTTGAAGCATTTACTTTTGACCTCGGTTCTACATTCCACTTTTTATTTCAAATGTTCAAGTGTCCACTCCACTCAACAAAAAGTACTCCGTGAGAGAGCCGTGAGAGAGCGAGCTGTCAAATAAACAAAGGGAAAATTGAATTTCAATTTTATCTCTCACACGGAATACTTTTTTTGGTAAGAGGAAACTAAGCATTAATAGTCGAAGGCATGTAATAACATGGCGGTTTAGGATAATCTGAGTGGACTGAAAAAGTTTTGTTTTTCGCTGCTGTTAATAGTACGAAATGCTGGATTGCTGGAAAATAGAGGCAATTGGAAAACTTTGAGTTTTTAAATTCGTTATCCATCAAATTCCAGAAGTGAGTACTTCAAATGGACTTCAAGCAAAGTAAATTGTTGTTTCTGATTGTTACATGAAATTAATGAATCGAGCTTGCGTTTTACTAGTGTAACAGAGGAAGGTGGTATTTACGTTACGTAATTTATGAACGACCCCTTAAATATAGATCTATTTCCAAAATGTAACTATACATTCTCTGACATTGCTGTAAATAAATTGATGTTAAACGAAAACAACGTTTTGTCAAAGCTTATATTTCAATTTTCTCCTTCTTATTTGCATGCAATATCTTAATTGAAGGCAAGTTAATTAAAACGTTTGAATATCATCATCCGTTGTTCATATGGTTATGCCATTAATGCAAAACATATAATTTAATAGAACTATTTTATGTGTACATGTGTGCTGTACATACAATCTGTCTTATGTGCTGGTAGTCATGGATATACTAGGCACTATAAGTAGTGCAGTTCTCGAAACTGAAATTAATAATTTCTAAGTGTTTCGGATGCATTTGACCATTCAGTTGATGTAACGGTTTCGGAATTCGTTCATTTGGTTGATCGAAAATTATTTTAGACCTTTTGATTAAATTGAGTTGTAAGTTACTCCTGTGATTATTTGGGATCTGATGTGATTATTTCAGAAAGTCTTGAAACATAATTAGGGGTCAATCAGCATAGAAGTCCCAAAACAGTTCAGATATTCCATGCACTGTCTTCTACAAATGAAATGTCAAATACTTTTCTATTTTTCCATGATAAGGGAAGAAAATAGTTATTTGTTCACCGATGGGAAAAAAAAGTTGAAAATTTCATTTCGTGGTATTGTTTGTGGCCAGAGCGTAACATGGGTCATAAGACATCCGAGAAAATGAAATTTCTTTTTTTGTCAACACAACGATTTTCACAACAAAGACTACTAAAGTTTTAGCTGATGTTAGAAAATGATAATTTTCTCTCCTGCGATATGAGAAAACTGTTTTGTGCGTGCGGTGTGACTAGCCTTATTTTCTCACCTCAATTAGGCTATGAGAAAATGGCGTTTTGTTTACGATTGGTCGAATGACCTATTGAGAAAAGTGCAGAAGGTTCTCCAGTGGGTAGAAAATAGAATTTTTTCGATGTAAGGTGTCTCCTTGTTTATGTTTTCAAAAATAGTATGACAAATGTATGGCTTCGTTTTGAGGAGAAAAACTGTTCGGTTTCATTCACCTCAGTGAGAAGTAGAATATTCCAACTCGAGCAAAATTGCGGCTCTCGTTTCGCTGTGGCTGCAGACTTCGCTCTTATTGGAATTTACTCTTTTCTCTCCTCGGTAAATAAATAACTATTATCAGACAATCATATAAGAAAAACCGTTGATATTGTTATAGGATTTATCTTCATTTTCTTATTTACCAACTTTTTATCAGTTATTTGCACTGAGGAAAATGTTTTCAAGTTGTTTTTATTTGAAATTCAAAAACTTATCGATAGTTAAACTGACTCAACTGAACCAACACTAATACGTTTCATATACCACAATTGCGCATTGTATTATTCATGTTGAGTAGAATGTTATTTTGCATTTACACTAACTAGGCCCCACCTGTTGGGCGGGTCAGGTCCCTTTTCAATTTTTTTTAAATAAATCTCATTTTATTTTCCGTTGTTAAACTTCCGAAACATCACCAACAATGATAACTGATAATAAAACCTTCGCTTGAGTACAAATTCTTTGGAAAAGTACTTTTTCTGTTCTCTATTTTCTTGTAAATTTGCGCCCAGATTTTTAATCAACAATAAATCGAAAATAGGACTCGTGTGAATTACGGCCCTCGCTCCGCTCTGCCCAATCGTGAAAGTTGTCTGTTATTCAGTTTCATAGTCTTATTGATAACGCTAATCAAAAGTAAAAGATGCAAATGTGGAACGATCAGGACTCTTTCGATTCAGAAAATGGTCTTTCATAAAGTTTTATAATTATTTTATGTCATGGCGTGAAATCTGCTACTTTTGCCCGTGATAGCTGACTATCACCGTTATAGAAAACTATCATGCGTGATGGCTGCTAGGAATTTGGCGACACGTCATTCACAATAATTGCCAAAATGACATTGCAGTGATACATTTTGTAGAAGAAAAATGTCACTTTGTGGTTTATTGTAAATGACACGGCGCGAAATTCCTCAACACCATAACTAACCGAAAAAAATCAAATTTTATCAAAGTAATCTTTTTCGATTGATTGAATTTCCAACAGTGGAAAATAAACAACTTCCAGATCCTTAATCTCACATAGCCCATCTTCGAACTTAACCTCAGGAATTCAATTCTGCGTCGATTAAAAAAATAAAATTAGTAATTGGTTGATAATTACTCAAGTTATCGTTGTTTACAAGCAAAATATTGGGACAAACAATTTCGTTGTTCATAACATATCATACAACCTTTCATACAAACGTTTTAGGGTATTTTCCGGCATAAGACCCTGACTTACTGTCAAGGGAACCACTATTTTGCTTGGATGGATTTCCAATGAGATAGCTTAATTGTTTTACGTAAGAAATCTAAGCTGAATAGCAAACATGAATTGGTCCTGTAAGTTCATGTCTCAATTGCAATAAGGAATATGCTTCATTGCAGTCTTCATTCACGTAACACAATCTCGTTTTGGAAATAATACAACCGTAGTTCTTGTGTACATCATTTATCTTAGAAATTACCTTCCGATGATGAACAAGCATCCAGTAGCCAGTCGATGTGTTTTAGAATGATATACCTTTGGAAAATACATCGAGTAGAAGAAACTATTATTGCGGGAAAAGCACATAAATCAATTTCAGCATTTTCCAAAGGAGTATGCTCATCGTTGTGCTTTAGGAAATAAATGTGAAAGGTTTTGTAACAGAAAAGACTTCACTCTAAAAACTTTTCCACCTGATTTCGTAGAATAATATTTAGATATCATCAACCTTTCTAATGTCGTCTATTTTGAGAGGAGAGAATCTCAGTGAGAGAGCTACAATTGCGTAGAATTTTGGAGAAAGATCAAGTCCATTCTATGAATCAATTGTCATCATCTAGTACGCAGAGTACGTATGGAACAAATTTTCGTAGTCAGTAGATTCACCGAAACATAAAAACAAATTTGAATCGGTTGACAAACGTTTTCACAGTCATTCTGAAATTGTAAACGTCTGCACCTATTGTTCATAGCACATACAGCTTTTCTGTACCACGCTCAACTAAATACCCAAAAAATTAATGACTTTGCAAAATTTAGCAAATAACCCATTTCGTTTTACCATTATATGCGGTGTGTGCTCTCATAGACTTTTTTTTATGACTTCCACAATTCTCATTCGCATTGAATACGGCACCCGATTTTATGTGTATAAGGTCGTGCGGCTATAAAAGCTTCACTTGTCTGAACAGTTATTGAAATGGTTTCAACATTGTTTTTGTGTACATAACCCAGTGATGTCAAGTTTGTTTACATTCTACAAAATAACTTTTTTTTTACTTACTTTAGAACTGAACAGATGCTACTTCTGTTCATAAAAAAACATGCTATAAACGCAATATATGAGCAATGTAGAAGGATATGGATGGCATCAACTATTCTGATACTCTCAAGAAAAGGTTAGACAAAAGTATTTAATGCAAACTTTGCACATTGAGATTTCTATTGATTTAATATGTGGGTTAAACGGAACCCATGATCAACATGTCTTGTCTGGAAAACTGCTGGAAAACATGTCGGTTGGTTGTTCTATTTAAATATTTAAGTTTGTTTGGGTTTATAGATAAAACAAACCCATCCACATCCACAAGATAATCGCAGCTGTTGAAAAACTTTTCTTTTCTTTCTTTTTCGGTTAATTTCGTTTTTCCAAAAGTTTATTATGATTATCTCAAGAGTCACAAAAGCACGGGTTAAAATAACACAGTTCCCATAAAATTATGTGTGTTCATTCACAATATAGCAATGAATCATTTATGAATGTCCTATTATATATAACGAGATAAAAACGACATAACAACTTTGCAGAAGAACCAGCAAAAAATAAAATAAAATGAAATTAATTAAAAAGCTTCGAGATAAAAAAAGAAGAGAACAACAGCCAAAAGAAAAATATTTTCGCAGCCTATGAGAAGGGTAATTTTCAAATCAAATTCGCATTCTAATTCTGGCTGCTAGGAATATTGATTTTAATTGCCAGTCATGCTTTTCTCATTAAATACTAGCCGAAAAAGAGTATGCCTTGGTGCTTCCGTGCTTCGTTTATTTTTCCCATATAATTAGCTCACTTATATTCGATCCGATGATTGTTTTTGGGAGTCGTAAATTATCTGGAGTGTAAATGGGATCAATTTACAAGACAAACAGACGGAAAGAGTTGTACGGGATGGTAATAAATGATGATTTGTAAACGGAATTGTGTTTGCGATTCGCATTTTATGAAAAAGAACTGTAATCTGTTTATCAAAACCAAAAACAGCCGGAGGCTGGCATTAAGATGTTTCTTCTTAGGCTTTCTTTTCTAATCAAATGAATATGAATCGAATCGAATTATTGTTTTAAGTAAAATTTATCGAAAACTTACGTCGCGAAATTTTAATTAGTCAAAATATAAAAAGAAAGAAACGCATGGTGTTCGAACTGCCGTAATTGGCATAAGAAAGTTAGTGAAGATTTAAAGAAAAGAAGCAGCGATGCCAGGAAAAACTGGACGTGAATCTGAGACCGAGACAAATAATTTAAGCAAACGTATCAAGATATTCACGGAGTCAATCACATAAGATGTACCGCTTTTATGAGGAGTTATTCAAACGTTATTGTCGAGGTTATTGTTAATTTAGCTATCAGACAACAAAAGATGATTTTCCTTCGCTCGAAATCACTTATTATATTGAACAGTAGCATCGGTACTGGAGTCTTACTTGATTTAAATCATGCATAATCCAACCATCAAACCACAAACTATATTAAATTCGAGGCTAAACGTGTGGCTGGGGAATTAATAGCCTTTTAATTCAATCTCGTTACACTACTCTAACTCCATTGAATTATTAATGATGATGGGTTGGTTGTTGGTAAATTTGTAATTGATTAATACCGTTTCAATTTGGTTTACAATGTCAACTAGGGTGTAAGGAATTACTTTGTTAATTGGAATTATAAACCGCATTATTACTTTCAATTCAAATTAGAATTGAAGCGTGAATTTGGTCGGAAATATGGAAACTGATTTGAAATTATTTTGACCGAATCAACGAGTTCACCAATTCAGTTGTTGAAGAAGGTCTTCTATTTCCATTAATTAATTTTTGCTTCTTTTTAATATTCAAAAGTTTAACGCAAAAAAAAAAGTTGAAAGAGTTGTAGCCAAGATATTAGTCTATAATATCCACGATATTATCAACGAGAGATGTAACTTTGTTGGGTATAATCCGTAGATAAGAGAAAAGAAAACATGAAAACAGGAAGAAGAAAAATGTAAGCTTTGAGTTATATGTATATTTGGATAGACGGGGAATGGTTGATGATTTTACATTATACGATACTTTTAAAGGGAAGGAAAGTATGTTGAACAACGAATATACACCGAAAAAACCACAACGTATAATCAGTAATCACGCAAATTAGAAAAGTTTTTCGTTTCGTTTTTTTTATATTCCTTGATGACTTTGAAGAGATGTAATACATTTTTGGAACATTTTTTTTCTCTTTTTACGTCTATATCACAACAAGAACAGAATAATTTATATACAGCAATGCATTATTTCCGTAGTTATAATGAATGAACGGACCATTTAATGGATGTTTCGAAATGTATTGAAGAAATTTTAATCTCATGTACATTATAGTACATGTACACTCACATCATGTATATATTACCCACATCCAACAAATGAAAATTGTCTATTCAGGTGGAATGGATAAAAAATATTTTGGTCTCGGTGTTCCTTTTATTTTTCACTTGACCGAATTTCTCATACAGAGAAATAGATATATCGAAAGTGAACGAACTAGTTAGTGGGTGTAAGTGATGAGATGTTGTAAATTTAATGTTACTAAATATATTGATTAGGTAAAACAAAAATGTATGGAAATTAATGTATACTAAGATATGTAGCTACTAAGTTTGAAAATAGATTTAGATTCTACGTTATAAATGTTTGATAAATGATAAGAAATAAAACAAAAAATATTTTTATACAAAACTACGCTTTAATTTGTTCATTTTCATTGAGAAAGAAATAACAAAAAAAAATCTTTAAAATTAGTTGACTATTTCCTAAAACTAAGCAAAACGAACTCACACATCTGTAACTTTAAAATCTAATTACCCCACCTGTTATTGAAATATTGATTGCCAAATTTGTATAAGAAAATATTTTGTAGGAAATTTAAGGATAACTTTTTGATTTAAAAAAATTAAAAAAAAAATTATTTTACACTTTTTGTACATACATTAATTGCATAACAAAATTGCAAATCGTCAAAGTATTTGTACATATTGATATTAGCTAAAGAAAGATTTAGGAGACAAGTAAAAATCCATGACAAAGTGTAAAAAGTAAAAAAAAAGAAAAATTTAAGATGAAAATGTAATTATGTAAAATTACCGTGTGATAAATAATTTATTTTTTAATTAATTTTATGATAGAACAGCAGAAAGGTTTTACGATGATCCGGAGAACTCTCCTGTAGTATAATAAATCAAATGTAACCGAAATGGCATTCTGAATATTTGTTCCCATTTTCTTTTTACAATCTTGCAATAAAAGTGAAAATCAATTGAAATGAACGACAGCCATTAAAAAGGTAAATAATTAGTTTTCCCTTATGTGTAATAAACATTTTAATTTAGCTTAATGGACCCGTAGAAAGTAGTTACTAATTTTTTTTTTGCTTCAATGTTGATGGGAAAGTCATTCAACATTTATTTATTACCTCTTACTCGCACAAACGACTGAAACTCGTTTGCCAAACATAATTTCAATAGATTCAATAAAATACGGTCGAGTTCGTAGTAGGAATCTATTATGTTTACTCAAGCAATTTTTCATACGACCTGTTGATTTTGCAAAACGAATCTTAAAACTGATGCAATAAATAAAAGATTTGTGTTTTAAATTCGATAACAGGCTCAAACTGATTATAAGGGCCAACATTTGCAGATCCCGTCACACGCCCTTCGTTTCTGCTTTATACTCTTTCCAATCTGCCCGTTGAAACAAAAGAAGTAACAGATTCAATTTCATTGATAATTTAAATTGCAAGTAACGCAAAATTGTTCAATATCCATAATTACCGAAATTTATGTTGCAAGTTTGATATGTGTAGTGTACACTATACAGTCAGTCTGCCAGTAGAACGCAGATCGAAATACAGCTTTTACTCCAGTGTCAGACATAAGAGAAATTTGGAGTATTTTATATCCTAGATTTACGATTCGATAAACAAGGAAGACTTTGCGTATATTTTGTAATTGGATAGCAATGACTGTTGTTGAAAATAAAGTTCTCTGTTGATGACTTTTGCATATGTATTTTACCATGCTACACTTCATTACAATGCAGTGCATTATATTTAATTCTCACTTCACTCTGCTTCTTTCTTTTTTTTGATATTATTGCAGCAACTTTGTGAATTGTAAAATGCATAAGTCTTCCTCTGTTTTGTCAGAATGGTTGACATTTTTATGTGAAAAACTTTCTGTATGTGCAGCAGACGAAAAGCAAAGGAAAACATCAAAGTCATAGTGAAATTATATTCGGTTCTTTGGGTTCGTTGCAATTGAAATTCACTTTCGTTTCAAGTTTATTTGTATTATTTATTGCAGAAAGCTGTTCGGTTGTAACAGTTTTGTTGTAAAAACAATAACTTTGTACAGATAGTAAATCGAATTTATTTCCATTGTTGAAAATTGACATTATTGATAAAAGCTTTTTCTGGTTAAATGTAAACTACTCTGTAGTGAATAGAGTTTTTAGAGTATCTTTAAAACCAGTACATAGCATAATATAAATATTTAATTAACTGTTCCATATTGTAGAGAAATTATATTTGTATGATCAATGTTAAACGGTTGTAATTTGAATTGTGAATTGTAAAACTCCTTCAAATGGTGTTCCTGTGAGCCCTGAACTCCATCTGAATAAAGATAAAAATGTTTCACAACATAATATTTCGTACAAAAGTTGTTTTTCCAGGTATTGTCAACTAAACCATACCTATCATTATTTTCGTTATTATTTTTTAAACGCAAATAAATTTAGTGAAAAATATCAACGTATAAGTATAAGTAGATGTTAATATTGGAAATATTTTTTTTTCCATTTTCAAGGAGAATAGGAAATAAGCATTTTTGAAATAAACAACATTGAACAATGACAAAATGTTTCTCTCGAATTGTAAATAAATTCCCTTTAATAATGCAGTTCCATATTAAATGAGAAAAATAATATTTTTCAAAATGAAAAACGACTGATGAATGTACTTTACAATTTTTAAGTAGCTTGAAACGACGAAAATGTTTCCAATGAGAAAATGCATTAAAATGGAAGTTTTCCATCAAGTAAAACTTCAGAAACATTTTATTTAGCATTTATATATATTAAAAAGAAATCTCAATCATGATGAGGCATATGATTTCCTTTCAATCAAATAATAAATGTTAACATTGAAAACTATTTTTTAAATGTATAAGAATACTAAAAAAAGCAACCAACAGAAGATATTATTGTAAAATAAAAAGAAACGAAGCAAAAACTAAATAACACAAACAATGTTCATGACACAAAGTCGTAAGATACATAAAATTATAGAAAAAAAATATTGAAACATTTTAAATAAGAAACCAGACTTAATATTATCTGTCGGAGGAATAAAATCTTTAATCATGGCTACCAATAAATGAATTGTTTAAAAGTATAGCTTTACGTCTTTTATTGAATCAATGTTCTGCGAATTTTAATTCACATTTAAAGGTAAGTTGAATGAGAAAAGAGAATGTAAAATGACATCAGTATTAATCAGCTTTCATTGTTAGACTCGACAGCTTAAGCAATCAAATCTAAAGAGACCAGAACTTATCGAGGGTTTGTATGAGGACTATACAAACAATCTTAAACAGTAGCTTCCAAATTTGACACTTGTCATTGTTCAGTGTTCATACCAGGAGAAGGGCTGTGCAAAGGCTCACATGAGTAACGTTGTGCGAAACCTCGTGGAAAAAATAGAAAATTTCAACTCTAGTTGATTATGGAGCTATCTCCGCTCTTGTTGAAATTTCCTGTTTTGGGTCCTTGATAAACGATGGTTCCACACGTACGTAACAGGTACACTACAGTTCGTCCTCCAATGTTTTTGATATTTATAAATAGTCTTCCGGCGACGTTTGACTCATCGTGGCGTTCGCTTTCGAAAAAGATACGAAGCGAAAGTGACTGTACGGATCTTCAAGCCGATCTGGACTTACTGTCGGAGTGGTGTAAACGGCGACTATTGGGCCTGAATGTGAAAAAATGCAACACGTTCACGGATAAAATTGACTTTTTTTTTTTAATTCATTTATTTTATCATTCCTTTATTATAATGTGGGGAATACTATAAGTATATGCGAAACAATCATAAATTAATCTTACAGATAAATACAAATACATTTTCATCGAAAACTTGGTCTAAGAAATTTTAGTTCAGCGATTAGAAATCAAATCTTTGTCTAAGCGTTAGGCTATATCACAGAGTCAGATAAATAAATAAGTTCAAATTGCACATCTCAATTCAAGTAAAAGTAAGGCGATATCACATTATAATCACTGGCACCTTTCATCACTTCGATCTTCAACTTAGACCTGAAAGTTTTTATACACTTCAAACTTCGAAGGTTATTACAGAGGCTGTTGTATTCATGCGTGGCTTGTTTCAAGATTGGATGATAGTCGGGGCATCTTAAGTTGTCCGCATAGCGAGTATGATGGGAATGAACATCGCGATTGTGTCGAATTGTGAAATTGTGCTTAGTTAGTCCATTCACGATCTTGTGGAGTTGAGCGACCCTTTCGACGACAGCAAGTTTTTCAACAGGTAGAAAACTCATTGAGTAAAGATACGTTGACCGCGTCAGATGTGGTAAACGATACAGCGCCTTAATGCAACGATTCTGTAGTCTCTGCAGCCGATTCAATTTTGCTTTGGATCCGGCACTATATATCGGCAGCATATATGCAATGTGGCTCTGTACATACGCGAAGTAAAGTTGTTTTCGCTTTTCAATAGGGACATATTTGCCTCTTTTCCACATCAGTGGGATAAACGGACGTATCATTTTCATCACATGATCGATGTGCTGCTTAAATGACAGATTTTCGTCCAGAACTAGGCCGAGATATTTAAAAGTTCTGACTCGTTTGATGTAATCGTCATTTATTTTGATGTTGAAGTCTGGAAGATGCCTCGATTTTCCAAAAGTCATGTAGCACGTTTTACCGACATTCATTGTCAGGACGTTGCGGCAGAGCCAGTCATTCAATATTAAAGTGTCCCTTTGCATTGCGTTTTCAAGTTCCTCTGGGGTATCAAATGCGTAGTACAGCGCGGTGTCATCAGCATACAAAAGTATTTTACCCAGCAACCCAAGTGTTAGCATGTCGGCGATATATATGAGGAAATGTAACGGTCCCATTTTCGAGCCTTGGGCTACTCCCACGGAGATGCTTCGGAAACTGCTGCAATTTTTGCCAATAACGGTGGCCGTGGTTCGATTACAGAGGTAACTCATCATTAGATCAACAGCTCTTTCGGAAAGACCGATCCGTCCCATTTTGAGTGACAATCGTTTCGGATCCACGGTGTCGAAGGCACGTTTCAAGTCAATGAATATGACAGCCACATATTTTTTCCTGAATGTTGATTGAAGGAAATCGACGAGTTGATAGGCAGCTGACAGACAACTTGAATGGCGGATAAATCCGAACTGGTTTCCTTTGAAGAAATTCAATCCGTTGAGGTACTCGATTAACTGCTCCGAGAGAATGTACTCGAATATTTTCGACAGCGACGGCAACAGTGTCAGACCTCTGAAGTTCTCAATGTCGAAGCTACCACTTTTGTGAATCAGTTTCAGACGGCCCTTAAGAAGTTCAGCTGGGAAAACCGCCGTTCGTATCATCAAATTGATGCATAGAGCAATTAACGGAGCAATGGTGAGCGAGCTCGCTTTTAACAAACCGACTTCAACTGACTTCAATTACTCAATTAATAGCGAAGGTACTACCAGAGTCAACGTTAAAAAAGAACTTGGTGTGGAATTCGACGAAAAGGTAAAGTTCAACCATCACATTTCTAACGTGACCCGCAAGTGTTACCAGATGATTGGATTCATTTTCCGAACGACGAGAAGCTTCAGGAACCCGAAAAGTATAATTAAACTGTATGATATATATGTGCGCACTCGACTCGAATACTGCAGTTCTATTTGGAACCCTTATTACACCAAATATATCGACCAACTTTAGAGAGTTCAAAGAAAGTTTACAAGACACTTATTCTATAGATTCAACTGGGCAAAAACCGATTACAAATCAAGGCTGAAACATCATATGATGCACTCACTTGAGACTCGACGCCTTCAACTGAATGAAATGTTACTATAAAACCTGATCAGTGGAAGTCTTACTACGACACTCTCATCCGATATTATATTTCACCAACCAAACCGCTATACGAGGAATCCGCCGAAATTCTATCTGCCGACACCTACATCCAACTATGCAGAAAATGAGCCACTACACCGAATCAAACGGCACCACAACATGATATTTTCATCACTTGACCATAGATCATTTTCATGACCTTGTAAACGTCAGACACGATCCCAACTGTCAGACATGTCGAAAAATATCGAATGAATTGAACGAACGATTTTCATATAAAAATCAGTAAATTGTTAACTGCGTTCAATTGATTGAGGTTAAGGACTACTTGACGAAAAATTAAGGGGGTTACGTTGACAAGTACCGTATAATGAAAATGATCTATACCAACCCGAGTCGATATGCCTTCAAACGTGCAGTGATGTCGTTCTTTGAATTTTGACGGAAGTTTGTCATTTTTTCTCTAATTTTTTTCTAATTTGTCTTTTTTTGTAATAATGTAAACGATCGCTTGTAATTGGGCACGTGGCCTGTAAGATGATCAAATCTCTCTAAGGCCTAAAAAATAAAACTTCCAATGAATATCTGTCAAGATTCGATAATTATATGATTATCGTCTATCATATAATTAACGAATCTTCTACTTCTCAACGTTTTGAAAACCTTTTCTTCAACAGTTTTAACTCGTATATTGTGTTATTAAAAGGCGTTCTTTCTGTCGTTAACAGAAGAAATATGATTCAACGTTTATTTTCTGAATCAAAGCGCAATGTTGTATTTTGTAGTCTTATTAGGAATTTCCTGTTAGTCAAAAGCCGCACATTGAGAAAGCTGTCTCGAAACTTATTTCACATCATAACTAATTCAATTTTAACAAGAACGAACGAACGAAAATGGACCGGGACTATCGAACAGGTTAACGTATGAATCAACTCCCGTTGGTATATAAAAATTTAAAGTTTGAAATGTTGTGTATCATAAATGTACACGGTGAAACAAAGCGTAGGTATTTATAATAAACATTAAAACCACAATATCCCACATAGGGGAAAAAAACTACCACACAATTTCTCTCGTCCCTCGCAGTCAGTTGACGTGTTATATATTCATGGGTCAATAACGGTATAAATCCCATAATTGAATTAATTTACATAATACCATTATCATACAGTTTTCGTTATATTGTTATTAGTTGAAATAATTTTCATATTTTCCTTGTTCGGAAAACTTGCTGTAGAACAAATTGGTTGGTAATGCCAGGAAAGGGGCTTAAATAGCAAAAAATTCAAAATTTCACATCACGTTCCTAATATTCTCGTTAAAGTTTCAACTTCATTTCGAACCAAAATTGAAAGTAAATCGAAATTATACCAACCCCCCGGTATTCCATCCAAAAAATGAAGGTGAGCAGAGATTGTCTTGAATGTGTATAATATATGCATAGATGTGAAACTTGATGGCTGATAATACTTACTCGACTTGGAACTGTGTCTTTTGTGTATATGTGTACACGTAGACATAGATCGTCAAGCCTACACAAATCTTGTGTGTTACATATTAATAATACCACTAACACAAAATTTTCCTTGAAATTTCCGATAATGTTCCATGTAGGGATTCGTTTACTATCAGCTTTTCTGCTTATTTTAAGGTCTTCCGAAGTAAAGATTAGTTTCACAATAAAATGGTGGTACTGGTTACATACAGTGAATTTATAAAGACACGTCAGGCGGAATTATATATGAGAGAATGATTTTTGTTGTATAGAATGTGAAATAGCGTGACAAAGGATTTGTGGAAAATTTGTCAAATAGCTCAGGATCTTACATATAAGTAAAATTATTTGATGTTCCTACCCTTTCAAAAGACGTCTTGAAGGGAAGGGAATATATGTGTAAGCCGAAACACATTGGTTTATTGTTAGTGATTCAAAACGGAACAGCGAACTAAAGATGACAAAGCTGTTTAATGATTCGACCAAGCGTAGGATACTGGTTGAGAATGCCATTAAGCAAGAGTGATATCGCGAAATCGTGAACAGATTTGAAAACAAGGGTTTGACGTTTTAAGCGAGTGTTGGCTCATTCAATTCTAAATAATCTTGTTCGATGTTTAGTTTAGTTTAAGTTCAGTTGAAGTTTTATAAAAATGTCAGCAACCACTATTTGAAGAGAGATATGCATGAAAATGAACCGCAAATTTTTAATTTGGGAAATGTTTTTTATGACGGTTAGGGCATAACTCTCCTCATTAAACAGTCCCTGTCCCCAGTCCTGTAAGGAGTATTATGCTAAAATTAAATGGAAATATGAAACTCGATAAAAATTAAATTGGCGATCGACTGAGTCTTATTATGAAGAACTAGCCGATGGGCAGTTCTCCGAGAAGACGCATCTTAAACGTTATTGCACAATGTTTTCCACAGACTCTCTTCTATAACAACCTACAAGTATACAAAGTTCTGGCCCTACTTCCCAACAAGTTTCATTTCATTGATATTATCAAGGACTATGTCATTCGAGGGGAAAACCACTCTTTTTTATTGATGTGATTAACATGATTAACCAGTGATTAACATGATGGCGAATTGGTGATTAACCAGTATTTGACCGGAGGAATCGTCGCAAAACTACAAATAAACGTGAAAAATAGCGGTTAATCAATGTTAATCACCGATTAACCGTTTAAATTCACAAAACTTATGTTTCTGATTAACAGATTAACTGATTAACAATGTTAATCACAAAATAGTGATTTCCCCCTCCATGTCATTGGATGTTATAATTAAAATAAAAACATAGCTAACGCCGACCCGTACGAAACACCTATTCGTATCAAAAGCCTTTACTGTGAAACTCTTCATTTCTTTTACTTCATTCTCTACTGAAAAGCTATTCGCCCTTTAAAATCACTTACAATGTCCGTGACCCCTCTAGCTTGAGTAACTCACAACCTTTTTTCAAAATTCTTTTTTTCCCCGACTGGTATCGACAAAAGTAAGGTCAAGTTCGAGAATGGGCATGGTAGGGTCGGCCCCTCCAGAGCTAGGGCCCTATAGGTGTTTTTCAGTCTTTCGACGATATCTACCGAAATACACACGCAATAGCTGCTTGTGATATATCAAATGAAAAGTATTGACGACGAGTAGAACAAAGTTGCTGAACATTGTTTTTGGGTAAGATGCACCGTGGGCTTGTAGGGAGGGCTCAAAGGTCGTTACTCGGCCCTAAGAGTTTTTTGCACATAAATCGAGTAAATCTCATCCGATTTTGCTAGTTTTAGTTTTTTATGGAAGGTAATTGAATACCGAAAAGAGCGTGACGAAAAAAGTTTCAAATTAGGGCCCTTGGACTTAGGCCGCTACTCGGCCCTAAGTGTTTTTTGCACATAAATCGAGTAAATCTCATCCGATTTTGCTAGTTTTTGTTTCATTTGAGAGATAATTGAATGCCGAATAGAATGATGGCAAAAAAAGTTTCAAATTTGGGCCCTTGGACTAAGGCCGCTACTCGGCCCTAAGTGCTTTTTGCACATAAATCGAGTAAATCTCAACCGATTTTGCTAGTTTTTGTTTCATTTGAGAGGTAATTGAATACCCAATGGAAAGGTGGCAAAAAATTTTGGGTTTCTAAAATAATATCGTAAATTGTTGGTTTTATTTGAAAGGTACTTCGTACGGGCTTTCGTAATTGCGCTATGCGCAATTTTAAAAATGAACAGTTTCAGTAAATTTGACAATGCCCAACTTGACTTGCATTTTGGTAACAGACGCATTAGAGGGTTGTAGACGTATTAGGGTTCCGGGCTTATTAGGGCTACGGACGTATTATGGTTGCGGACGAAATAGGATTACGGCTCCGACTGTTCTGCTGCCTTGTTTTTTTCGATGATTTGACATCTCTAGACAACCACAATAGGTTTCCCCTTACTCAGGGAGTCCAATTCGACGTGTTACAAACGTATGCGTAAACCTATAAGACCCCAGTACTTCGTACGGGTCTAAAAATAAAGTTGCAAGGAACGATAGTGTTTCTTGTACATAATACAGAAGAGAACTTTAGCAAATCACACAATAATGACAAAACCAACAATTTCCAACAATAACGAAAACGATATTGACACGGAAAAATTTTATCATTGTGAATGAGGCGGGATGGGTAAATATGTTCACAAATCATGGTGTGTTATGTGGTGGTAGAATTCAGACTTTAACAAAAATTAAATTCAAAAAGAAAAAATATTTTTTCGGGTGTCTATATAAACTGTGGCAATGCGATAGCTAGTAATTTCGCGCCGCGCATTTTGTATCACAAATGCCGGTATCCCAACTGAGATACACGCATTTTCGTATCAGATATATACCGATTTTCCGACCTAGAAAATGCCGATTTTCCTTTGACTTATACCGGGATACCGGTATCCCAATTGAGATACACGAATTTTGTATCACAGATGCTGGTATCCCAACTAAGATACACGCATTTTGTATATCACAGATGCCGGTCTCTCAACTGAGATACACGCATTTTGTATCAGTGATACCGGTATCCCGAACTGGAAAGTGTCGATTTTCCTTTTATTTATACCGGGATACCGGTATCCCAATTGAGATACACACATTTTGTATCACGGATGCCGGTATCCCAACTGAGATACACTTATTTTGTATCGGAGATACCGATATCCCGACCTAGAAAATGTGGATTTTCCTTTGACTTATACCGGGATACCGGTATCCCAATTGAGATACACGAATTTTGTATCACAGATGCTGGTATCCCAACTAAGATACACGCATTTTGTATATCACAGATGCCGGTCTCTCAACTGAGATACACACATTTTGTATCAGTGATACCGGTATCCCGAACTGGAAAGTCTCGATTTTCCTTTTATTTATACCGGGATACCGGTATCCCAATTGAGATACACACATTTTGTATCACGGATGCCGGTATCCCAACTGAAATACACGTATTTTGTATCGGAGATACCGATATACCGACCTAGAAAATGTGGATTTTCCTTTGACTTATACCGGGATACCGGTATCCCAATTGAGATACACGCATTTTGTATCAGTGATACAGGTATCCCGAACTAGAAAGTGTGGATTTTCCTTTTATTTATACCGGGATACCGGTATCCCAACTGAGATATACGCATTTTGTATCAGTGATACCGGTATCCCGAACTAGAAAGTGTGTATTTTCCTTTTATTTGTACCGGGATGCCGGTATCCCAACTGAGATACACGCATTTTGTATCAGTGATACCGGTATCCCGAACTAGAAAGTGTGCATTTTCCTTTTATTTGTACCGGGATACCGGTATCCCAATTGAGATACACGCACTTTGTATCACAGATGCCGGTATCCCAATTGAGATACACGCATTTTGTATCACGGATGCCGGTATCCCAACTGAGATACACGCATTTTCGTATCAGAGATACCGGTATCCCGACCTAGAAAATGTGGATTTTCCTTTTAGTTATACCGGGAGACCGGTATCCCAACTGAGATACACGCATTTTCGTATCAGAGTTACCGGTATCCCATACGGCAGTGTATAGAAAAGTTCAACCCGAAAGATTATATTTTTCTATTTGAATTTAATTTTTGTTAAAGTACTTTCACAAGAAAGTTGGAATTCTACCACTACGTAACACACCATGATTTGTGAACAACTGGCCTCATTCACAATGATAAAATTTTTCCGTGTCAATATCGTTTTCGTTATTGTTGGAACTTATTGGTTTTGTCATTATTGTGTGATTTGCTAAAGTTCTCTAGAATTACAAATTGATCTCTGATTTTATTCAATTGAGTTATGGTCTTTGAACCAACGAAAATTAATTTTTTTCATTCATAATTAATTACGTTTCCATCAATGAAATTTCAAAATTCCTCGACTGATTTTGTGTTGGGTATGTACATGTATACATGTACACAATTTTGCAAAATAATTGGATTACTCGCCTTGAAAAGAATGCGGCGCATACCGTTGCATACTACGTGACAAATGTTTAACGGATGCAATTGAGATAGAAAAGACTTTTCAATCGATAGTAATATAAGGAAACTGATGACGTTAATTATATAATAAGATAACTTCTGTAGCAAACCGGATGGTGCCATACCGGCTCCAATTCAAAATTCCGTTTCTATTAGGCCTCTGCAGCCTAATTTATTGAAATTACGAACAAATGAGTCCAGCTCGAACACTCCGTCAACCATTCGAATATCTCGAACATCTCCGTAGTCACGCGATAGTTTAAAGAAGTATACATTAAATGCAGTATTCGTATACTTTTCCACTAAATTTTTTGCTCGGGAACATTATGTAAGGGTCGTTACATTGGTAATGCATGTGGATTATAATTGTGACTTCATATTTTTCTTTGCCTGCATTTTACTATCGGATCTAATACTTCATTTATTCCATGTGTTTTCAGTACATATGTTGATTGATTTACAGCTCTTCTTCTTACCATCTGCCATTCAGACGCGCGACCTAGCTCATAAGTTCGATGCCAATGACATCTTTTTTTAAATGGTTGACTACGATTTACTTGTATTTCACAAAAATATTTTCGCTATCTCACAACAGATGGCCCGACTTTCTATTCCATTTTTTGTTTTCAACGAAGGGATGAGATGGCGTTTGTATCGAATTTTCGTGCCACCGCACATCTGATTCGGTTATATATGGCATTACCTCCTCACTATATTTATGCATAAATTATTTCAATTTGTGTCAGTATACATTTGAGTTCATTTTCATACAGTTAATTAGGTTCCTTTTTTGACGTATCGAAAATGAACCGCTCCTGCTAGGTTTGTTTTACTCTGCCGTGTAACACGGCATCAGAGTACTGTTTGTCGTTCATTCCTGTAGCTGTAATCGACAATATAATGTTTGTCGTGCGTAGCAAGCTATTGATCAGAAACCGTTTTTATGTGTGATTGGGTAACTGGACTCTCATATTCTGAACACTTCAACCTACGTTCAAACGAAAACAACGATATTTTATTGCGATATCAAAACATAACAAATATCTGTTAGCGACATCCACTACAAAAATGGGTATTGAAATCAGGTTTATTCAGCAAAACAAATGCATTGTAACGATTCCTGTTTGTCAAAAGATGAACGATAAAAATGTTAGTTCGGGGAGCGAGATTCGGGTACAAAATATCCGATATGAAAACGCTACGAACGTATGACAATTTACAAATTATTGTTACCTTCAATTTCGTTCTGTTTTTTGTACTTGCCGTAAGCATTTTGTTTCCCATTTTTTCAACCAAATAGATTCCTGACAGATCATTTTAAACTTCAACTTTATGGTGTTTCTAGTTTCCACTGATGACACGCTTTGTTTTATAGACTATGTACATAGAAATTGTCAACTCCGTCAATAGACGTGTGTAGTAATCGTTTCCTCTTATACAAAATTACATTTTTCGTACTTTGACATCGAGTCAATATTTTCACGGTATTCTTTTGTTAATGTGCTGTGTATACTCGTAAAGCTTTACACCTGAAACCTATCACGGTAACATAAAATCTGCATTTAAATTTTGAACATACTGCATCAATGAATTTCAGATACTATATACAGGTTCGAGTTTGACGATGCGCTCATTCATCCGACAAAGAGTCTTCGTTCAGTGAAGTGAAAACCATTTAAATGTAAACAATTCATTAAAAGTTTACTCATTATATCACAATATAATCGAGTGAAAGTTACTTTGAAATTAATCTCACCATGCACGTCGATAGAAACTACTATACTTATGCAAAAGGGAATAGGAACTGAAAAAGTTTGGAAATCTTTGAATAATTGAAACACTGAAGTGGATCATCAAAGCAAATTCACGTATTTTTGCAGCTGCAATGCTTTTAATTTTTTGTTTTATTTAATCGACATGGTTGAACGGTTTTAAAGAGAAAAGTTGTACAATAAATTAGCAAAATGTTGGCGCATAAGTAAAGTTTCTTGGCCTGTTCAAAGTTTAAACCGGGAAGTAGCACTACTGAATAATTAAAAAATTAAAAGGATGAATGGTAAAAGTAATAGTTTTTTTTTACTTCAATGTCAATGTTGACGATTCGTTCATCAATAATACATGTTTTATGATAAACTCGTTCTTGATGAGTGAGAGGATAAAACGTTTTGGACACTTGTTGTATTCATCTGTTTTCGACAACGACGATAAAATAAACGAAAATTACTGGCTAGCGTGAACTTAAGATCAAAATGCATGTTAAATGAAACGAAGTCAAAGATTTTGCATCAATTTACTGTTAGATAAAAAGAAGTAACAGATCCGATAAATGAAACAAAAGAAAATGCTTACTCCAACCAAAACACAAGCAGAACAGTGTTCTACACTGATCGTAGCAAAGCCACTGTGTAACGTTTTCGGATGGTTTACTACACAAAGAATTTGGTGCTTGTCCATTCAATTTAGACACATCATCTAGCGAAGCTTAAAGCAAAGCTTTGGTTTGCATTATAGGCAAATGTTGAAGCGAAATCTATTAGAGGAAATTAGTCACGTCACAACGGATCTCTGAAGCAGTTAGTCATTATCTAAATGTAAATTTAGAGCCATCGTGGTTGAATAGATTGAAAAAGTATTTCGATAGCTCTACGCTACTATTGAAAAAGTTGAATATTTCAGTAAAATACAAAAGAATTTTAAAACTCTCGAAAGCTACTTGAAAGCAAAGACTCGATTCGGCGTTTTGACTTGACACGGCAACATGCGAACGTCACGTAATTTGATAAGCTCTTATGAAACTTATTACTCAGGCTTCCAACAATGTTTGTAGACTTTACTGTTACACAAAACGATAGCCAAACTTTTGAAATTCTTTTCTGTTGCAGAGAAATATTCTTTTACTATGCTGGTGCATGTAATAAGGCTATTACATGTATAGGCAATTGCCTTTACATCACTCGCATAGTAAAACGTCGTACTACACACGGAAAATAAAGTGATATCTCGTATCACGATGAGTAAATGTACCTCGGGCTAAAGCCCTCGGTTACTTTTACTCATCTCGATACGAGATATCACTTTACTTCCCTTGCATAGTAATATACTATTTCTTCCTGAAGTACCAAAACCGTCACATTCACTCACCAAATTTAGTACCGAAAGAGCAACATTCTCCGACACTTTTTTCTCTCAATTTTCATTCCCGCTTATGTCATTTTCGATCCTATCTTTATTCTTTCCCAGATGTGTCATGTACTATAACAAATGAAAATGCTACACATGTGATATTAAATGCGATCTCGCATCAGATTTTGTGATATCGCATGAGATTTTGTGATATCGCATACGATCTCGCATGTGGTATAGAGATCGCAGCTGAATATGGCGTGCAAATCTGTTGTTGTTTTGTTCGGAATGTGACTTTGGTACTCCAGGAAGAAAAATAGTATACATACCACGGATCGAAAAGGTGTGTTTTAGACCCAGGTGGTGAAAACGTCCAGGGATGGAGCGACGCGAAGCGGACCATTCCTTGGTATGTAACATACTATTTTTTTCACAAATTGGTCATGGAAATTATTATTTTTTAGAACAAGGGATGAACAGATTACAAAAATATTTCCGATTCATACCTATGCATGCACTCATTTCTTCGCTACTACCACTTTTACGAAACTAATACCAAAAAATCAGATTCAAGTTTCATTCCAATTTTATTGCCAGAAATCAATTCTTCAAACATGAAGCGAAAGCGACTTATTTGTGACTTTATTTGCCGTATCCTCATGCTTCCCGTAATACATTTCAATATCCGAAGGCAGTTGAAGGTATTGTTTTAGAATCAGACCAATGCCAACTATAGCGTCCTGGTTATTGCTATCAGCTGTCCAGATCGCTAATAGAAATGAAAAATATTATTAACGAAACGAAACAGTGTCTTCACTACATTTTCCTTACAAATTCTCACAGTTCTTGGTCTGATGCTAACAACAGCCCCATTTATATCGTCCGAGTATTCCAAACACTCGCCAATCAAACAAAGCATCTGTGAAACGATATAATCGAAATGTTGAATATTCTACGATCTAAACATTTACCTCAATCACTTTTCATACCACATTCAACCACAAATCGTCCAAGTTACCCAGCTGCTGCTGCGTCATCGACAGAATCCATCGTCCCCCATTCGCATTGGCAGCGTCCTCCCACATTGGCCGTATATTATTTTTGAACAACGAATAGTCATTGCCCGGCTGCAGCTCTGACGCATACTTAATCATGTTGTACAGATTCCAGAAATCCTCGACCGTATCAAACGTCGAAACTTCATTTTGTTTCTCTTCCCAGGATTTGTTGCGATCATTATCCAAGTACCAGAGGGTCCACTGATTGCGTAACGGATGCTTGGTCGGGCTCGACAAGGTCGCAGGCTCCATTTTCATGTTGTTGTTTTCCTAATGATTTTTTTTTTATTTTGGAGCTCGTTTGCAACTGTTACCCCTGTTTCACTTCCATTTACTTACCGAAGTGGATAGCATTTTTAGTGTTTAAATAAATCTGGAACTAAAAGCGTCTACACTCTACGAATACTAGAAAAATAATAACTTTGTGATAAACATGACTGCTTCGATTGGTGTTAATTTACAGTCAAATTAGCTTGCTTTGCTTTTGAAGTTATCTGAGAATTTGAGCCTTAGGAATTGGGAATTGGGAATTCGTAGAACCTATTTAAAAAGTCATAGTGGCTATGTAGTGCCGAATCTGATTGTTCAAGTGCACTTGATACAGAGACAATATCAGTTTGTAAGATAATTTAATTTTAACAAAGAAAATAAAGTTCACATTTCATATGATTCCTAAAAGTCTAAACGGCAACAAAAACTGTTCCAACTTGAGGATATGCACGTACAGTTGCAGTGTTTACTACATCACTGCAAAATTAATCAGAACAAAATCATAAAACCAATTCATATTTCGAAATAATAAACAGAAAAATCCTTACCCGGCCACATAGGAAGCAGGAGTTCGTAAAGAAGATGTAATAATCTCAAGCCGAGCCGGCAAATCCGGAAATACTTTGGTTAAATCAACAACTTTGTTGTTTGTTGAAAAGTTCAATAAAATGACATACGTATCGTGACCAGACAATCGTCTTTCATAAACTAAAACGTCGTCATCAATAGCAACCATATTCAAATCACCATCCGTAAAAGTTCTAGATATTGTTCTAGAAAGGTGTTACTTGATTATTCAATTGAGGAGGTGTGTTGGATTTCCAATTGAATGATCAAGTAATCCTATGCTCTAGAATAGTGTGCCTTGAAGAAAATGTATCAGAATCTTCACTTCTTTTATATTAGTCAAACTATTTGGACGTTCCTTTAATAAATTCCCTTTGTATAAAACCAAGTCTTGTGATTTACTGCCCTGGAATTATTGAGAATCTAACAGCAATAACATTAAAAATGTAAATGAAGTAGAAAGACCGATAACAATTCGTGCGCGGGATCACTTACCCTGCCAGAAGAGAGAAATTTAGTATTGTTCAGAACAATTTGTTCTTGTGCATTCTGAACAACACTACACCGACTTTCATCATACTACTGAGAAAGTATGTAATTCACTAACCTGTCACAGACGGCAAGCATATTAACAGTTTTACTATGTGATCTATTACTTCATTTGATCGAAGATTTTCAGAGATTGATCTCAGAAATCTTTTACTTCATTCGTTTTGAACATGCTTTTTGCTATATAAGACCTCTTTAGTCAGAGCTTGTCGTTTATTATACTGTCGTTGTCTATAACAGATGACAACCGTCTGTAACAACTGCAGATATTCAACCAGTACCAAGCACACAGACAGGCGGCCACTAGTGTACCAATAGTAGCAGTTATTCCATCCGGTTTATAACATTTCTTTATCTGCATTTTTCAATTTTTAATCTCCACGTTCATTATTATTATTCGTTTACAACATACAAGATAGTAAAGCTGAAAACACACGAGCAATGTTGTATTGCCTGGATCGACAATTGTGCCACATTTTCCATTGTTTAGCCTGTGCTACAAATAGCATTAGAATAGAAAACGTATCATAATTGGTGATCCCAGCAACGCAAAATTGCTCTTGATATGTCTCCTTTGAACCTGTACCTCTATTTCTATTATTCTTTATCTACTGTCCTAGAAATGGTGTCATTTTCACCGACTCAATATATTAGCAAACGAATCATTATTAGATTAATGCCGAAGGAAGAAATAGACAGAAAACTTTATTTTTTATCAACACGTTTGAAGCGTCCAATTTCTTTTATATCTTTAAGCCATCCTACCGGGTACAGTTTTATCGTATCAAATAGCCGCATCATAATGTGGTATACCGACTTGAAGTTAAGTTTTGATGTCTCTCTTCATTTTACAAACTTGATTTCAGATATATTGTTGCTATGACTGCTACAACATAATCACCGATTGCTCGTTGTTGATAAAGAGCTTTTTGTTATTATTTTTTGTTAGATTTTTATTATCTTACCTAGAATGGTATTAATGGTATTATTACAGCTATGGAATGGGGGACTGAAGTTTCAATAATTTCGATAGACAACATTATTCTAAGCAAAAAATTATTCTACACTATCGTAAAATTATAAACATTTATATTTTTAATTAATTGTTTTCTGATTTTCAAATATCATTCAAACATAAAAAAGACTATACTTCTATATATGCCTCTCTTTTCTTCTCATGTCATTTTTTCTTAATTCTCTCACGAAAAAGGTATGCTTTTGGGTTGAATTTGGGTCGTAGTCGTAATTGAAATATAAATTAAAAGTAAAAAACTTGAAAATTCGGCAATAGTGTAGAACAATTTTTTGTTTACAATAACATTCTTAATCTAAATACAAAAAATGTCAAAAGTTCAGTGCCCCATTATGAATTCCATCAGTTTTAATCCAATTGCATCGCATAAAAGATTTTTGCACATGAGTTCCGAGTTCGTCCTTCAATATTAATTTATCTGGTGGTATTGATTCGAATTGAATTTTCATTTTCGATGGAAGTTATGATTCCATAACAGTAGTAAATTTTCTCGGTTATGCACGTGCTTTACATAAAATATTGTCTTTCAGTTTGTCCCCAATAAAAAAAAAATTAAAATTAGACGACGATGAGATTTGTGAGTGCGACAGCAATATTTATAAGGCCGTTAAATCAAACACACTTTATATATTCTTAAAACACTGAGATAAATGAAACCAATCCAACATTCATCCGACGTAATCGATATTAATTTTTCCTCCTCAAATCACATTATTGGGGAATTTATTTTTGTAAAGAATTTTTGCGGAATAAAAGGAATTTATGATAAAATGGATTTCTATTCAGTCCTCAAGGTTTACGATGCGCATGGAGATATAATAATTTATGTACTTCAAGAAAATAAAAGAAAATTTGTAATTTATGACACTCATCATTCTAACAGTGGAAAAAAACGTCTCCTAGCATACAATATAATAAAACCGAGATACCGATAAGATTTTATTTTATTTCCATCGCATCAAACAACCGATAAAACATACAAAATCGATTAATCATCTTTTAGAGCTAAGATGCTTTTTTGAGGCCCTTAAAATGGAATGTGTATATAATCGTTTAATGGTCGATTGTTCATTTGAAAGTTGAAATAATTAATTCTGCAATGCACAGCGACCCAAAATGTTTGGGTGGGCTTATGATGTGTCGATGCTTCAACACAGTATAAAATGGTTGAGGAATTTTTATTTTTATCCGTGTAGCATAAATAATCTTATTTTATCCACTCAAATGCGGTGATAAGATGGTGCTTTGTTGACGCTCTCTAGATAGCTCTCTGATGAAAGGTAAGAAAATTTTCATTTTTTCAACTCTTGTTTTTCCCATGGTACGAACAGTCGTTTTTTTTTTTCTCTTTGCAACTGTCTCTTTGTTTTGGTTTTGAAAATGGTGAAACAAATTGATGTGTTTGTTTCGTGGATAAAAACGGTTAGTAACGGTTAATGAAAAAGTTAAATGAACAAAAATCGACGAATTTACGTTTATTTGCTAAGAAAATTGTTATTTAGGGTGAATAGGTATAAAACTATCAATTTCACCAGATTAGAACCTTTTTTGTTCATTTAACTTTTTCATTCTAACAAAAAATTGCCAACTTTTGGCTGCAAAAACAAAGCTCCTATGAGTTTTTTCAACTTGTAATCCTAAAACTTCTCTGCAATGGATTCTCTATGAGATTACCTGTTCAGACATACCTCACACGATGTATTATGTGTGATTTGCCGATTTTGTTTGCAAATAAAGTTGAAATTTTTGGTTGAAAAGTCTTAGTTGGGAACACTGACAGAGTTACCCTGCCCGAGTGAAGGCGAAGAACAACAACGTTCTTATGGTATTTCATAGCTGGACTCCTCAGCTATTCATTACAGTTAGCAGCAATGTCTTCTGTTCCCAACTGCCCGAGATATCTGTCAACATTGTGTGCAATTTCATGCTACTACCCCAAAAATCAAAAATCAGCCTAGAGGCAAGAGAAAAATTAATTTTTAAAATAAAAACAAAATGAAAATACGACCCACCCTATTTTTCATACCTAGGACCCGAAAAGAGCGACTTCGTCGCACTTTTTCTCCGTCCAAAATGAAAAATACTATTCGTACCACGGACTAAAAGACTTTTTTAGCGTGTGAGAAGTTTCCAGGCAGAGCCGAAGGCGAAAAAGACTTTTAGTCCTAGGTACGAAATGTACTATTAGCATGCGTTAGGAAAAATCGTTTTATAAAACAAAGCTGTGAAAAGTGATCTTTTTTTCATCCCTTTTTAAATCAAGTGAAATTTGGTATCTTAAAGGCGGATACACATTACCATCCAATGTCAGTTGAGAATACTATATTTCGTAATATTTAACAGAATCACATGTTCAGTATTTTGTCGATTCTCATGTCAATTTTTTTTCATATATTCGGCTTCGGTATCTTGTGCGTCATATGTTATAGATAGATAAGAAGAAATGAGTGGGGTCAGGCTCGGAAAGCCTGACTGGCACCTGGATACAGATCCTTTGTACCACGGTCCCCCTCATTCCTTTGTTTATTAACAAAATAAAAAGAAAAAAAAAATACAAATGTCATGTGTAGAAAAATACAACAATCTCAAAATGTCAAAACTCATTGTGTCCAGCCAACTTCTTTGTCGAATCCTCGTGATGCGCCTTACGGTGTTGAGAAAAGGAAGAAGAAGAAGAAGAAGAAGAAACTAGAACCGCCCGAATTGCTGGCATTCCGAAAACAGCCGCTTTGGTATCTCGGTTCCAGCCGTCCTTTCTATTGGGTTGGGGTTTCGGACGTCCATCACTCAAACTGCCTTTTACAAACCCTATCGGTTCGGACCCTCCATTTCTGGTGGGCCAGTACTTCTAGGGGTGCCTTCCACACCTTCAGCAAAGGGTGGTTGGAGGTGGCGGTCTATAAACCCAGTTCTTCGCTTCAATAAGCTAGGACTGGATTTTCCTTCCGGCGTTTTACGATGTGCCCCTCCGTGTAGTTTGGCCAACTCGTTCGGTTGTCTATTAGTAGGACTATTTATGTGGGATTCGTTCGATTTGTTCTTAACCGAACCGCCATGATTAATATTGCGCTGTAGCAACCTGGTTTCTTTATCAATATTTGCGTCCGATTGGCGCGATGCAACATTTTTACCACAACAATTTTCTATGTGGTCAGAGGCGTATTGCTCGATGTCTCTTTGGACGTTGTACCGATTTCCTTTGTTCCATCCGTTTGTGAATACTGATAATTTCGAGAATTCACAGAAGAGACGGTTTTTGCGTGTAATAAAGGGTTGCGTGTATAGCCACATGGCGTCGTTTGATAAAACGAGAGTAGTGGAAACACGAACTCACACAAAACATAAAACCTTTACACAAAACAATCTCTTTGCCTTGTTTAAGCGTTTCCAACGATTAAAAATTTTAAGCCTAGATCGAAATTAGTTAACGTAGCACCAAACTATTTCAATCCAACAAATATACAATAATTCGTTCACAGAAAATCGAAAATGTGCAAATATGAGGCGCATATGCAGAACCACATAACTGAATAAATCATTCGATTTATGTAAGAAGTGGATGTGCTCTCACCTATGTGACATTCACATGCAGCAATCGTGACATTGTTATTTGATGGCGCGAAAATGTTGGATGTTTACTAATGATCTGGAAAATCTTTAATTCTAGTCGTCTTTACTTCCTCAAAGCTTCGATTCTTGGTCTTTAATTCCTATAAATGCCAAGGCTCCGTATGAATATCGGACAAAAATAATTCACACAAAAACCGAGCAAAATAGAAACACAATAGGTACCAAACAAAAGCGAGTATAACTGTACACTGAAATGAATTTACACACGAAGCAATTAACGTGGTTTTTTTTACACATTGACTGGAGTGATATTTACGAAAAACTTTATTGAAGACAATTCTCATCACAACTACCAAAAATGTTTCAAGTTGTACGATTTATTTAACCACGCTAAATTAGCCGTAAATTAAATCGGAAAAACAAGCTTGAAAAATTATAATCGGCAGCAGACGGAGAAATGCATGTTGCTCGGTCGACAGACACTCAGACACATCCCTTTTTAAATCAAGTGAAATTTGGTATCTTAAAGGCGGATACACATTACCATCCAATGTCAGTTGAGAATACTATATTTCGTAATATTTAACAGAATCACATGTTCAGTATTTTGTCGATTCTCATGTCAATTTTTTTTCATATATTCTGCTTCGGTATCTTGTGCGTCATATGTTATACATATCTAACTATCGTATCGTTCAATATCGTCGTATTTTTTGGTGCAAAATTGTTGGGAATACGACGAAAGTAAAGCCTAATGTGTATTCGCCCATTAAATAAAGCCTTTCTTGCCAACTCACCTTTTCGTTACATCAAAATCCAACATTCTTTTTTGATGATTTTTCAATGAATTAATTCTGACAAATTATTCAGTGGTCGTTGATATAAAATATGAACCTAATTTAGGGCCTTCGTTCCTTAATTTTCAAAAAAAAAAATTGTGAAAATCCTGAAATTCGGGAAAATATTTTCCCAAAAATAGTCCTTGAAATACTGAACTAAATAAACGTTAAAATACTGATCATGATTAAAAAGACACAATAGCGCGAAACAAAAAAAAAGTCATCTCGCACTGATGGAACCTTTTAACATTCGGGAAATGAATTCCATCAGAAAAATTGTATCCAAAAGTTTCTTTCCGTTATTATGGGCTTCATGATGAACAAATTATAAGTGACAAATTAATCAACACATTTGGTATTCCGTTCACAGTTTCACATTTTTAAATCGAATCTACTTCTGTAAAAGTTTATTTATATGAAGGACGAAAAACCTAAAACATTTGCAGAATTTAAAAAACTTTTCTTTCCGTCAACATTAATCATTGAGCATTTGAATGTAGAATCCGGTTTTGGCTCTTTTGGCATATTTTAAATTTCACAGATCTAATGGAATCATGCGGAAATCTTTGAATCATATAATAATGAACTACCCATCAGGTTCAATCTATTGCCACCACCGTTTCGTAATATATAAATCGACCAATTTCTGTTCCGCATATGAATCACGAATTTCTCACTTCACACCCATTGTATAGTGTGTAGTGTCGCTTTGTTGTTACACATAATATTATTATGGAATCTCACACAAAATGGATAGATATATGCACCCCACTCCAGTCCACACTCTCGACGTATGTGTGATGTTACCGGGATAGAAATGATTTCCGTTTCATGTCACACAAAATGATTAAAATATATTGTGGGTAGCTCAACTTTTTTTCTCTCTCTTTATTTTCATCTATCAAACATAAAAACCGGTGACCTGTTTTAAAAAGGTTTTCTGGTGCGCTGCGATAACGATAGTCTGTTTTCGAACACTTTGAACAACATCATTGGAGAAGGAGGAGGGGAAAAAACTGTGTCTGTAATGTAATTTGAATATATTGAATTTTGGACGGTTTATTTGGCATTGCAAAAACTTTTTGTGTCCACGTCCACACTCTGTACAGTACATGATACGTGGGCTTTGATTGCATTTATACCACTTTTCAGCGGTGACCTTCTATATGTAAACCATTACGACAAGATGTGTTATGCCATGCCTAATCCGCCTGAACATCAGAAGTTTATAAATTATATTTAGCTGTAATGTGACTTCACATCATGGCATATAACATTCGCATTACATGGGCTGTTTGCTGTTTTGTGAAATTTTAATATATTATGCATGACATATGTATAAGGCTTCAGTCCTCGTCAAAATTCTATTTGACCCTATTCACATATCTTACTTCATATCCAGACGGTCGAAAGGCAGTCAAATTATCAACCGGAAAATAGACAATTTAGTCATCAAAATTGATCGTTAAAAATTTCATTCTAAGGACAAGATCAATAAGTCGACAATGAACTGATTTATTCCATGGGACATGGATCAAATCGAGTGGAAAATAATTGTGAACGGAATATGTCTGGGGAAAATATGTAAAAAAATTTCAATCGACTCGATTAAAAGCTTTAAATTTTGTCTGGTTTCTTACATTCCCTTAACGATGATAAAGAAAGAATTTTTCGGAAATTTAATGGTGAATTTCATCATCAACATCGAACGATTCGGTTCAGTCTCCGATTTTGTATTTTCGTGTACGGTTAGTGTAGAATTTTCATGGAGAGGAATCTCCCGAATAAGCAGAAAATATTTTCGAAATTAATCAATCAATCATTAAGATAACGATTTAGTTTGCAAACTAACTACTGTTTTGCACACGTAAAAACTGCAGCTCTCGTATCTAAGCTGTTCGTACAGTTATTCTCCGTTTCTAAGATTTCTCTCATTTCGTACGTTATTTTAACCTGTCTCATACGGCTATTCATCTGTTTTCTATAACGACGATAAAAATAATGATAAGCTCTGGGTTATTCATATTGCAAAACGCATGTTAAAAATATTGAAGTACAAGACTTGAAATCAACCGATTAAAGATACTTTCATCGATGGAAGTAATAGACCCGATTATAATACTGGTCATATGTTTGCCGTCTGTAACATGTTGAACAAAAAAAAGAGAAAGCCGAAAAGCGGTGAAGAACAGCTTAGATATGAAAGTGTCAGTTTTTACATGTGCAAACCAGTACAATAACTTGTGTCAGACGCATAATTTCTTGTTTTAAGACAAATGTTTCAAAGTTGGGTAACGAACTAAATTAAGTTGCAATTTATAAATTAGTTCAGGAAGATTATCTCAAATAGTTTTCCAATTACTTGATGCTGTTGCATACAACACGCAAATAATTAATTTCAAACGAAATATCGTTAGCATTCTCGTCAATCAACTTTAACCTCTTGATCCACTTGCATCTACCCACACGGCTAATTAATTCCAGAAAAATAATAATATCGTCGGAAATGTTCGTCAATCACCTTTATCCCAACAAGAGAAATTTGTTTATTTTGTAATTTGGGGTAATAAATTTTGCTAAATTCTCCCGGCTAAAGCAATAGGACGAACAGAGATGTGGCACATGGCATATGGTATGTAGAAGGTATACATTTCTGCTGATTTGTAAAGTAAAATTAATAAAATTTAACCAGCTTGATTATGATGATGAATTTCCGTGATACATTTTACCTAAACTGAATTTATTCCGACCACGTTCTGCCTGGTTGATACAAGAATTCAGTCGTTTTTAATATATATAAACTAGGAAAAGGGCCTGCAGCAAGGAAATCGAATAATCAATGGACTATATATAATAAATAATATCATGACTGAAAACTGAATATAATTTGGTTTAGGCATAATATAGCATGAGTGTGTGGCTCGAACACATAACGTATATGGAAGGAAATAAGAGTTTAACATTTTAATCCATTTAGTTATGGGCGAAAAGTTCTAAAATGTCTTGCCCATTCGGTTTTGGTGAATATAAAATAAGAGAAAATCGTATAACACAAACCTAATGATGAGGGTCGAAATAGAAATAGACTAATTTTCGTTTATTTCTGTTTTTTTTTTTCTTTTCTGAAAATAGAGAGAAGAAAACGTATTTGTGTATTCGATATCGGAAGACCATCATGCCAGCTAATTCAGCCAAAAAAAGGTTGTATTACAATTCGGAATTTTCATTTCAGAAATTGCAAATATTGTCGTTCGATACGGCAAAACACAAACCGTAACACAATAAACACCCAACTCTAAGATGCTAATACAGACGCAAGTCATCTTAAAGTTTTCATAAAATTAATTCAATTGAAAAAGGAACTGTCCTCTTCGAAAATAAGCGCCGTAAAATATTCTCACAGTCATTTGACCATAACCGTTTCGTTTGCAAAAAAAGGTTAGACGATATGACCCTAAATAGTTTATTCAATTTTCTACGGCAGGTTTATTTTTTGTATGTAAAATTTACTTTGGGAAATCGACCGTATGTCATTGTTCCGAACCGTGGACGAGTAATGTCTGAACTTTGATCATTCTTAGTTTACGGAACAGTTTATCGTAAAGCCGTCGATTCGCACTATATGTTATGAAGTAATACTCCGGAATTTCTTTCAAATTCGTTCTATCTGTAATTTTGAATAACTACTGCATGTCTGACAAGCCTTACACTGTCAAGGTCATTTCCTTACCCATTTTAAGGCGAGGGATGAACCACTCTTTTTTTTCGAAGGAATCAAAATGATATTTCAAAATTTACATAACAAGTGATAAAAAGTCTAAAAGTCCTGTTTTCGTGTAAAGTTTGTTGATAAGAGGCGAAGCTCAGGTCAATAATGACACGAAACTTGATTTTTCAATTTCGTGACGTATTTTACCCGCTGTAAGCTCCAAATAACTTCTTTGGTTACTCTAGTGGTGTAATACGTTGATTTGGACTTTGAGGAAAAACTCGGAGCAAAATAGAAAATATAAATATATTTCGTGATTATTTCGAGGATTATTTGTATTATTTAGTGATTATTTGAGATTATTTTAGGACGTTTGAGTCACTCTTGAGGCTACTGCACGCTTAAAAACTTGTCATTATTCATTTGTTCGTCATATTATGGAAGTGGCCTAGAAACTGGACATTTTGGATGGTATTTGCTAAATGACAAGTTGATTATTTGGATTATTTGGTGATTATTTAGTGATTATTTCAGAGTAGTTCACGTTTTAAGGTTTATTTTGTGACGATTGTTTCTATTTAACTAATTTTTAAAAGCATTTCTTCACAGTGAAAAGGCCAATGACCAATAATTTCTTCGAAAATTTAACAACTTTCCTGTCTGCTTTGTTTATACATTTAGCTATTCACCATCGGTCTTCCAACATTTCAATACAGACATCTCCAAACTTGGTTTGATGAAAATGCTCAAACTCAAATCTTTTTTTTGCTAATTGAATTCTCGTACAGATCAAGAAATCAGTGGAATACATAAGCCGGAAAAGGTCTGGCTGGTGCCTATAAGCATTTTTCTTAAAAAATGACGTCATTTCCGCTGGATAATACAAAATGAAAACGTTTTTTCGCATATAGAAATGGCGAATTCGTGTCAGATTACACAAATTTAACAAAGCAGAAATTCGGTATAGAGCATAGAGCAGTTAACTACCAATATACTTAGAATCTGTGTACTTTTCTTCGTTATGGTTGATGTATCTACGCTGATCGAAAAAGATGCAAAAATGAAAATTTAACATGGGCAATTACGGATTGAACCCTTGCTTTTGAATGGAGGGTCGAATAAAGATACAAGTTAAGTTTCCAATTTTTCGACATTTGTCGGTAAACTTTTTCGTTGATTTTTTTCGCTCGGGATATTTGCCCCACCAGTCGCTAAAATTGACTGAATATATGTGATACCCCATTTTTTAACGTCTTCAAGTCGAGCCGATGAAAAAAAAAATTACGAGCATACATATCTAATAAAGGTGTCTCACGCACATACGTGTACTGTTAAATCCGTATATAAACACTCATAATTATAACCAGTTTTGTTTGTGTAAGTGAATCAGCTGAAGCAATATTATGCTGAAATTTGGTTTCCCTTTCCTGTACTAAAAAAAGCCGTGTCGGCTCTTCAGTCCAACCAAGGTTTGATAAACAAGTTTCAAGACGTTTTAAGCGGTCTACTCTCTAGTAGTTTTAAAAGAAGCGGGAGTCCAGTCATGATACCTCTAAGTTATTAATTTTCGTTGGCATCTTCGTTCGTTAAATTAAACTAGATTTTGTGGCGTGTACGACGTGTATCAGTCAATGTCCTGTTGTTTTTGTTCAGACGCACCAAACTGGTCAGTCTAAAATCACGCTGGTCAAAAATATCTGTCAGATTCTGTGAATTTGTAGATAGTTTCTTAGAATTGTTTTGTTTTTTTTTTTTACAAAATTCTCACAATCAGAAAAAAATCTGTCATTTTGGTATGCAAATACTGACATGGAAAAACTGGATAAACTCAAAATTTCGCTGGTGTTGACTTAACATTGAGACTTTTGTGTACGATTTGTTCTATTGCCAATAAATTGGAGAAAATATTCGACCAACACTTACTATTATAGCTCATACATCCATTTTGCCATCGTAAAAATTTTAGTGGAAACAACAGTCACCTTTGGCTGGCTTCGGACCAAAGGCTATTAGTCTAAGATTTTATGGTATGGTATAAACGTCGATAAATGTTGTGAATGGCAACGGAATCATTAAAATAGAGGTGAGTGGTTCTGTTGGGTATGCCAGACCAGGTAACCTGTTGAAGAATTGGGAAACAGCGCAGACTAGATTTATTGTGTGGTGCTTGTAATTTATCTGCCGCTTTGATTCTGACTGGCATCAATAGGTATTTACGTATCTGTTGTGGACGGTTGCTAGTAGTTGCAGCCCGAACAAAGTGACAAGCGAAAGTGTCTAAAATAGTTAAATCATCCACACCAGATGCGTATACAACTATTCATGTAAGGGGCTGAAAACCCGAGAAAATTTCTGTTTAAACCCCCGTTTTCGGCCCCGACACATGAAAATAACTATTGCGAATCTTTTAGTTTTCGGAAGAGGTTGGAATATCTGCTTTCAGTTTAGTCGGCTTCTTTTTACGATCAGTAGGAATATTGGTCAACACGGTATGCTGTTCCATCAGTAATTGATGGGATAATCTCCAATGAAAGTATTCCATCACCTCCATACAAAACACAGATTTTATGTTGCAAAGAAAACGTGTAAGAAAAATTTATTGCATCAACCTAGTGAATAGTCTACGGAAGAGTGACAATTTGATTTGAGCGATTCTTTTGAAAAACGACCTACAGAAATCGGACACATCTTTGACTATTTTAACTAATTTCAAACGGTTCGTGTGCATCCAAAATTCTACGGAAACATCAAAAACCTGTTAACGCAACTGAAGATGCGTCCGATTTCGGTAGGTCGTTTCTCAAAAGAATCACTCTTTATTTTAATGAAAAGAAAACCCTGTGCCGAAAGGCTACCTGCTTGTATTAATCGTTGCGACTAGAACTGCGCCAAAAGGCTATCGTCCAGTGATTGAACAGTCAATTTTCTTCCAAACCTGAAGATGAAGTGAATGGTGAAAATTGTGTAAATTTCGCCGAATTCAATAAAATTACTCTAAAAATGAGGTCGCCACGTCGTTAGCTTTATCGGGGTGGCAAGTTATCATCGTCTTTGCATCGTCGGTGAATAATCTCGAAACATACGTTTGACCCACGCGTCTAAGATCGTCAACGGTGACGGCATTAATTTTCTGCAATCGATAAACAATTACACAAATCGTCCTTTTCGCCGCATTATACTGCAAATATGACCCACCTTCACCATTAATCGATTGTAGTCTTTCGGAACCATCTTAAACGTTGACAACAACGACTGTACGACCAAATCACCAACGGATTTCTCGCGCTCGATGACCTCGAAAATCAATGAACTTTTTGCGGATTCTAATTGAGTTGGATCCCAAACGCCATCCGGTTGAAGGAGTGCTTCCTAATACACATAAATTATTTGAGTTCTGGGTGCCAGGCTCAGTCACGTCGACTTCTATTTGGTTCGTTGCGGGTAAAAGACTAATTTCTGGCAACCAAATTGGAAGTCGGTGCGTCTGGCCAGGCACTGGCACTTACAATGATAGCTTTAGTTTCCTTAAATGCAGCTGTTACATTGGTGGCCCTGTACAATGCTAAATACAACAGTCCCTCGTGAGGCATTAAACTCAAATTGTAACCATAGGCGAGTCCTGCACCACGAATCTGTTTCCACAATGGTCCCTCCAATTGAGTCAAGTATTGAAGAAATAGATTTAAGGCGGGTAGATCAGCGTCCATGAAAGAACAGACGGAAGGAGAGGCATGATAAAGGAATGCACTTTCGATGCAACCCATTCCAACCTGATCGAACAAACAAAAATTATTGAAATGAATTGATCACCACGCACAAATAACAGCGAATTACTGTACCACAGAGCCATGACATGAAATTTTTTCGTGTGACTTCATTATTTTCCAGTCCGGAATTATAGTCATCCTGAAGCAAAGGAAAGTTAATTTACTGAACGGTCGACAAATGTAAATTTTCCATACTTTTCTCTGCACGGTGCCTCATCTTTCCTTGCAATTAGCTGCCACGGACTGTTTAAATCAATGTTAAGTGAGCTCATTTTACGCCAATCGGCGGCTACGTGTAGGCTAAGATTTTTGGTCGACGTTATGATGTTACGCACTTGATTTAAGTCCGATAGAACACTTTTAGCGGCCTCCGGATCGCCCAGTTTCGTTAATATGGAATTCAAAAATTTCTGTTGATACAGCATTGAGCTGAATTTAACGTTTGTATCTGGAAAGATTCAAACTTTTAGACCTCGGACAGTTAAGCAAATCAAATCTTTCGTGTCGCGCTCACCATTTTCGTAATACAACGACTTCAGCAACTCTTTAACAACAAAGTTGCCTTTCCTTTTCGCCTGAGTAACAGAATTGGCCATTTTAGCGGCAATAACTCGAGCCCGATCCACTGTGAACTCAGTGTGGTGAAGTAGGTCAGCCAACCATTTTACGCCCTTTTCATACTTCTTCGTTTCCACCTGAATCATCAATGAGGCGGTGTGCGAAAATGGACCACAACTGAACGCTGCATTCGATTCCAGGCCAAGGCGTGTTCCCATTGTAATGGTGTCCTTTTCGAGCGCTGTGACAACTTCTTCGTAGGGAATGATGGTGTCACCGTCCCGTATTGGCGACTCTATGATCAAATCCAACAGCATTAGCAGATAGGGACGAAGTTCTTTCGGCACGGAGTGCGTATTTAATGCGACAATCATCTGGAAGAAACGGCAATCGTTTGCAATTATTCCCCTTTCAATCGTCAGTTAGGGGTTTGCCTTACATAAACAAAATTGGTGTGAATGTCAATGGCCTCAGAATATACAGGCCAAGCATTTAGATCCAATCCGGCAGGAAGGTCATCGGGATCGCCGGTTCGATAAATATTCGATGGATGAAAGTGAATTCCATCGGTGCTAGGTATGGGTACTTCCGTTAACATTTTGTCCGGTGGAGGTATAGCATTCTTTGTCATTGCATCTAGTAGTTCTGCTGCTTTAGTTTCCAGGCCCTCGGGTCCCAATTCCTCACGTTGCTTTTCAATGCGATCTTTATCTTGCGCGATTCGTTGTTGTTCGGCAATGCTAGGATAACCTTTGATCACCGCATATTTCGACTGAAAATAATCGCTTTTGAAAAATGTGCATTTGACGATGGAAAATTGAATTTCATACATCGATCATGTACTCCTTGAGGAGATCCAGCCAGTACGATTCGTTTACAGTCTGTAGATACTCAAGTTGCTTATGGACATTCAGTCGCATGTCGAACTGAAACGAGAAAGGTTTTTTTTATAAATGGGGAACGAATGACAACCGACAAGATTTGAAAACTAACATCGTCCGGTGTATTGCCGTACAGAACATCACCGATAACCATAAATGAGATAGCTTCGTGCGGATTACTTTCAAGATTGCTCAAATACTCCAAGATGCTACGCTCTAGGATATTCCTCAAACGATTTGTGTCAATTTTTTCGATCCCATCTGCAATGTTCTTCAAAATGGACTGCAATTTCGGTAGAATTGCTTCAATTTTGTCCAATGGAACATTCTCAAAGGTAAAATACAGCAGTGATTCCGTATTTTCGACAATGTTGAACGATATTTGACTGGCAAATGGATCTGGAATTTCTACGAATTCTCGTTGAAGTGGGCTAACCGATGTATCACTTAGATAGCGCATCAACACGGAGCACGAAGTTAATTTTAAGTTTTCCGTTGTACATTTTGGTCCTCTCCAACCGATACTAAGTAGTCCGCAATCCTCTTCATCGGCCGGATACTCGACTTTTTTATTAACCGATTCGTTGAATGATGCAACTGGCGTCTGCCATGGTCTAACGAACGCTTCTTTTAATGGCTTGGACAGAATTTTTTTCTCTAATGGTGCCAGTGCTCGACTGATTTCCTCGATATCAATTTGACCGGCAATGATGCAAGTAAGATTTTCAGGTCGATAGAAGTCAGCATGGTATTGACGAACCTAAACGACGATTTTTTTTTACTTTTAACTTTTTCATTCAAACAGACGCACAAACCTTTTTATTGGTTGTGCTCGTTCGAAGATTGTGCATTATTCCCCCAGTTTCCGAGCTGTAGCCACAATTCGGATAGATTGCTCTAATCAACTCCAAATGGGTTCTCGACTCGCCGGAATTCTCCCTACCTTGCATCTCACAATAAACAACACCTCCATCCTCACCCTCTCCAGAGATGTGATGAACTTCGGTTATGAAACCACTATCGGTCAACGTTGGAAATAAAACATGATCCAAATAAATGGGAAGCAATTCCAAGAATCCATCTTTCCCGGCAGTTGTCATCGTATAGCACGTATGATCAGTATCTGAATGGCAGAAATGGAAACATTAGTTACAGTGGCTTTGAAATCAGTTCAGGTTTACGTGCCCGTCCATGCGTTCGTCCCGGATGCTAGACAGCGATTAGCTAGCAAATCGAGCACTCCTTTGTACGGATATTCTTCTGATCCAAGGAAAATCAAATGCTCTAAAGTGTGGGGCAGTCCATCATCATCGTGTGCTTCCGTTGCTTAAAGTTTGATCAAAGCATGAGGATCTTGTCTTTCTAAATAAAGTTAAAACCTACCAACAACAAAGAAACCACAGCAGAGCGGACCTTAAAGTAAACATTTGTAGCAGATGGTGACGATGGAGAAACGATAACACACAAAGCAAAAGAAAATAATTACCCTCGACATTTGCGACGACTACTTTCAATCCGGTGGATGGAGACTCGTATTTAGCAACGGGTACCGTTCCATTTGCATTAGCTGATACGAGCAATTTTAGCGTAGCCATTGTAATTCAATCGGAGAATATGGGAATCTGATTTCAACAAATTTTTGACAGGCGGCCGGGTGATGATCGTGATGATTGTTTTTTGATGTTTGCTATAGAAACTGAGCCTTCACTGCTTGCAAGCCAGTGAATTTTTATTTTCGTACATTCGGTCTTTTTGGATTGACGTTTTTCGTTAAGATATGAGAACACAGTAGGTTCTGAAAAAGAGACCCATCATGCAAGCGAAATTGCCTAAAAACAGATATGTAAGACTACGCGGCGAAAGCTTCGCTGTCGCCCCATTGGCTTACATTTTTCTGTCACTTTCGGCCCTTGGGTTTACATTTTTCCAATGAAAGTATAAGCCAGGTATGGTCTGTTCATACAAATCGGAGGACATAGCGATGTCCTCCGCTATATACAAAGTTTGATATTCGACCATACCATGTGTTGACGTTCATTGCATTTTTCAACTTTCGCGCGCAGTAGGCATCATATAATATATATTACACACTTGTCACGAAGAAGTCGAGGCTTGCCGAGATTGATAGTGACAAGTGTGTACTTCATTTTATTACATAAGCGAAAACGAGACAACAACATAGACCTGAAGTGTAATCTTTGCATTATTCTTCTAGTTAAATAATTTTGACATCCGAACCCCGCGCGTATATGATAAAACTTAATACGTAACTCTTTCGGCCTCCTCAATCGATTCGTAAATAACTGCGAACAATTTTGACACAAAATGTATTACGGATGATGTAAACCTGTTGTGAACGCTCATTTTCAGGCATTTTTCAAGCATTTTACACAGCCTCACAAACTTTGTACTTAGTGTAATCGTTACAACAGATTATGGTTAGCTCGTTTAGTAGGTGTTTATTATGTAGGTGTAAGCACGGGTTTTCAAGTGGTATAAATCATCTTCAAGAAAGGGTACTTTCAGACGTAACCTCACTTTGGTTTCGTTAAATGTTTCATTCATTCATTTATATGAGTTTTTTTAAACCTGAATGGCATTTCTTGACGTGAATGGCATTTCAAACGGCCTTGAAGATGATCTATAATGTACCAATGCAAGTGTGCCAACTTGTGAAAATGAAAACGCACTGCTGACCGGTGGCGACTCGCTTGTTGAACGATTAATGGTAGAACCATTTCCTTACTCTATGACATTAAAGGTATTCGGAAAAAACACTTTCATATTAGATATTTCGACGTTTTTTATTTAACTGTATTGTAGGTCTAACACGGTTGGTTTGAAACGAGATTAAATAGGGACCGCCGACCACCAATAACTTTTTTTCATATTTATAATGAGTGATGGACAAGAACATCACACAGGAAAAAATTAGCCCGAACCCCTGAGCCGTTTCTGAGAACCAGTGGATGCGCTACCACGAGCAGTCAGACACAGCCTGATCACAAATTTTAATGGGGATCGGTAGAGGGAACAATTCTAATATCTTCTGTGTAAAAAATATTGCTTTCGGTCATTTGCTCTCGGAGCAATAACTGTTGAAAGTCAAAATTTCACCATTTTCGAAGAGTAATATATCCCTGACAAAGTGACCGACCCAGCCAGTTAAGATTGATTCTAGAAGCGGTTAGTAAGCTCTTTCGAATGACGAAAAAAAAAATTGAAAATATTCTTCTATGTTACATTTTCAGAGAAGTTACTTTTTCCGCTACCCTCGGTGAAATTCGGTCACTTCTGTACCCTTCTGGTAGCTTTATTTCAAACTTATTTTTCGCGGATATTGTAGCCTGAGGAATAAGCTTTTCAACGATACCAAACATGCCATACTTGATCCCCAACAAGTACTGTTGATGATTCAGTTTTTCAATCGAAGTCACTCTACTCGCAAATCTGAAGCCCTCGAAAACGAAATTATTTTGCATTTTGTAATTGATATGTATTTATGCTGCTAGAACTGTAAAACGGTATCTCGGTTCCAGATGGATTAAACGAATCGAGACGAAGTCGAGAACCTTGTTTACTACATCGAGAACTGAGATACCAGTTTCAAGTTATAGTAGCATCAATAGTTTTATACGTTTTATATATTGGGCATTTTAAAGGTCACTCGCTCTACCGTAAAGTAGGATGATATACAATAGAGTGATATATAAAAATATAAAATTATCTGTTTTTTCCTCTTTGTCAAGAAGAAAAAATACAAACTCGCCGTTTCATTATCCGTTGTGTTGGTATGCCCGTCAAATTCAAATCACCCACGTTACAATCGTGTCCCAGCAAGAAAATCAAGAACTGCAAAACTCAACGAAAAAAACTGTATGACAGTACACTTCGATTGATGTATTTCACGAAGGCATACGAAGGTTTCATTCGAAAATCTTTTTTCAGTCAAATCGCGCGTCGCCATTAAAGCATTTTTTAATGTACGCGTGTTTTGTACCGTTTTCATGTGAATTTATTTAAAAAAAATGAGTGATTATTCTTCCGTTGCACCGCCTCAAACAACTCAACAAAACTTTAATCAATCTTCAGCATTCGCCGCCGCATTACAAAGAGCAAAACAGGTATACCTCAGCGCTTGCCCCATCCCCAAATTCGATCATTATTGATTTCTTATTTTTTTTTTTTGTCAAAACTCAAACGCTATCCGTGAATGTGACTGCCCATCGATGGTTGATCGTAAATTTTGTTTTATTTTACTTCAAACAGATCGCAGCCAAAATCCATCCAAGCGGACAAGGCCAACAAGGTACGAAAAGGACTGGTGACGAAGGGTTAGGTAAGTTTTGACGTATTCGGCATGCAACGTTTGTCGTTGTAACATGTATTCGGGAACAATGACCTTATTGATTTTTGTCGAAAAATTTTGCCATGTTCGTTTCTTGCAATTTTAGAACCGGAAAACAAGAGATTTTGTGGATCAGATTACAGTTCTTCCAATTCGAGTATGAGCCCAGCTGCAATGGCTACTCAACAGGTAAAAATATATTAAATTTTGTCGTAGAGAAAAATGCTATTTAGTTTGGGCGTGGTAATCACTGAAAATGTACTTTTTTTTGCAATAGGCCGCTGCAGTTGCAGCTCGCTTAGGTAAGACATTTTTTTTGACTAAAATTTATGGTTAGATGTCTAACGTTTTGTCGCCTTTTTTCAGCACAAAGTGTAGGCAACACAGTTACAGAAGATATTAAATTACCGGACAAAATCGCAGCAACATTAAGTGGACGTACTGGCGGTGATGATCAGTTTTCTAGATTACAAAATGATTCAGGATGCAAATTGGCAATGTCCAGAGATTCGGGTTAGTTCATTCAATTTTTCTATTTTACAATGCAGTGGGTCGTGTGCAAGTGTCGTTAAAACGATTTTTTTTTCGTCAATTTAGAACGTGTTATCACCTTAAGTGGGTCTCGAGAATCGGTTAACCACGCAAAAGAGATGCTCTCTCAAATGTGTTCACAACAAAATTGCGGCAGTATCGAAACGGTTAGTTGTGTTATAGTTCCGCCACCGGGCGCTGGCGGCTTTCCACCATATCAAGAAGTTATGGTACCGGGGTCAAAGGTTGGCCTCGTCATCGGAAAGGGTGGTGAAACGATTAAAATGCTTCAGGAAAAGACTGGAGCCAAAATGGTTATTATACAAGAAGGACCAGCACAAGAGTGTGTGGAAAAACCTTTACGAATTTCTGGCGATCCGTCAAAAGTTGAACATGCCAAACAGTTAGTATTCGACTTGATTCTCGAAAAAGAAGCTCCGTTCAACAATAGAGGCGGAGCTGGTGGTTATGACAGTGGCACCGAGCAAGCTGAAGTTTTTGTGCCAAAAACGGGTGTCGGTGTTGTCATTGGCAAGGGAGGCGACATGATTAAGAAAATTCAAGGTGAAACCGGATGCAAACTACAATTCATACAGGGCAAAGGGGATGCACCCGGCGATCGTCGTTGTATTATTTCTGGTACCAAACAGCAAGTTGCTGATGGTAAACGAACAGTTGAAGAACTGATAGAAAGTGTCATGGTACGTTTGTGGTTTGTGCACTTTTCGTAACATTTTGACTGACTCTGTTGTTTCGACCATATTATAGAGAAGCAATCAAGGCGGAGGTGGTGGAATGAATAACAGAAATAACATGAACAACACCACCAACAGCAATTATGGATATGGCTCCGATGCCAGTCTACAACCTATGAGAGAAGAAGTTTCATTTGCTGTTCCTGCATCAAAGTGTGGGGTAAGCATTGATCCTTGTTTTCACGTCACTATTTGGCTTTGTCTAAAGTGCTATTCTAACCGGAACTCCGTCAACTCCATATAGATTGTGATCGGACGAGGTGGCGAAACAATTAAATTGATTAATCAACAGTCTGGAGCATTTTGCGAAATGGATCGTTCGGCTATAAATCCACCATCCGAGAAAATGTTCAAAATGAAAGGCACCAGCGAGCAGATTGAGCATGCTCGTCAGTTGATTTCAGAGAAAATTGGCGTCGACATTACCATTCTGAGCACAAGGCAAATCGGAAGTGGTGGCGGTAACAACAATCAAGGGGCGTACGGCAACAATGGAAATGGCTATGGACAGCAACAACAGCAACAGCAACAGTGGGGCTATCAACCACAGTCATGGGATCAGAGCCAACAGCAACAGCAAGGAGGCGTTCAAATAAATCCCGCAACCGGCCAGCCAGACTATTCAGCCCAATGGATTGAGTATTACAAGTAATTATCAACGTTTTTGTTTTCTCATTTTTTAGCGAAATGGTTCCGTCAAACATTTCGCCAAAAATGCAGAAAGAAGAATGTCATTTTTTGTAGACCCATTTCCTCTAAAGAAATAGTTAATTTGAGCCTCTTTCAACTTGTTGATCCACTAGATCTATCGGTTTAAATCGAGAGGCTGAAATGATTGAACAGCAGCTAAAGGCAAAACAACTTGGTCAGCCGACACCCGCTTCGGTCGTTCCAGGTAAGCTATTGTTAAGACAAACCATGTTCTCCTTCCAAAATGCGTTTCCGATCATTTACTTTATTCGTTTTATTTCTGCAGCAACACCTGGTGCTGCTAATGGAACCGCGATGCAGCAACAAGCTGGTCAACAAGTTCAAGCAGCTGCTGGTGGACAACCGGACTACAGTAAGCAATGGGCTGAATATTACAGAAACATTGGAAAAATCGAAGAAGCAGAAGCTATCGAGAATCAAATGAAAGCATCTAAGGTATGACCATAAGCGTTTTTATGACTTAATTGTTTCTTCTCGCAGTCGCTTTTCCAAACTTCATTTAAATCGGAAAATTGTGATTGAAGTTTTGTAACGAGATTTTCATGTCGTCGAATGAATTAGGATCGAATGCTAATTGTGTTTCCAGCTTTCTTTGTTGTTCTAAGTCAATAACTTGGAGACACGATCCGTTTTCTTTAGTATTGTCTGTAGATAGACAAATATTTGAACATCTGTATTCAAGAGGGTCTCACATTTCATGATGCACAAATTTGCGAGAAGCAAATTCAAGGATCATCAATTAGTTCACACGTTGAAGTTTGCTAGATAAGATGATGACTGAATGTAATACTTTTCTTAACTTTCTTATGAATCAAATCAAAAATCCATGCTCTAGTTTCAATCACTGTAACCATTTAAAACATTAAACATTCGAATATCGGACGACAGGCAGAAGTAACCACAAATTTGATACTGAAAATACTAACTCCATAGAAAATTCCATAAATTCCCTGACGATTGACGAAATTTGTTGGAGCCTGAACTAGCTTCCACGAAAAGTGTTGCCGTAAAACGTCTCAGAGGCGTCATCTGTGCAGTTCCTAAAACCTAGTTCTTTGCAGTATACCATCTCCATCGTGTCTGATTCTATTGGTTGTTCTAATTCTAATTCTTCGATTTCGATTTCGATGCGAACATATTAGTCGACATTGGATGTGTTTACTAAGAAGGGTGACATTCTTACACGAAACTCGTAAACTAGTTGCTTTTCACTCAATTATTTTGGGGAATTTTGATTCTGAAAACTACGAATAAATTCGGAAAAAATCCGAAAAACTCCGAAAAAGCAATTCAGAGTCTTTTCCGAATAAAATCGACAACAGTCAAACTTATCAATAGCTTCTGATACCCTCAACAACTTGCAAAACATTCTACAGTTTATAAACTAAACGCTTATGCAGAATCAGCGACAGCTGGTCGACAAAGACAATACCTCTGTATCGAAAACAATTCAAAGGCAAGCTACATGCATACACACGTTAAGGTCATCTATATTATACAAGTAGAGTGTGTTTTTTGATCAGCTGGTGAAGTTCAGCTGTTGCTGATTCTGCATAAGCCTTTGGTTTACAAATTGTACAATTCTACAAAAAAATTACTTTATACCTCAACTGATATGAAGAGAACACCGTGTCGATCAAATATTTGAGAAATACCGCAAATTCACTCGTTAGATTCGATTTTATGTCCTCGTCAGTTCTCGAATTGAATTCAATTTCCTTCATGGTCATTATTACAGACTGCACAAATGGGTGCAAATGCTGGCGGTATGCCTGCCGCCGTTGCGAATGCCGTTCCCCAAGTTCCCGGTGGCTATCAGGCTGCCCAAGCCATGGCTGGATATAATCAATACGCTCAGTATTATGCTGGTGCTGCTCAGCCCGGTTATCCGCAAGCAGCCTATGGCGCTTACGGTCACTATCCCGGCCAGCAGACGCAAATGCAACAGCCCGGCCAACCGTCACAAAATGACAAAAACTGATTGTGTCAACTATTTGGTGAGTAATTTGTTTTTCCATCTTTTTGCGTTATTTACTTGATTTGTAATATTTTTTCAGAATTTTTTGTTTTTGTTTTAAATTTTTCATTTTATTTTATTGATTTTCATTTCGAGAAAAAAAAACGTAATATTCGCACCCATAATATTCTCATAACAAAATAGATTCTTCTTTAACAAATAAAAGAAAAAACAAATTTTTAACCGAACCGAATCGTAATTATTGAAATTATATTATTGAATATATTTACCATATATTATTATCGTATTTTATATACATATATTATATATCGAATATGATTTTTTATTTCACATTTTTTTTCCTTTTTAAACTATATTGAAGCATATAAACAAATTTCTTTACTCAACCGTATGAATTATGAATCTATTTTAATTTGATGATTTTCTTTTGTTGTGGTTAAATCTAAGAACAGTTTATTCGCACGAATAACTTTTCTTAAACTTTAAAACTTTTTAATTTTTTTTTATTATTTTTTCATTTTCATTATAATTCAACAATTAGCCAAAAACCAAACCTATTGCATTTTTTACAGAACCTCTGAGTATATGATTCAAGCGTGTGATGGCGAAGTAGATCTATGAATAGTGGATTTAAGTAAAACTAACTTTAAATAAAAAAGAAGAGAAAAAACAAAAACAAACAAAAAGTCGATACAAAATCATTTAAAAATTGTTTATTTAAACAAACAAATGGATGTCATTAAACACTTCCTGTCCTCTGAGGAAGGTATCAAACAGGCACAGACACACACACATTTCTAATTAATTTTTTTTGTTGTTGTTTTTATATTTTTTTTGTACCGCTGCAAACAGATACATTTATATTACAATTTCGATGTTCAGTTTGTATATAATTTTCATATTATATATAATGCAACGATACAAATCTCATATATAAAACAAAAACCACACCATTGTATGACACGTCGAACCCTTAAATCGAAAATAAAACTCCGTTTAATTCGTAGTTTATATTTTTCATTTTTTTAACAAACACGCACTCCATGGATTCATTTTTTTCCCCATTTTGCATTTTACTTGATGCATCCAACGACCTTGATAAATTTGAATCGATTCATCGTACACATTTGTAATAAATCACTGCTCATAACATTGAGTGGACTGTAACATGTCTTTATACCTACGTCACGGGCATCAGTTCAATGTAATCCATACGTGTCCATCTGATATATAAGCCTTTTAGAGTGAAATCATTTCTTTTATGCGAGTAGCTTTTTGCTGAAACCATTTTGAAATGGTCATCTGATTCTAACAGCGCTCACTGCCTTGATATGTGACTAGTGACTGCAGTTTTCGTTTCAAAAAGTGGGCCATACCACAATTATGTAAATGTACGTTTTTACCACCGCAAACATTATACGAATTGCCAAATCTTTTTGTATTTTCAAACTTTTTTTTTTTTAAGAAAAACTGAAGTGCTTGTGAATAGGCTCGCAATATAGAAAGCATACGATTTCGAATTCTTTCTAATGTCTTATAGGGAAGATTTCAAGCATTCTTTCAATGTTGTAAGATCCGTGTTTGTTAAAAAATCTGAACGACGACAGAAAAAAGAAATTTATATTTACTATCATAAAATCATTAATAAACTAAGGGACTTCATATTGATGACAACCATGCACAATATATATTATATACTGTTCCAGCCTCGATATATATATATGCGACTGATCACCCACTGGAGATATCGTAAGTTTTTAAGAGTTTTTACTGGTCACGGTGTATTGAGTTCATCGGTAAGCCTTTAATATATTAAGAATTAAACAAAACAAAAATAGCTTAAACAAAATGTCATCTCAAATTACACACAAAATTAAATAAAAACAAAAGAAAATAAATTAAATTAGTAAAACATAATCGATATAGACAGCAAAACAATTGCAAAATCTGCAAAAAAATATCGCTTTTCGTGTAAACACTTTATGAAGAAATATATATATATTCACCCTAACCTCCTTCATTACATAGGTCATTTACCCTCCTTATATTGTTTGTAAAAAAAATAATAAATGAAAAGCCAGGAATTTACGAGAATGAAAATTCAAAACAAAATGAGTATCTTTTCCCCTTCGTTTTATGTAACTTTGTTGAATTATCTACGTATATGTCATGAAATTTTGACTCTTTTATTTTGTTTCCTTTTCAAATCATTGAAACTTTATTAATAATCTTTAAAAAAACGAAACATTTATGTGTAATAAGTAATTAATTGTATCCTTGTATTTTTGTCAGAGTGTTCAAACATTTTGATCAAACACGAAAATCGTGTAAAAACACATTAAAATTACGTATGTAAAATGGTAAAAAAAAAAACATGAAAATTATCCCGACAATAAGAATATTGTCAGCGTCCATGAAAGAAAAAAGTAATAAAAAAAATTGTGTTTTGTTTTACTTAATTTTGTTTTCAGGCGTGTGATATCCGATTCCGTGGTGTTTCACTGAGTGATGAATGTGCAAACGAGACACACATTAATATTGTCAATTATAGGCCGACCCGCTGGAACGAACAAATTTATTTTGTTCAAAAATAGAAAATTTTGCTTTTGAAATTGGGGTTCACTTTCATATAATAATATACGGCCGAAAAAATCACAAACTTTGCCACATTTTTGAATGTATTTTATAAAAAAAACCTAAATTTTTTCTTTATTTTTTATTATTATTTTCGTTTTATAACACATTGACTATATTGATTATATTTATATTTGCATATATATTATATTCTAATATATTCTCAAATATATTGCATATATATTCTCATCCACCAATTAACGAAAAAAAAAATTACAAAAAATTTAGATTAAAATTAAAAACATTTTCTTTTTAAAATAATTCGTAAACAAAATATACTGAAATGTCAAATATTTTTTTGTTTGTCTAGCTCCTGGTGAGCGTGAGTCCGTCTAGTGAGACAATATTGAAAAAAAGTAACACTGAGCTCAGTGCCAAAATGTGTCAAGTAAGACCTCTTCGGGGATTTCTATATGTTTGGTAATTTTTGAACGAACAAAATAATTATTATGATGATGAGTGTTTTAATTTTTGTTAATTTATTATTTTTACTTTTTAATTTAATTTTCAGTTTTTGTTTTATTCTATTATTATACTATCTTTCATAAAAATCATAACTATAATTCATCGCTATGCTCTAAAACATAATAAGTTGTTCCAATTGAAACAAAAAGGAAAACCATCGTATAGGCAATATTTTTTGTGATTTTTGTCGGTTACAATTTGTGTCTCTACATTACTCAAACTGAAAACGGCCCATTGGGTTCTTAGTTCTCTTATGCCCATAAGTTTTGAGTCATGTCTTCATTGGTTTAAAAGTTCAACAAATACGGAAAATCCTTCCAGTTAAACTCTGTTATCTATCCGGTAAGGATCTATGAAATCTAAATTATTCGATCGACTTTACTGGCTAGCCTGGACTGATCTGAAGGGACTATTAATTGTTTGTGTGAACGAAAGGCTTTTTACGCTTCATTCAACACCCAAATGGACTTGGGGTATAGCTAATCCGGCGCTCTTCAGTTGTCATTTTGATGTTTTCATACGCATTTGTGTATAAGCGTATTTCTCTCTCTACACGTACCGTGATCGAAACTACAACGTATTCACCAGCTCACTATAAGATTCTTTTAAATCTTTGTTAAAATTGGCCCCAATTCGAAGCTGTTTGCATCAGAAAGTTTTTGAAGAAAAATTCGTCAAATTTCTTTAAATTTCCATTACTTGAATATTCCACGAACCTGAATTGATGGAAATTTCTAGAAGTTGTAGCTGTTAGAGAAGAAATGTTAAGTGATTTCCGTCGCGTTTTCACGCGCGAATCTAAAAAAAATCTTTTCATTCACTTGGCAATTATTCTTTGTAAATTGTCCTGGATAACAGACAACTGGAAGGTTTTTCTGCATTTGTGGAAAATGAAAAAAAACCCACACTCACTGACGTCATAACTACCTCCTATTGTATTTTTTAAAGCCGAAATAGCACTTTTGAACGCAATACTTTGTTATTCGAAACTTAGTTTCGTTTACCTGAAGTTATAAAGTATAAGCTGTTATAAAATCACAAACTCAGACAATGTGGCATCATGGGTTTGGTCTTAAGATTATGGCCCTGAGACAGACCAATTTTTTGTAATTTAACTTCAAAATTTCCAATTTCTTGTCCGAAATTACTTTTTTGTGTTCATAATGAAAATCCGAGCGGGACAATGTCCACAATATAATCTCACTTCAGCCACAAATTCCGTTACATTGCCTATTATTTTACTGAAAAGTATACCTTAGTTCCCTTTCTGAACATTTTAAATATCAGCACTGCATTGATGGTGGTTGTATTTTTTTTGTGAAGTTTGCAGGGAATATAAAAAAAAATATTTTCTTCAAAACTGTTATTTTTTCAGAGATGCCTAATTTACCTGGCCAGAATTTCAGCTGAATTCCAAGTTGTCGGTGATTTTAATTGTTTGTTAGTGATGTGAGATGAAATTTTTGTCTTATTTTCAATAAAAAAAAGAAAAGAAAAGTTTAATCACCTACAACGAATTCACTTAAAGTCAGGTAATTTTCTTTGATTTTTCGATATATTTTTTTTGAAAATATTTTTCACCTTGTACATACATAATTATAATTATGAACAAAATTTTATATTTAAATGAAGTTTTCTTTCATATATTACCAAAACAAACAAACAAACAAATTATTCCTAAGCTGCATTTTTCTAAACAAAATATTTTCAGGTTTCAGCTTATATTTTCAACATTTTTTTTTTATTTAAAATTGTTATCAAATGAGTCAGGTTTTATTAATTACGATAACAAGGTTTGGTGTATAACATTAAACAAATTTTTCAGTTTCAGGACTCTTTTGATGTTGAAAATAACATTTTAACATTTTAATTCGCATTATTTAAGTTCCTGTTTGTACGGAATTTACTTTCGAGTCTGAATATAATTCATTCAAATTTACATCAACCTTGTTTTTATTCAAATTAGGCTAATGAACGTCCTTCAAATGGTTTAATTTTATTCCACGATTGTCACTCAATACTTTCAAATGTCCTTGTTGTACACTCACTCATTAACGCATCCATTAAGACGAAATTGAGGACTTACTAAGACATTTATATTTTTAAAGATCAAATGTCTCCTTTATCCTTTAAGTCTAAACTGAGTATAAAAAGGCATATTGATAAATGACGTCCTATTCTAGGGGGAATGGGCAGTGAACAGGTCATTCTAGATTGACCCGTCTTTATGTTATAAGGAGAGGAAAACATAAGAAGCAAGAGAGACTAAAACATAGTGAAAGTGTATGACGTTATTTATGGATGGTATCTTACACCTGAGGTCACTGTATTTGCAGTGACAAGAGTTAATGAACTGTCTTTTACTCTGGAATGTTGGTGGCAAGTAATACGATCATTCGCTGAATTTTGAAGTTATTCGTTTACCATTAAAAACCTCTAATTTGCAGATTGTTGTCTGTAAATTCCTTAAAAATAATATAATTGTCAAAATAGACTACATTCAGTCTGTTTTCAAAAGAATCCCCTAAAAGTATTAAGAGCTTAGAAAGGTAAGTTTAATTTTACATAGCAGCAGGAGTAGATTTACAGCGTGACGGAAACGTTTTAAAAGTGACTAAAATGAACATAAATATTCTCGATTTATGATTTTGATTCAGGATTCAGGATTAACAAGACAACGAGGTAGGAAGATACGTGTGGAATCATTGATAATAATCCTTAATTGTTGCATCCCGTAAAATAATCTAATTGTAAAATACAAACTTAAGTTTATACTTTCCGGTCCGTAGCTTCAACGGCCACACGATTAAGTTATTCTCAACGATAAGCTTGAAAAGTATAGTCGTAGTGAAACGAGATTTTTAGTAAACGTTTCAAGTGTTTTCCGTCTTACTCTTACGAGAATGCTGCGTTATCCATTGTAATTTGATATTCGCCACAGGCTAAACAATGGAAAACCTTAGTTATAACACGATAGAATTGTCGAGTACGCAGTGAATAGAAAAACTTTTATGTGACAAAAGTATTATAATTAAAGTCCCAATAGGACCGTCAAAAACTCTCGAAAGCCGTACCGACTGAAACGCAATCAATTCTATTTATTTTGCACACCCTGCGTTAAGTTGGTGTATCATCTAAGTGCCACTCAATGTTATCTTCTAACGATTCAATCGACTTTCAATATCTTCTTATGATATACTTTCATAAGATAAAGATATTTCAAATCGCTACGTTACACGTCGAACTCTTCAAACGTCATTAGTATCATAGCACAGTAATGCAGGTCGTGATACAGGTTTCGTCTAAAACGAAATTGTCTCAGTAGCTCTCGGTTAAAAGTATTTTCGAAAACAATCGAATCTTATCATTCGTGTATGAAATTCAATTTTTCGAGCGTGCGTTGCGTACTTAAGACAACGAAAGTGCTTAATATCAATTATCGGTATATGTTTCTAATATCTTCTGGTTCGTCATATGTAGAAAGTCACCAGATCTCTTATTTTCGGCATAATTAAGCAAAAGTAAAGTGCAGTTGCACTAATTACAAGGGTTTTCTGCTGCATGAAATTAAGACTGAAATAAAAATTATTTGAGAAAGGTGTGATCAGCTTCACAGATGAAAGAAAGTTTATTAGGACAAATTTCCAGTGTTGTACGGTATTATCCAAGTCATTATCCGTATGTGGATGGAGTTATTCTTCGCTTTTTTCATCAATTTTTTTAGTGGCTGACCATGGCTGTATTTCTCCAGAACACCAGAACCAATAAATTACGCTTCCAACAACATGGATACCACCGGAAATGTAAAATACGATGCGCCATTCGTCGATGTCCTGAACCAAAAGTGGCTAAGTAATTGAACAGGACTATTTTCCATTGGTTATTTTAATACCTGATTCTGAACTAGCACCCCTGTGAGTATAGGGCTAATAATACCCGTTAAACAAGAAAATGTATTCGAGAATCCTAAAACCACGCTTGCGAAATCCGGTGCAATATCAAGTGGATTGACGCTGAAAATACTTTTTGTTCACATGATCTAATTAGTTATTTAAAATTTACTGACGAGTATCCACACGTTACAAATCCACCTGTACCAACACTAAGTATTATTAGAACTACGCTCCATACGGGATCGACGAGAAAACCAGCCATTATCATGCAAATTGCTTGTACCAACGACGAAACGCTGACAAAATATTTCCGAACCTAATGTAAATTATGAGACATAAAGTATGCAAGTCGCTACAGTCGATTTTCTCACCTGTGTAATCGTTAGCCATCTTTTATTAATAAACATATCTGCCAAGAATCCTGCAATAGAAACTAATATTCCCATGGTAAGGTAAGGCGCTCCAGATAAAAATCCAGAGCTTCCCAGATCATAATTTAGAGTGTCTGCTAAAAACGATGGCATTTGAGTGAGCATTGTATTATAACCCCAATTCAATGCGAATTGTGCAACAGTGATAGCTAGTACTGGTCTCGAAGTTATTATCGATAGCCATGGAATAACTCGCTTTTCTTTCACTTCAACGCTAACCGTGTTTTCAATGTACTGTAGTTCATCGTCTGAAATAAATCGATCCTTGTTTGGAGCTGACCGTACTACTATAATCCATACAATATGCCAGAGAACACCAAGACCACCTTTCGAAACAGAATAGTTGATTGTAAGTTTGTAAGTCAGCATAAATTAGCATTGATCCACTAACCAAATATGTAAAACACGCTTTCCCATCCTAACGAAGTGGCTAGATATGCACTAGTCGGCATAGTTACGACAGTTCCTGGTCAAACATAAAAGATTTTAGTATTTAGTAACACGAATTTCGAATGAATCGATACAAGAGGGGAAACTACTCAAGAAAATGTTTGCTCAGAATTTCAGATAAGAATTTCTCGGGCGTTGTGATGACACCACAAGTGCCTATCATTGGCACCTAATGATTTCGTCATTTACAGGTTAAATAGGTTTAATAATAGCTGTTCAGAATAAATCCAATCATTTTACCTATAAACATGCCAGCATATGCAATTGAAGTCATTCTCGACCGTTCCGGAGTTGGTGCCCAACGGTACCATATATCATGAATGCAAGGAAATGTTACCCCACCAAATAATCCCTGCAGTACACGAATCACAACCATTGCAGTTACAGTTGTACCGAGCCATGGTGTGAGTAACGATAATACAGCTGGCACTCCTATGCCTATGCCCAAGATCTGTTACAAGGTCAGATAGAATTGTATTTATCGTTTTGAGTAGTAGTATTAGTTGTAGGTGTAAGGTTCTCTTTGTATTTTACTGCGCTTTAACTTCGACGGCTGTATAATGCCTATTATTATAGCTACCGATCTTGCTAATATTGAGCTAATTGGTCGATACACTTGAAGGAAGCGGAGTAATTAAAGTTGATTTCTTTTTTTTTTAAACAAACCTATACACACACTGATCACATCGCTGAATGAGACATGCAGTAGCGATTAGTTAATATGATATCTGCAGTGCAAAACACCAATCAATCATAATACAATCAATATCAAGTCAATAACCGACTTCATTACACCGTTCATTTAAGTGATAAGAGTGGTAAACACACACACCAGATTTCCTCCGAAACGTTTAGCAAAAATGCCTCCAATGAACTGCGTTAAAATATAGCCCCAATAGAACGAACTTAAGATTAGTCCTCGTTCCTGTGTATTCCATTCGAAGTATCGTTCCTAGAATAACCAACTTAGATGAATCTGCCTGCGATTTGAGGCAATTGAGGTTGTAAATACATTGACACCTGTTTCATCTTTCGCAGTCATTACCACTATGGCCACGCTCAAATTTACTCTCAGCGAATAACTGGAAAAGTACCCTAAAAATGCTAGTAAAACGACGATGTAACGTCTTTTCTTCCAAAACATCCAATTAAGCGGTTCTACTTCACGATAGACAGAACTTGAAATAAATTTTTGAAAATGATACTTTCTGCAACAACATCTTGGAAATCAACCTGTTATGATCTATGTGGTCTTCCCCCATATTTAATTTAAACGCTGTATCCGGTTTTAATTACTCTGATTACAATTGAATAAAAAAAATTGTTAAACCGTCTAAATCTCTCTAGAAAACGGTTCAGACTGAAAGGCTGTAGACTAAGTGTTAAACTAAGTGTTTTATCAAGTATAAGATGAGTATTTACCTCTCAGTATTATCTCATGAATTTCGTTTACAAGATAATGGAGACAATTAAAATTGGAACATTTAACTGGTAGTATTGGTATAATAAAATAATAGAGGATTAGATTATGGTGAATTTTGAACATGATGGGGATACTAATTAAAAGTATTTGAACGTTATGTTTGTTGAAATCAGAAATTTGTAGCATTTGAAACGACCAAAACGATTTAGACGAAAGCGAGGGGAATCACTTAAAAGAAATTAAATTTTCAAAAGGCCTTGCTTTTGTTTGCAGTTGAAGTGGTATTGTTTATCTTAAGTGCTGACAAACGCTGCACATTGAAATTAATTGCGGCTTGCCAACTTTCAGCACCCTGGACTTTACTTAAATAGTCGAGGAATGCCTCCAAATAAATTTCTAAAAATCCAAAACTGAATTCTAGATTTTTAGAAATTTATTTGGAGGCATTCCACGACTATTTAAGTAAAGTCCAGGGTGCCGTAAGTTGACAGTCCGCAATTATTTTGAATGTGTGAATATGTTCCTTCGTACTCATATTATATAGCAAATCATTTAATTCATTAGTTTTGTCCATAGAATTATACTTGCGCTGATCGGCACCCAAAAACTACATGGGCACCCAAACTAACGTAGATATAGTGTAGAGGTAATGCCATTCAAACGCGCGGCTTAGCACATAAGTAAAGTACGATGCCAATGACATCTTTTTTTTAAATAGTTGACTATGATTTATATGTATTTCACAAAATATTTTTGCTATCTCACAACAGATGGCCCGCATTTCTATTACATTCTTTGTTTTTAAGGGAGAAGATGATGTCTCTATGGAACTTTCTTACCACCGCACTCCTGATTCGGTTATATATGACATTACTTCCACACTATATTTACCTTGATCCAAACATGTTTCAAAATGACAGCGCCATCTATCTAGAAAACGGTTCGGACAGTGCTCGTCGCTTATTTTCACTACAGAACCGATAACAAATGGCATAATTCGCCTTGTCGGTTGGTCTGTAGAGGCGCCACATGTTTTTATAGTACTTCAATCCCACTGGACTATTTTTTTGTGTAACAACTTCACATTGATTCATTCCCATGAAATGTCACAGCAGTGAAGTTTGTTCATGAAAAAATTATTCAGTGACAGCAGTATTTTTATGAAGAAAAGTACTAAATTGTAAAAGGCGACATTGCTCGATTTGTATGAAATATCACGTAAGCGACGTTGCTATGGATGAAATTGTTGTTGTTCGGGTTGTCAAAGTTCGTGTTTACCGTTACTTGAAACAAACCTATAGATTTTACCCATAGTTTCTAAACTCCATTCTCCTATAGGCTTGTTACAAGTAACTTCAAACACGAATTTTCATTTGATATAAATGTTGATGAGGTTATGTCTCTATGGATGAAATTTTACAATTCGTATGGCCTTGGAACAAATCTATACAAACTATTAGCGGATCACGCCTAAACTAATAACAGCTGAGGTTGGACTCCGACTCCGACTTGATTATATATTTCAATCTTTATATGCTTCATATATTACGCTGGGCCAACCAGATAAGTCGTAAAAGGACAAACACACAAAGAACTGACCATCAGCTGGCGTACAGTCTGATTAACTACGATATACATGGTCAAACTACACATTCAAAAGATCTCAGTATGAGAAAGTCACCATATTGGACGTTCCTCATCCGATCTCCTGAGAGATCGGCCCGGTATGTATGCGTTCACCTGTTTTTAACTACTCATTGATAAGAGTATAAGATAAGAGATTCTCTTTCCATGGAATTACGGCTGAGTTCGAGTTCAGAACCATCTTCTCTTTAGTGTACCGCATGAGATTCTCGGTAGAGTTCATGAGTTGTAGAAACGTCTTAGTTTGAATTTTCTTGAACAATATTGAATAATAGCGCCTTCAGTTGTTGATAGCATCAGCTGACATTTATCTCGCAGCTAACTTCAGCCGAACATGACAAAAGTGACATGAATGAGATCATTTCCAAAAGCAAAACAAATCTCGGTTTTCAATATTTATGTTGAGTTTTTTCAAAAAACTATTTGACGCAAGCATGGACGACGATAAAAGTGACTATGATATGATCGATCTGTTGGCATACGAGTGTAATTTATTGAACGAAGCGTTGTCGCATGAAAATCTAACAAGTGACGAACAAAATGAAATCCTGATCAACTACCTAAAACGGGCTGATTCACAACACGAACCCATCAATGACTTTAAGGAAGGTTTGTGTGTTGCATTCAATTTCTGAATATCTGACGCAAATCTGTAGTGACAATATCTTCCACTTAGATTTGGACTGGTTTAATGTCTTGGAGCCGCTGAACAGAGATTTACTTAGCGGCAAAGTGGTGATACTCGATTTTTTCACCTACTGCTGCATCAATTGCATGCATATTCTACCCGATTTAAAGAAAATTGAGGATTCGTATTCGGTGGAAGATGGTTTGGTGGTGATAGGTGTTCATTCGGCCAAGTTTGACAACGAGAAAGACTCGGCCAATATTTTGTCAGCAGTTCAACGGTACAACATAACCCATCCAGTTGTGAACGACAATCATCAGTCGATGTGGATTGACTTGAAAGTGGTTTGCTGGCCAACTTTAATTATTTTAGGTAATTTTGAGTCAATCGTCAATGGTTCAATGCTCTTCAATTCATCAATTTCGTTCAGGTCCAAGAGGTAATCCACTCTTTGTGACGATGGGTGAAGGAAATTTCGAAACTTTGGAAAAGTATGTTGCGACTACAATGAAATTCTACAAAGATCAAAATGCCATCAAGAACCACCAATTGCCTTTGAATCCTGCAGCTGATTTATTGACACCGAATTCAAATTTAAAATTCCCTGGTAAAATAGCCTGCTCCAAGTCTAATGCAAATGATGAAACACCTGAACTGTACGCAATATCCGATTCGGGAAATCATCGAGTCATTATTGTGTCAGCTGCCGGAGAAGTTTTACACAAAATTGGCGGAAAGCAGCCGGGCTTTGTGGATGGAGATTTGCTATCAGCTAAGTTCAACTCACCGCAAGGAGTGTCATTTCTCAGTGAAAATATTTTATTCGTTGCTGATACGGAAAATCATGCTGTACGGCGAATCGACCTAAAAGGAAAATCAGTTTCAACTATTGCTGGTATTGGGGTGCAAGGAAATGATCGCGTTGGTGGTAAAATCGGAACTGAACAGGAAATATCATCTCCATGGGATGTTGCAGGTACGCCTTGTGTGGTACAATTACCCAGCTACTTGTCTTCAGGGTAAACATTTCATTTCAGTCTACAAAACACGCGACATGGACATGTCATTTCATTTGGACGACGAATCAATTGCAAAAAAGGATATTGTTCTGGTCGCTGCAGCTGGCACCCATCAAATTTGGGCCGTTTGTATTGATGACGTGATATGGTGGAAGTTTAAAAAATATTCAGCTGGCACTGTAGTCGTGATCGCTGGGAATGGCGCTGAGGAGAATCGAAACAATTCGTATCCACACAATGCCGCATTTGCCCAACCTTCAGGGTTAAGCATTGGTGGTGCTGATGAAATGTTTATTGCCGACAGTGAGAGTTCATGCATACGAAAGCTATCTTTAGTGGACGGTAAAGTGCTGGCAGTAGCAGGTGGCGATCGAAATCCTAGAGTAGGTTCTCTTCAACCTGGTCGACTAGAAATGAGTCATCAGTTCTCTGTTTCAGAATCTGTTCGCATTCGGCGACGTTGACGGAAAGGGTGTGGCTGCCAAACTGCAACATCCATTGGGAGTGTGCTTCAGTTCGAAGGAAAATCTTGTGTATGTTGCAGACACCTACAATCACAAAATAAAACGAATTGACGTGACATCGAATCACTGCGAGACATGTAACATTGTGGAAGAATCGAAAGATGTGATGGTTTTCAACGAACCGGGTGGATTATGTCTGAATCCGACTGGGGATTTTTTGTACGTGGCCAACACCAACAACCATTCGATTGAACTGGTTGACTTGAAAACAATGATTTCCAAACCGTGGAAAATTAACTTCAACACAAACTCAGTGCCTAAACCTAATGTTGATGAACAAATCATCAAAGCAGCGAAAGACTTGAAACTGAAAACACGAGGTGGTGACATCTCATTCACTGTTTCGTTTCATTTATCATCCGGGATTTGTTTTACAACCGGAGCTCCGCAGAAATGGTCAATTAAGCCATTGAATGAACGATGGTCGATTAAAAATGGCAACGGTTCGCAATTCGAACCTAATCAGCCTCTGTATTTAGAATTTGAAGTAGCATCTGGATGCTTATCTGACAACATAATTGTATCGTTTCAACTAAACCTGTGCGCAGCAGACGTATGCTTTTCGAAGCGATTTGCTCTACAAATTCCCGTCACATTTGATGATGAAGATGGACTAGATTCGGTTAACAAAAATTTTGTTATCAACGTCTCGCGTGATTATGTGCGGCTGCAATGAAATGGCAGTGGTTTAAGTGAAGTAGAGCCTAATGGTTTCTTTTCGTGATGTTTGTTAAATTTGTCAGAGGCTCAAATAAATTTTTTAAATTCAACTTTCGATTAATCCTTCTCCCGTTGTTCGCATCGCAACGGCAACTATCTATGGACCTATAATCAATTGAAATTAATGGTAAGTATAAGTCAAGCATAATCAAGCATAAATGAGCATCGCAAGTTCCATTTAATATTCTTCAACCAGTCAACACTCTTAAGCAAATGGAGAGTTTCTTTCCATTTTTTTTTTCAGTTCACTTATTAAGAAGTAAACGAAACGACATTGAGCCCAAGTGAAAAACAAAAACTTTAACACCTACAGCTAAGAGATTTATTCATTGAACGAATGACGTGATTTATAGGTAGGCGCATTACTTTTGATCAACAAAATTTTCATGGTAATCCTCGGAGCATGCGATTAGGGCTTTTTTTTTCTTCAATAAAATGTACATTGATGGCTTGATGCTCCGAATATCCGATACAAAAAATGAATCTTCGATGCATACCGTACCATATACACAATTCGTCTAAGCAACTTTCGAGTCAATGACCCATCTTTTAAAATAAAATCTATTTTTCAAATAGACGTTATTGTGATGGGCTAAAAAAATTCCACATTACAAGTGTGGTAAATCGTGAAACAGTTATGCAGCTCGAATATGAGTATGTATAGTTATTGGTGCATTGCATCGATTTCTGTGTTTGACTACGAAGTAGGAACAACTTTTATAAAGGCGTTGAAAGCAGACTATGAATGTGGATGTCTGGAGTTAAATCATAAGTTTCACCTAATTTGGATAATAGTTGCGCCGAATTATATAAAGTTTGTGTAGAGAGAGAAAATCAAGATTTTTCGGTCGGTAAATACAACGTCTCCAATTATGGATCTTAAATTGCATGAGACCTCGCACCATATGGTTAAACTGGTTCTCCCACATTACCAGAACACAATACTTTACATTTGATGACTCAAAATATATTCATTTGCGATAAACATTATGCTCATTCGATGAGAAAATATTTGTCATTTGATCGTATTTTGCAGGAAACCAAATCCGGCAATATGATATCATCATAAGGCTGTGCGTGTTCTATATTTGATTTTTCTATGCATAAACCATCATGTGTAAAAGGGTAGAATGTTTTAGGTAAAAGTTATTCCTGGAGTTATTCAATTTTTTGTGCCTCCTATATACTGTATACTGTTTTTCACATTCGGATTCAGTTAGGGTTTTTTTCTTCTTCAAATAAATGAAGCAGATTGCATGACAAAAAACAGTTAAAAATTGGGAGAGAAACCAATTCGATTTTCGTACCATCGTACCATGCTAGGCAGTGACGTAGTAATCCACAGTAGAACAAGGCTAAATTCAACTTGCCCATTCCATGAATTCACTCATATTTCTTATATTCATGGTACGCCCTTGAAGCAAAAGTATAATTCTTCCATTTGTACGTATACAATTTACGTACCACATAAACAAAAACTCTCACCATTTAAAAAACTCTCCGAAGCAAACAAAACGAAACCAAACCACCGTAGAAAAGAATTCGTAACGACATTTTCAACCAATCCGAAATGATCGAGAGAGGCGTTGCGCATGACGGCACACAGCCTATAAATATGACTGCTCTGTGAAATTTTACTCAATTACAGTTTGGCGGACCACATTACTGGTTGTGTTAAACGTACGGAACTAATTCCAATAAAAAAACCAATTTTTTCCTGTTCTTTGCAAAGTAAAAAGAAACCCAATTCAAAATGGTAAGAATATTTCAACGATTTTTTTCTCGATTATTTCTACTGTGAATTTGTGCTGTGAAAACTAAATTATGTTCGGCTTCATTTTCGTTTGATTTTATGTGATTTTCATTTTTTCCTCAATGGCCGGCTAAGCAGCTGCCCATTGTTTCGTACATTCTGGACGCTTTTCTTTTCGTGAAATGATTAATCGGAAGAAATTCAAATCAATTTCTCCGTAAATTATTCAGATTCGTGTGAAAATGTATCAGATGCACAATTTTCAGATTTCTTCTATGCCACACCCGCAGTTTCAGTATGTAATGTTCTTTATTAAAAGAAATTACGCATGCGCCATTTTGAATTGATTCAATTCATGGCGTGTGGCATTGTGTAGTCTAAAAATGGAAATAAATTTTACGATGAGTCATACCAGCATTTATTGCTCCCTACTTTCCGGTTTCTTTTTTCTTGAATAAATGATTGCCGAATGTGAGAACTCGCACTACTTTCACATCGCATCGATTTGAATCAAATTGAATCGGCAGACATTTCAATTTTTTTTCATTTACTTTCTACAGCGTGAATGTATCTCAATCCATGTTGGACAAGCTGGCGTTCAAATCGGAAACGCTTGCTGGGAGTTGTACTGTTTGGAACACGGAATCCAGCCTGATGGACAAATGCCATCAGACAAGACTGTCGGTGGTGGTGACGATTCGTTCAACACCTTCTTCAGTGAAACTGGCGCCGGCAAACACGTTCCACGAGCTGTATTCGTCGACTTGGAACCAACAGTCGTCGATGAAGTTCGTACTGGAACCTACCGTCAATTGTTCCATCCAGAACAATTGATCACCGGAAAAGAAGATGCCGCTAACAACTACGCCCGTGGTCATTATACCATCGGAAAGGAAATCGTTGACTTGGTCTTGGACAGAATCCGTAAATTAGCCGATCAATGTACTGGTCTTCAAGGTTTCTTGATTTTCCACTCATTCGGCGGTGGTACCGGATCCGGATTCACCTCACTTTTGATGGAACGTTTATCCGTTGACTATGGCAAGAAATCCAAATTGGAATTCGCTATCTACCCAGCACCACAAGTTTCAACCGCTGTCGTTGAACCATACAACTCCATTTTGACCACCCATACCACATTGGAACATTCTGACTGTGCTTTCATGGTTGATAACGAAGCTATTTATGACATCTGCAGACGTAATTTGGATATTGAACGACCAACATATACCAACTTGAATCGATTGATCGGTCAAATTGTATCTTCAATCACCGCATCTCTCCGTTTCGATGGTGCACTCAATGTTGATTTGACCGAATTCCAGACCAATTTGGTTCCATACCCACGTATTCATTTCCCATTGGTTACCTGTAAGTTAATCGAAACTGCTGACTTCGACGCTGTGATACTCATAAATTTCTCGTAATTCATTTTCACAGATGCCCCAGTTATCTCAGCTGAAAAAGCCTATCACGAGCAATTGTCTGTTGCTGAAATCACCAATGCCTGTTTCGAACCAGCTAATCAAATGGTTAAATGTGACCCACGTCATGGCAAATACATGGCCTGTTGTATGTTGTACCGTGGTGACGTCGTTCCAAAGGACGTTAACGCTGCTATTGCAACCATCAAAACTAAGCGTACCATCCAGTTCGTCGATTGGTGTCCAACCGGTTTCAAGGTCGGCATCAACTACCAACCACCAACTGTTGTTCCAGGCGGTGATTTGGCTAAGGTTCAACGTGCCGTCTGCATGTTGTCGAACACCACCGCCATTGCTGAGGCTTGGGCTCGTCTCGATCACAAATTCGATCTGATGTACGCCAAACGTGCATTCGTTCACTGGTATGTCGGTGAAGGTATGGAAGAAGGTGAATTCTCCGAAGCCCGTGAGGATTTGGCCGCTCTCGAAAAAGATTACGAAGAAGTCGGCATGGACTCCGGTGAGGGTGAAGGCGAAGGTGGCGAGGAATATTAAATATTCCGTTTTGCACGCTGTTCAGTTTCATTCCTGAATGTCAGAAATTTGTCCTGTTCACTGGTTAATTTATGAAAATATTTGTAAATTGAAAATGAAGAAAAAAAAAATCTTAGCAAAAGACAAGAAAGAAGCTAAATTAAACAAGTTAAATTTCTGAAAGACAAAAACATTTTATTTCATTTAACGAGGATGAGTAGCGAATACATCTTATGTGAAGAATGGTAAGGTCAAAAGTCAGATTGCCTGCGAAAGAAGAATTATTTAGCATAACATGCAACGGTCGAAAGGATAAGATCACCAAGGTAAGCGTTTAATTCATGAAAAAAGTGTTTAGACGAGAAGATAGGGATTTTTTGAGAGTTTTTGTAAAAACTTTACGAAACTTTGAATTTGCGAAAAATTGATTTCAAGAAATGTAGTAAAGTTTTAAGAGGTTTTAAAGAAATCCGTTTTTGAGAAAAGATAAAAGTCCCTACCTCCACTAGAGTGATTCTCGTACACATTCCACAGCCAATATATTTCTTTGGACGATCCTCATTACGTAGTCAAAATAGTCACAAGAACTTTTCGTGCCGCATACTAACGCATAAAGAGATGTTAAGTGCCTTTGCCTTTGACCTGACCATTCTTTTGTATAGTACTGCGTTGCATGAGATAGACAATCATTAATCATGGACAATCATGGATTAGGTTTCAATCAATAGAATTATACGCAAGTAAAGTGGTGTGGGATAGTTGTCAATTGCTCAGTTCAGTTTATACTATCAGGATCATCAAATTGCCAACAATATGTTCTGTCTCAGTTCTCAGTCCAATTGTTGAGACGAAGAGAAAAATTAGGATATTTTTACGAGGCGGCAACAACGTAATAAAAAATGGTGAGGGCAACGAAGTTAAGCAAAACTTATCCCGAGTAGGGTTACATCATTAATTTGTCATCATTGATTGTAGACCCGTAAGACAATCAATAAAATTCAGATTAAATCATCCGATTACATTTATTTGTTAGAAAGTCCGTTCGTTAAAAAAATCTAATTTTATATCTACGTCCATCTCAACCTCTATGCGTCCATAATCATTGGCAATAAAAAAAATCAGCTAAAATCCGTCATTTCAACGGCAAAAACATTCAAAGTAGCACAAATTATTAACTCGAATTCAACACAACCCCATTAGCTTCCAGCTCCAACTTGACTCTTTGAAAATATGTTGGATCCGGGTATCCAAAAAATGCCACACCGCCCGTCTGATTCGTCTTGTGGTGTATATTCCATACCACGGTATTCTCCACACCTGTTGTAATACTAGTGCCAATTGTGAATGCAACACGTCGATCCCAGGCGATTTTCAGCAATTCCAAAATTTCCTGCCCTTCCGCATTATTGGGTAAATATGCGATTCTGTTCAAACGGTAGCCACTGTTACTGATGTAGTATTGGATTTGAATCGTCCCAACGCCTTCAAAGCCTGCGCAATCCGATCTCAAAATCCTCACTGTCATATTTCCATCGGGGCACAGGCCGACAATCGTACCGGTTGTAATTTGGCAAAACGGGCATTTGAGAGACTTGTGGCGGATTCCGGACATTGTCGTTCTGGTAATGTTGATTCGGTTGTAGCAATGCACACACACTTTGTGATCACAGGAGAGAACTCTCCAGTTTTTATCGTCACTATCGAATGAATCGAAGCAAATTAGGCAATCTTCTGTTGAAGAATTTTCCGACATTTTTGTCTGGGACAACGTGCAAACAATCTGGAAGAGTAATAAACAAATCGTTTTCGTTAGAAATAAAAATTATTTATTTTCAAACTCACATTCGAAGTTTTTGAATGTTCCAATAAATTCATGATAGCGATATGTCAAAACTACAGAATATTATGAGTCAAGTTTCATTTTTTTTACCGCGAAAAGACCATGCTCATCGTAAAATATTAGCAGGACCGAATTAAGGGGAATAGAAAATGAGAACAGATCAACAAAAAGAAAATAAAATGCTGCGTTTGCTTTTTATTATGTACATGGGTTCGTAGAATTTATTTATAGGTCTGTTCGAAGACCAAACGGATTGTCAAATTACTGACAAACTTCATCAGAAAGTCTCTTAAAAAATTCAATAAAATTCCTAAATTTGTATTTATTGAATTTTTAGGAATTCCTTAAAATAGGCCCAGATAAATCAACATTTAAATGAAAACCGATCTCTGTGGATCATGCTCGTTCGGCCAGTGAAAATTCGTTATTACAATTACTTGGAACAAACCAAGGCAGCTTTCTAGCTCTAGCTCTCACACCAATTGTTTATAAAATTAGGAGGCCAAAAATCTTACAGTATCCGCTTGTAAATTTCATTGTTTTAGAAGTGTATGAAATTTACAAGCGGACACTGTACGATTTTAAGCCTCCTAATTTTGTAAACAATTGGTGTGATATTGCTAGAGAGCTACCTTGAACAAACCCATAAATCAAATGGAAAATGGGATAGTGAAATTGCGACTGAATCCATCTCTTCAGAATAAATCCAGAAGATTTATTTGCCATTTTCTTGGTATTCATTGAACACGGCATACATAAGCGATATTATGATGGGTGTACAACAGCACGGTACACTACTTTAAATGGCTTAGTGGTGCATAGCGTTTTATTTTTGGTCATTGTTTTGCATGACTTTAGAATATTATCGCATTCGCGCCGTGGTGTTATATCCCCAGACCTTGGCTTCGCGTTGCATAGATAATTTATCACCTTTGTCGCACTAGCGTACCCGGGTGAAAATTAAAGTCTCAAAAGTTCGAAAAACGTAGTCTCACGTCTCAAAAGACAATAGATTTGAGACCATGAGACTACGTTTTTCGAACTTTTGAGACTTTCATTTTCACCTGGGTATGTATATTAACCTAATTATGTCCTTGCTGGAACATTTTCATTTTGACCAAGGCAAGATAGCTTGAGCCGAAGACAAGGAATGTGTTCAATAATTCTTTAAGCTCAAACTAATAGCATTTCACTCAGAAATTACGAAGAATGACAAATAAAGATGTTTGTAAAAAATAATGCTATCTCCACGTCTCCTTATCGATCTATAGCCTTCCCACTCGTCAAAATAATCATTTGAAAACGCTTACAACGACAATGCCTCGCTGAATTGAAACTTACCTTAACTGCCCTGCCGTCGATCAACTATTTTTTTTAAACGTAAAAACACTAAATCTTAGAAGTGCTTGCACCCATCCCGATTCATGAATGAGTATAGGATTTTGAATCATACCTTGAAGTGTAGCGTAGCACTGCTCATTAGGGTGTAGCGTTTTGAAGAAAGTATTTTGTTTTTTAAGGCCTGCGGGTAGGTTCGTTGCAGAATGGTCCCATGATCACGAAAATAACAAAAAAACATAGCTAACGCCGACCCGTACGAAACACCTATTCGTAACAAAAGCCTTTAATGTGAAACTCTTCATTTCTCTTACTTCATTTTCTTCTCTGCTGAAAAACTATTCTTCCTTTTAAATCACTTACATTATCCACTCTTTGCCTTGTTATCATATACAATTAAATTGCCGGAGGCAATATAGACAGCCCCGTACGAAGTCAAATTTCATAAATTCCTATTTAAACAGCTATATACCGCTTTATTTACCTATATTTCACTATAAATAAACATTTCACAGAGGAATATGCTATTATATAGCTCTATATGCCTGTATATAGCTCAATATAGCTGTATATAGGTATATATAGATGTCCATATATGGAATACCTGAAACCCCATACACATAACAAATTATTTCCTTGTTAACAGAAACTATCTAAGTATCATTTTCCCAAGATATTTCTATTTTACTAAAATCCAATATGGCCGCCGGTAGCCATTTTGTTAGGAGACCGGAAATAGTACCGACGCTTTACATTCGTTAATACCTTTCAAACAAAAAAAAATTCATGAAATTCGGTCAAAATTTACTCGAGATATTGTCAAAATACACCACGTTCACTGTACTTCCGAGTAGCCAGATAAGAGCTCACTCCAAGAGACCTAGCTCACGCTCCGTAGAACATAATTTCATAAAAAAAAATTTCCCTGATTGGTACGGTCAATACCTATCTAATAAAGCTAAAACAGACGAAATATGTTCAAATGTGGCCGACCTACAAGCAAAAACTGCTTGCCGCCCTGTGCCTGTTCCACACCAAGGGGTCTAACTCACGATTTCCATAAACTTTTTTTTTGTCGATCGGTATTGTACATACCTTTCATTTGACGTATCACTTACAAGTGTAACGTTTAAATGCCCGGAGATATCTTCGAAAAACCGTAAAGCACTTATTGGGCCACAGCTCGGGAGGGGTCGATCCAAAATCACTCATCTTCGAACTTAGCCTGTCTTTTGACATTACCAAACGGGAAAAAACAAAATTTTCAAAATCGGATGCGTTTTACTCAAGTTATCGTGCAGACAGACAGACGGACAGACGGACATTTTTTTTTCGCGGATTTGGCATCTCTAGACAACCACAATAGGTTTCCCCTTACTCAGGGAGTCCAATTCGACGTGTTACAAACGTATGCGTAAACCTATAAGACCCCAGTACTTCGTACGGGTCTAAAAAATTGGATTTAAAGCTTTCTGAAATCTGTGACTGGAAAGCAATATGGTCGTGTCGTAGCTCATTTTAAAGGGAATTTCAAGAGATTTCAAACGAATATAGACTCGACGTAAAGTCATAGAGAATGGGTAACACTGCTTTCTTACAAAGAAAATGAACATGATTGCGAAAATTCCGCACTGGGAGTCTTTGGGTCTTCGCGATTTAGTGTCCTTTTGTTTATTTGTGCTGCTAGTGTTATTGTTTCTTTTTCTTTTGTTTTAGTGTGAATGTTTAGACCCGTACGAAGTACTGGGGTCTTATAGGTTTACGCATACGTTTGTAACACGTCGAATTGGACCCCTCCCGCCGAGCTGTGGCCCAATAAGTGCTTTACGGTTTTTCGAAGATATCTCCGGGCATTTAAACGTTACACTTGTAAGTAATACGTCAAATAAAAGGTATTTACAATACCGATCGACAAAAAAAAAGTTTATGGAAATCGGATGACCGACTCGTGAGTTAGACCCCTTGGTGTGGAACAGGCACAGGGCGGCAAGCAGTTTTTGCTTGTAGGTCGGCCACATTTGAACATATTTCGTCTGTTTTAGCTTTATTAGATAGGTATTGACCGTACCAATCAGGGACTTTTTTTTTATGAAATTATGTTCTCCGGAGCGTGAGCTAGGTCTCTTGGAGTGAGCTCTTATCTGGCTACTCGGAAGTACAGTGAACGTGGTGTATTTTGACAATATCTCGAGTAAAGTTTGACCGAATTTCATGAATTTTTTTTTGTTTGAAAGGTATTAACGAATGTAAAGCGTCGGTACTATTTCCGGTCTCCTAACAAAATGGCTTCCGGCGGCCATATTGGATTTTAGGAAAATAGAAATATCTTGGGAAAAATGATGCTTAGAGAGTTTCTGTTAACATGGAAATAATTTGTTATGTGTGTGGGGTTTTAGGGATTCCATATACAGACATCTATATATACCTATATACAGCTATATTGAGCTATATACAGGCATATAGAGCTATATAATAGCATATTCCTCTGTGAAATTTTTATTTACAGTGAAATATAGGTAAATATAGCGGTATATAGCTGTTTAAATAGGAATATTCCTCTGTGAAATTTTTATTTACAGTGAAATATAGGTAAATATAGCGGTATATAGCTGTTTAAATAGGAATTTATGAAATTTGTCTTCGTACGGGGCTGTCTATATTGCCTCCGGCAATTTAGTTGTATATGATAACAAGGCAAAGAGTGGATAATGTAAGTGATTTTAAAGGGAGAATAGTTTTTCAGCAGAGAAGAAAATGAAGTAAGAGAAATGAAGAGTTTCACATTAAAGGCTTTTGATACGAATAGGTGTTTCGTACGGGTCGGCGTTAGCTATGTTTTTGTTTTCTTGTTGTGAGAATCGGGGTGAAAGTGAAGTGAAATGGATAAAGTGCCGGATGATGTGTGAACGAGTGAATGTATGTTCAAGGTCAGATCCTTAGGCTGCGAGCGCACTTACGCCGTTTAGCACTCCGTTTACGAGTGAACAATGGAAGCTCCTCCCACTTTCCATTGTTAAAACGTAAACGGAGAGCTAAACGGTGTAAGTGCGCTCGCAGCTTTATTCTTTGTTATATTTTATATTTTTATAGTTTTTCAATAAAATGTTGGGTAATGGTTCGCAAACGATTGGTGACTATTGTTACGTTGACTGATCTTGTGTTTTTCCTTTGATTGACATTTATCCACCTTACCGTAGAACGCATATAAATTGAAAAACTACCACACATTGTCGTCCCTGATGAGTTCCCCAATGTGTTTGTCTTCACTTTACATTTCACGGGAATTGTAAAGATGAACTCCGACGTTTTTGAATTTAGCGGAACGAAACGGTGTCTCTAGGTACTCTAGGGATAAACGAGACTCGGACAATTTTTTGTTTTTGTTTAATTCGCTCTTGCGTTTTTACGCGGATTTGACCGTACTTGGACTTAGAATATGGCCTTCTTTCGTGGTATTCATTGTTCTGTTTTAGCTCGGTTGAAGTCTTGAATATGGTGAAAAACTGACGCTGAGACTCTGAGTGAACGATGGATCAATGGACGAAATTTCATTTCTTGCACAGATAGTCCGTAGACCTTCTAAACCCCTGTGCGTCTTTCTCTTAAGACGACAAATGTGGTATTGGGCTCAGGAATGAATGTGTTAAGAGGTAGAAAAGACGAGGAGGAGACGATTGCTTCATGGATCAGCGAGCTATGATTCACTTCAGGTTATACTCTTCAATGAGTATATAGAAGAGAAACGGGAAAGGTCGGTTTAGTCCCAAACACACCGAGAAGCGTAAAGTTTCACCGGGTAGCAGATTCGTTGACCTTCTAGTGTGTAAAAAATGGTACGAGAAAAACCAGATTTTTTTAATTTTACACAGAATTTATGCAAAAACGGTTCCAAATTGTTCTCAGTATTGCTGGCGTTAATAATGCAGCTATCACATCGCATAATTGCTATGTTAATGCTAGGAGCAGTGAAGTGAAGAAGATGCTTGAAGACATAAATAGACTTCACGAAATTCACTGTCAAATAAATTTATTTTCTGTTTTATCGATTACAAAGATAGAAAGTTTCACTTTTATGTAGTATAGTAACAGATCATGCAAATTCAAATTAAGTTCGTAAGCTAAACGGCACTTGTTTCAGGTATTTGTTGAACATTACTTCTTAAAATGATAATTTATTGTTCTTTGATTTTATTTATTTACAAAACAATTTTCTAACTTTATTTTCTCTCTATAAAATCACTGATTTAGAAAGAAATATAATCCGAACGTTCTCTATAAACCCTAACAACAATGAACAAGAGTTTTAACAATTTGTCTTCGGAAGTTCTTAACTCACTTATTGGAATCAATTAGTGTCGTCAATTCAACTGCATCACCGTTGACATCTAAATGCCGCGATTTCAGATAATTATCCCACAATTGATCGTATTCGTCTACACTCAAAATTTCAATCTCAGGGCATACCGATACTCTCTTAACGATGTACACACGTTTAAACAGTCTAAACCTGTACCACTGTCCTTCAACGGGCGGGAGAATACGATATTTCTGTTGTGTCCTTATTAAAAGTGTACAAAACAGGCCAAAAACTACCAATGACAATATCCAATACGAATTAAAAATGAACGGGTAAGCGTCGCCGGTGGTGTATCCTAATGATGTTAGCAGATGATTGTAGATAGCGGTAAAAAGTAGCCCACCGCCAGTTCCGGCAATCGACCATGCGGTGATAAGTACTCCGAAGCAGACACCAATGTTATGACTTCCAAACAGGTCGGCTAAGAATGCTGGCATAATTCTATCAATTGATGCAAAAAATGTAAAATAATTTTCGTTATAACTATGCCAAGAAAGAAACTATGGAAAAACATACCCGACGCCACCACCATAACACATTGAAACGACGAACATACAACCGAGGAACAACCAATAGTTTCTATCTTCCATGAAAATCGGAAAGGTAGCGATAATAATTGTCTGTGTCGTCAGCATAATAACACAACTAGTTCTTCTTCCAATTTTATCCGAAAGTGTCGAGAAAACTAACCGGCCGATCAAATTCAATGCGCTGTTAATGGACACAATTGTGGAAGCTTCATTTGGTTCTCGGAAATACAATTTGGTTATCATATCTGCCAGACGTGAAATAACCAGTAGTCCGAATAGAGAGTTCGTGAAGAAGATCACGTAGAGGAACCAAAAGTCTATAGATTTTATGGACTCCTTGAGCGTTAGTTTAATCTCTGAATTTTGGGGCACTAGTGGTGCTGTAGCTTTCCGCTCGGTATCTGATGTTGTAATAACCGTATAGCCTGGAGGGGGAACACGGAAAATAAAGGCAGAAGTCATCATTGCCACAAAATATAAGGATCCAAGTACGATAAACGTAAGTGGCAATCCGACTGTGTGAATCAAAGGTAAAATCACTTTGCCGATTACAATCGAACCTGCAAACCACACAGAAAGAGATATTAAAGGAAAAAGCTTGTATCAAATAACCTTCCGCAAAATATAACCTGCTCCGAATCCACATACAGCAAATCCACCTGCTAATCCTCTCTTATGAGGGAACCACTTCTGCAGGGATGAAACAGGCGCAATATAACCTTTTCGTAAAATATCCTGTCAATAATTTCTCATTGAAGTGTAACGCATGTTAATCCTTTTACAAATCGGATACTGTACATACCGAGTCCAATGCTAAAGCCACCAATCACCCCGAATCCTAGGTACAACAGCCAAATGTATTTTAAGTAAATGGCAATTGCGGATAGTATATTCGCCACGAGGAATAAACTCGACGAGATCATGATGGTTTTTCTCGGACCATTTCGCTCTAAATACGGACCCATAACAGCAGACGCAACGCCGAGCATACCAACAGCAATATAAAAAGTGACTGGTGCTTGGGACACTTTGCTGTCGCCGGAAATTGCTTCGTCAATCGGAGCATTGAAAACACTCCACGCATACAACGAGCCACAACAAAATTGCACTATAATTGAAGCTGGCATCAACAGCCATGGATTGAATCGAACCGTTGAAATTAGGTACTTTTCCTTTTCGTACTGTGCCTGTTTTATCGTACATTTCGTGTTGCTATAGTGCCAAACTATGGCTCGTGTAATGGGGTTCCTTTTTCGCGTTGGATCACTCACTTGGGGTTCCATTTCATTCGCAAACACGTCACTTGTACACACGCAAAATAAAATTTACTATAAAAAATCTATTGATAAGTAGATAAGGCTAATTCAATGCACAGCACATTTCACTTTTTTTTCCTGTATTTATATTTTCGGATATCACGTTTTCCAGTCAAGTACTAGGTCACGGCAGTTATAATCAAATGAACTGCAAATCTATTAGCCAGATAAATTATTATACCATACCGTAGTTAATAACTTAAATCTTGATTAAATTCAAGTTTTTTGCGTTAACTAATACACCGACGTAACTGTATCGACACGATTTTCCAAAATAATGTTATGTGACGATTTTGTAGAAAATATATACTTCTGTATGTCTGGTCTGAAAAAATAGAGAGAACTTGTCACAACAGTTGGTTATTTCATTCATGATATCAGTATTAGATAATAAGCTAAATCCCCCTCGAATGTTAATTTATTTTCGTTCTGTTAGAATCGATTAATCGAGTTTTCTAAACCGGAAAAAATGTTTCGAACGCAAAAAAAACATATTTTTTTCTTGTGATTAGAGCTATTATAAAATTCACATACATATAAGATGTTGTCCGATTCCATCCTCTTGAACGGTGTAACCGAATAATCTTTTGCATAAAAACAAGCCGTGATAAAAATAAAAAAAAAAATAATAAAAAGCTGGAGAGTTTAACATTAATTTAAAGTTTATCTGCGGTTCGCAAAGTCTGAAAAATACGGAATTCGAAATGCACAGAATCTCATCAGCCGAAAATAAAACTCAACAGAAATTATTTATTAACGGTTGTGTATTTATAGCTGGACAAGAAATAAACATATGCCAGAGCAGCACTTGAAGAATGAAAACATCGACTTTAAGACAATCTTTTCAATTGGTTTTAGAGTAAAATAGAAACACGTCCATTTCAGGTTACTGGTACGTACTATGTCACTTACCACATAAAATTCACTAACTCGAAAATGTGGCTCATATGGCTCCAACTCCAACAACGAAACCAAGTGAATAAATAAATTTACACCTTACTGATACCGAGTTGGCTGATACCGAACGAATAAAATTGATTCACAATATATTCTACATTCACGTTAATGAAAACTGGATGTTTACACATTTTTAACTTAAACACATCTGCGCATATATTGTAATTCTAATATGTTTTTGATCACTATATTAAATGCTGTATGTGGCTTCACGAATATTACAACTGAAGAAGGAAAATTCTTCAATACATACGCACATTCAAATTGAAAATAGAAACCGTTGTATTCTCACGTTGCGTATACACACGCAAACATTGTATTATAAGACATTTTCCAGCGTCTTTCCCGAAACATTTCGAATTTGAAGTAAGACGGGTGCGAATAGTCTGAGTTAGATGATATTCGCAACTGGAATTGTATTTCTTTGTTATAAAGTATGTGATTTTTCCATGAGCAAATAGCAAAACAATGAGACCTTTCGTGAAAACTCGAATACGGTTATCGTGAATTATATCCACAATCAATTTCTCTGGACTCCAGAGCCAAATTTAGTAAGAATTTTAACCCGTCCAATTTGCCTGTTAATCAATGTCTGTTAACCATTTTTTAATTGGTTTAACATGTTGATGGTCAACTGGAACTGGTAATGTTTCACCGAGCTTCTAAATTCACAGAGATTCGCTTATTCTCCTTTTACTTTTCTAAATAACTAATCCGTGGAATATAGCTGAAGCGTCTACCTAAATCTGCAGCCAGTGGCAGGAGCAACATACAAATCTGATTAGATGGTCATCAGATGGCATAGCTCAACACCATTATTACAGTTTCTTGTTTGAAGACCCACGACAGTCGACACCTTTAGCGATATCAGCTACTTCTTTTAATTCGTAAATCTGTTCACCTGTGACTGTGACCTGTGACCTGTGACTGTGACCTGTGAGTCCAAATTCATCTTTCATCTGGGTTCCTGCTTCTCAAAGGAAGAAGCCTACCAAAACTCTAATCTAATCTGTCTAATTTAACTACGACATCTATCAAGCTCAAGCTGTACATTCGAAAAATTTTCGTATGAGAGATTCACTATTTTTGGTTTAAAATTCCTTAGCTTAGCCGATCTACCGGAAGATTTGAATTCATAAATTTGTTTACCTGAAACAAAATTTAATCCACGTCGTAAGAAATTGAAGTTCACGTTTCAGTTGTGTACCACCAACGCACTCTAATAACAGACACAAGAACAGATTTTTAAACGGTCATTTGGCCTCTTATTTTGAATGGACGCAGTGGCCTATACCAACGCCAAAAATAGTAGATTTACATACTTGTGCGAAAAATCGTTGTTTTGAAGAGTGTGGAGTTTGTATGCTGAGTTGAGGGCGAATAGGCACATGGGAGGTAAACTGAATTTATATGAGAATTTTAGACTACTGCGTCGTGGAGGCCTCTTATTTATTTCTGTTCTCATGTCTGTTCTTGGAGCGCGTTGGTACCATGAACCTTACACGTCTTATCTAATATAGGTTGTGTTTTCCTTGACCGTAGAAACAATGAATGAGGGTTTTGGTTCTCCTTGATTTTCCGGTCGACAAATGAAAAACTTTGGTTTATATGGACGTTTCGAATCGTCAGCATCTAATTTTTTACATAGAAAAAACTCTAAATTTAGCTTATAAGGTAAATGATGGAGAGTTGACTTAGTGGAAAAGTGATCTTAAGTTGTCCGTGTAAATTTGTATGAAGAAAAAATGATCGGTCAACTCAACATCCAATAAACCGCGAGTTGTCCTATGACGTTTGTATATGGGACAATTAACGATTTGTTGAACTTATATGAAATCGGACAACTCACGGTTCACGTAGGTTAACTCTGCATTTTTATTAATTAATTAACTTTGTTAAACGAAATCTTCAATAATTAATAAAATTTTTGTTAATTAAGTAAACAAAAGATAAATCTTTCGAATGAAAGTGGTTCCATGTAACGTAGTTCCAAAATCGCTGAGAAATTCAAGTTCAAAGTTTGGCTTTGTCAATTTAGGTCAACTCTCCATCATTTACCTTAATTCACATTAATCTAACTCAGGGCTCTTATTAGCCCCGTACGAAGTACGAAGGGGCTTATAGGATTACGATGCCGTGTGTAATTGATGGAATTCGAAGCAGACGGTAAGGGCAAAGTGTTTGCCTATGTTCATAGATGACGAATCCGCAATAAAAATTTGGGCCGTCTGTCCGTCTGTCCGTCACGTCGATATCTTGAGTAAATCAAATCCGATTTCAAAATTATTTTTTTTCCCTGAAAGATAGTCAAAATTCAAAATAGTGAGGCTAAGTTCGAAGATGGGCATATTCGGGTCGGCCCTTCGTGAGTTAGGGCCACCTAAGTGATTTAAGGTCTTTTGGTGATATTTATGGCAAAATAAACGATGAAAATGTAAATGACACGGCAAATGATAGGTATTCTCAATACCAATCCAGGAAAAAAAAGTTTTTTAAAATCGGGTGAGTGGACCATGAGTTAGGGCCTTAGAAGTGAAAAGCTGCTAGGGCCCTATGTGTATTTTACATAGAACTCAAGTAAATTTAATCCGTTTTTCGTAATTTTTGTTTCATTTGGAAGGTAATCGAACGCCGAATAGAATGTTGTGGAAAAAAAATTAAATTTGGGTCCTCGGACTAAGGCCGCTACTAGGGCCCTATGTGTATTTTACATTGAACTCGAGTAAATTTCATTCGTTTTTCGTAATTTTTGTGTCATTTGGAAGGTAATCAAAGGCCGAATAGAATGTTGTTGAAAAAAAATTAAATTTGGGTCCTCGGACTAAGGCTGCTACTAGGGCCCTATGCGTATTTTACATACAACTCGAGTAAATTTCATCCGTTTTTCGTAATTTTTGTTTCATTTGAAAGATAATCGAACACCGAATAGAATGTTGTTGAAAAAAAAAAAAAATTTGGGTCCTTGGACTAAGGCCGTTACTAGGGCCCTATGTGTATTTTACATATAACTCGAGCAAATTTCATCCGTTTTTCGTAATTTTTGTTTCATTTGGAAGGTAATCAAAGGCCGAATAGAATGTTGTTGAAAAAAAATTAAATTTGGGTCCTCGGACTAAGGCCGCTACTAGGGCCCTATGTGTATTTTACATATAACTCGAGCAAATTTCCGTTTTTCGTATTTTTTGTTTCATTTGGAAGGTAATCAAAGGCCGAATAGAATGTAGTTGAAAAATAAATTAAATTTGGATCCTCGGACTGAGGCCGATACTAGGCCCTATGTGTATTTATACTCAATAAATTAAAATTTTAGGGCTATTTGAAATTTTGGTTTTATTTGAAAGGAACGTCGTACGGGGCTTCGTAATTGCGCAATGTGCAATTTCTAAGATGTACACATTACATAATAATTTTACTTTAACTACTTTAACCGGCGCATAGGCTTACGGTCAAAGCAGGGTGACAGACGCACTAGGGTCACGTACGCAATAGATATACGGGTTTGTACGGGGCTCAGTCGCAGCAAACGCTCCGACTGTTCTGATGGCTCGTCTAATTTATTTTACTGTTAAGAGGGCAGACTAGGTGTGAAGTAGGCTATATATTGAAAAATTGCTTTTAAAATTAATGTAGACCATTTAATGAAAATCTGTTCCAGCAATTAGATGAGCAATATGTTTATCTATCTCTAAAAAATGAAAAACGATTTACAATAAGCAACAGTTGGAAGAAAACCGATTTCCAAAATATGAACGTCGCTTAAAGTTAGGCTATGCAATATTTTTTTGGAAATCGGTTTTCTTCCAACTGTTGCTTATTGTAAATCGTTTTTCATTTTTTAGAGATAGATAAACATATTGCTCATCTAATTGCTGGAACAGATTTTCATTAAATGGTCTACATTAATTTTAAAACCAATTTTTCAATATATAGCCTACTTCACACCTAGTCTGCCCTCTTAAGTCATTTTACACCGGCGCAGAATGATAGATTTTTAATACATTTCACAGGTGGCGAAATACGTAGTGTACATAAATAAGAGAGTTAGTCTTCGTTTCTTAGCAAGTTTAAATGGACGTAATAATGGCACCAGTTGTGGGATATTGGAACATTCGAGGATTCGCTTCACCTATTCGTAATTTGTTACATTACAAAGAAGTCGAATTCGAGGACAAAGTGTATACAATTGGACCGGCACCCGAATACAATATTTCTGGTTGGACGTCAGTCAAGCCAACATTAGGTCTCGATTTTCCCAATTTACCGTATTATATTGATGGTGACGTCAAATTAAGTCAGGTAAATTGTTTGAATGACATTTTTGTGCAAGAAATCAACAGGTTGACAATAGCTAATTCTGTTCAGAGCTTAACAATTTTGCGCTATTTGGGGAGAAAATACAATTTGGTTGGTGAAACGGAGGATGAAACACTTAGAGTTGAATTAGCTGAACAACAGGCAGTCGATTTACGTCATGGCTTGATGATTATGCTGTATTTCAATCCAAACTTTGAGAAAGACAAGGAAGAGTATTTGAAAAAACTACCGAGTCTAATCGAACCAATTGCCAAATTTCTTGGTCCGAATTCGTGGGTTGCTGGAGACAAATTGACATACGCCGATTTTATCTTATATGATGCACTCGATTTTAACCGAATGTTCAGTCCGGAAACGTTCCAAAGTGCTGGTGCAGAAATCGTAAACAATTTTCTAACTCGATTCGAGAACATTCCTCAAATTAAGGCTTACATGACGAGTGGCAAATACAAGAAATTGCCAATCGTCGCTCCAGTAGCTGAATGGGGTGGTCAGAGTGAATAAATTTCTCGGATTTTTTCGCGGAAACGTTTATAAAACGCACTCAGGTCACATTTGCCTTTGCATTTACACGTTGGTTAGGTATTGCATATGCTGTAACAGAGATTTTTTATGAATAAATTGTACAATTTGTATCGTTCAGCAAAATTGATTCTATGTTTGTTATAAGATGCAATCGTTGACACTGATTCATATTGACATGGTCTGGTCATTAGTGTCGTAATTCAATAAAATCAAACTACTAAACGGACGCAACGCTTAAACTACAGGAGCAGTTGGATATGAAGTTCGAATAGAATTTGGTAGTTAATTGTGAAGAATTGCTTTGTGTCTTCTATGAATTTGGTATTTCCTCTTAAAAGTTATATTTCCAATTCCGTGCTTCTATTTGTTTGTCTCGCAACCCTTATTTTCTTCGATGTTGAATCCTTTATGGGTCAATCGTGGAATGTAGTTCTAGACTAAAACTCCCACTGAGTTTTGTTTCTTACGCATTACCTTAAGATCTCGAAGAGTAACTCATATCAATAATTCGAAAAAATGGCAAAGAAGGGAAAACATTGAGACAAGTTGGTTGATAAACATTTGTGTCTTATTATTACACAGGTATTTCACCCGTCGCATAACTTAAACGAGGAGAATAAAAATGATTTCTCTAATGTTTCTATTCCGTTAAAATATCCACACCCGAATCCGTAACTAAAATTGTGTGTTCAAATTGAGCGGTACGTGAATTATCTGTTGTTACCGCTGTCCAGCCATCATCTAAAATTTCTATCTCCTGTTCTCCCAACGACAAAATGGGCTCAATGGTGAATACCATTCCAGGCAACATGATGCCAGGCAAATCATTTTCTGCAAAAACCAATAACTTCTTTGCATGTTACCAAATATGGAAGAATCTGATAAAGCTAACCGTAGTGCAGTATTTCCGGTGGCCCATGAAAGTACTTTCCAATTCCGTGTCCAATAAACGCTGGAATTACGTTCAATTGTTTGCTATTTGCCATTCGTTCGATTACTGTACCGATTCGATTGAATGGAACATTCGGACCGCAGTTTCGTATTGCCTAAAAATAACAAAATTGACTGGGGATCGCGGTGCAAACATTTAGAATCTACTGACCTCGTCCAAACAAGCCTTTGTGCTTGAAACGAGAAACCGTCCTTTTTCATCAACATCTCCCACCAGAAAAGTTTGTGAGCAGTCGCCATGATATCCATTCAAAAATACCTTCAACGGAAATAGTCATGAAAATGGGCGTCAAATAATCCAAAATCACTTTTCCCTTACGGTTATGTCCACATTAATAATATCACCGTTGATTAAAGGCCGATCGTCGGGTATACCATGACATGCTACATTGTTCACTGAGGTACAGACTGATTTCGGGAAACCACCGTAACGTAACGGGGATGGAAAAGCATTTGCTCGAATAATTTTCGCATGAACATAACGGTCGATTTCGTCAGTTGTTGTCCCAACCTGTTTGGAAATAGGATCATAATCGAATTGCAACTTTTCATTTCTCTATACGCCTGACTTGTATCTTACTACTACAACTTTTCAAGATAGTCGCTGCCAATTTACAAGCATCTCGCATACGTTCAATGTCTTGAGAATTTTTAATTTCTGGTGGTTCATCGGTATCTGTACGGCCAGGTGGAGTGAACTCATAATAGTAGTCAGGCTTGACGACGTGGTCGGGCACTGGTAATTCGGGGAATACGTTTCCTGGTTCAACAATGCTAGATGTGCATAATTGCCAAGATTATACGAAAAATTAGTATTGTCATTCCAATTATAAGTTAAATATGGAAATTGACAAGCGTACCGATTTCGACTGAATGTGTTGTACAGTTTAAAAGTGTTTCGGAACGCAATGTTTCTGTAAATTAAGTTTTTTATTGTCACTGACATGATTCTTAATGGTAAACACACTCATTATGTTTTTGACAATTCTCTTTCGGTTCATTTCAATTCCGACAGCCGGCATTTGATGAGAAGTGTTGTCATCTTTTTGTTTAAGCTAAAAGGGTTCATAGAGAGCGCTTCTGAACAGTTAATTTTAATAGAGTGTTATGATGAAAGAGAAAGAAATATTTTGACAAGTACCCCAAGACAACTTATAATAGACTGGTCTTCGGTCCTCTCGCTCTCAACGTAACATGTTGAAAGAGAAAGCAATATTTTGATAATAAACTAGTCTTTGGTTCTCCCGCTTTGATCATAACAGTCTATTAATCTACGAGTCACTCTTCAAAATGACAAGAATTACATACAAATTTAAACTGGACTTAGTCTCAATAGACGGTTATGATCGGAGCTAGAGTTCCTAAGACCCAGTTAATTATAACTTACCTTAAGTATGGTTCCACTAAACAAAAAGTACTTCGTGTGAGGGCCATAAGAGAGCGAGCAGTCAAGCAGTAAGTACTTAAGGCAAGTTAAAATAAATAATCATTCACACAAAGAATTCATGACTCTTATCTTTACGAGAAAATGCAAGGCCTATTTTGATTGCATAAGCCTCCGAATATTTCGTTATGTTCATGCTAGAAGCAGAGCTGTGTTTTCATTCATTCATCAATTTTCACAAAACAGCTGGACACATAGATTAAATCAATAGGTTTGTTCCAAGGCCATATGAATTTTCTTTCATCCACAGAACCATAACCTCAATAATATCTCTGTGTAAAGCACGTAGGCGACGTTGCTCGATTTGTATGAAATATCACGTAAGCGACGTTGCTGTGGATAAAATTGTCGTTGTTCGGGTTGTCAAAGTTCGTGTTTATAGTTACTTGGAACAAACCTATTAAATTTAACTGGTTTTCGCTTTATATCAGAGAAATGAAAACAGATGGCGTTGCCTCGACAGCAAGGCCATCTGTTATCGTTTATCTGCTTTATATCGATCAGTGCCTATGTTACGAAGTACGAAAAATTTACGGAAAAACTTTTTTGGAACACACATTGTGGTAAAAGCAGTGATAATTTTCGGAAATTTTCAGTAAGTTCAGTAAATAAAATTTCCAATATTAGGCCCCTACGTTGTTGGTTCGATACGTGTGTCCTTCCTGTGCTCACATATGGAGCGTTAACATATGAAACGTTAACAAAAGCTTCCGAAAATAAATTAAGAGTGGCACAAAGAGCCATGGAACGGAGTATGCTTGGAATGACGCTCAGATAGAATGACAAATCAATGGATTCGACAACAAACAAAAGTCGTTGATGTCATGGAAAGAATAGCATCTTTAAAGTGGAGCTGGGCGGGACATATTGCAAGAAGGACGGACGAACGTAGGACCAAAAAGATCATGAACTGGAGACCATCTAAAACATGGCCTAGAGGTAGACCACCAGAGAGATGGAATAATGGTATAAAGAGCATTGCAGGCGCAAATTGGCAACAGATCGTTCGGAATGGAAAAGAATTGGGGAGGCCTATGTCCAGCAGTGTATAGAAACAGGCTGAAGAAGAAGAAAAAGACATTATTGGTAGGAATTATTTTCGGTTTAAATTAGTGATCATATCCATTGTACATACTACGCTTACGCTTCAATTATTTGCATTGATAACACCCAGAAACTGCAAGAAAATCGATTCTGCAAAACACTTTCCATTTACTGTTTCCATCGTTCCAAAAAAAATCCTCTTTTACGGCAACACTGCACCAACACCATACACATTTTTGTCAGTGACATTTTTGTTTACATTCCGTTCGATCACCTACAAATCAGATCTCCATCGAAAAAGGGCTTTATAACCGAAATTATGTTCAAAAACACGTTTCAATCGGGTTTCCTTTCGATATTGTATTCGATTGGCAGCAAACCATTACAAATCTGGGACAAAAAAGTGCGAAATGGTCACATTAAACGAATTACAGATAACGACATACAGAGCTTGGTACTGGAACTGATTGGAACCAATGTGAGCACAACGTTTATAACATGCCCGGCAGATCCGAAGAAAACTCTGGGAATCAAATTGCCCTTTCTGGTGATGATCATAAAGAATTTGAAGAAATACTTTACATTTGAGGTTCAGGTACGTGAATTGCTTTGATTATCGAATTTTGTAGAAAAAAAAGAAGGGAAAAAACTCAAACAAACCTCCCTGGTTACCGTGGATTTATTTAAAAAAAAAAAAAAAACGTTTTTATTGGCATAGGTTCTGGATGACAAAAATGTACGACGAAGATTCCGTGCCAGTAACTATCAGTCAACAACTCGAGTGAAACCGTTTATTTGCACGATGCCAATGCGGCTGGATGAGGGCTGGAATCAAATCCAATTCAATTTATCAGATTTTACCAGACGCGCTTATGGCACCAACTACGTGGAGACACTGCGTGTACAAATTCATGCAAATTGTCGAATTCGACGGGTGTACTTTTCGGATCGATTATATTCAGAGGAAGAGTTACCATCCGAATTTAAATTGTTTTTACCCATACAAAAACCAGCACCGAAGGCACTAGCTAATCAATGAATTGATCAGACAGATTGTATGATTTAGGAGCGAATGTTGAATTTAAAAAGATTTTAAATTTCAAAACGACTGAAAGTTTACCATTTATGATGCACAATTGTGAGTTTCATTGTTAACTCAAAGTAATGTCAATCAATTCACATTTACAACATTTTTTTTCACTCAAAAGCTTAAACCATTTGTATCACGCGTTTTTTGTGTTACCAACCACGTTGTGTCACGTAAAGTTATCAAACGGAAAAATAATAAAAAAATCTAACGACCCTCTGGACTGAAACAAGACTTTTAATTCAACTGTTCCCATTAAAATTGTCAATTTTTTCGTCCCGGATATAAGAAACAGGACTGTTGCTAGCCCTCAGACCCCAACTTCTAAAGGAGGTGAAACTGGTCACTAAATTAGATTCGGCGAAGGTCAAGAATGTGCAGATCTTAAAATCTTCGAACAGCAGTTTCAAAGTTCTCAGCGAATGACTGCAGGGGTTGACCTATTTATTGTGCCAGCGATTAATTTTCGCAGTACTAATACTCAATTGTTTTCAGAATGACATCAATTATCAAATAATGTGATCTGTGTCTGTAAGGTAGTGGTTTCGAGATTACGTTCTGTAACAGTCCTGAGCACGAAATTCGAGTAGAGAGACTAAGACTTACTTGCAGAGGAACCACTAGAATTTCACCAAAATAGTTAGATTTTTATCCGTTTTTTCAACTGTTCAACTGCATTAAAGAAAGTGAATTCATTCAGTTTTCGATCTTCCATCACAAGCGTTGAGGATTTTTTTTAAAAGTGGCTTTTGCTTTTTGGGACCAATACCTTTCCCAGGCGCATATAAAAGTGTACTGAAAAATTAGTCCGATTTCGATAGGTTGTTTTTCAAAAGAATCCCTCTGAATCGTGAGTATTCCTTCTGGACGAATTAAACAAAAAAAAAAACATTTCTTTCTATCTTTATCCTTGAATTATTGTCTTTATCAGTGGAACGCAGGGAAATTTGGAAATTTGGTCTGCTGACATTACTGAAAATTACCGAATTTTACCAAAAATTTACCGAAAAAGTTGTTCGGTTATTGTAGCTAAGTCAATTTCGGTAATTTTCAGTAAATATAATTCTTAATAAGCGTCCCTAGAGAACGTCAATTAAGAAGCTGTAAACGATCCAAAATTTCGACGAATCACACTATACTGAGGGATGCTTTTGAAAAACAGCCTACCGAAATCGGATGCATTTTCTAGTGGCATTTTTTATATGTTCCGAGAAAGGACTTCGACCCTAGAAACCAAAACCACCTTCAAAATATTCTTCGAAGTTTGTGGACTAACGAGAGGTCATAAAAAACCGAAAAGTAGCACCTTTCTTACAAAAATATCTCCAGTTACACTAGCCGTACAGGGTCGTGTGGGGTGTCATTAGAAGGGTAATTGCATGTACCATTTATACCCTAAGTGTTGAAGTTAGTTAGCGATCGAAGCATTCGTATACATTCTATTGTTTATTCTAATCACATTAGCTTTGGCACAGAAGAATATTTTCGTTCATTCGTGGTGTGTTTGGGACTAAACCTACTTGGTGTGTTTGGGCCTAAACCTACCTTGCCCGTTTCTCTTCTATATACTGAATACTCATTGAAGAGTATAACCTGAAGTGAATCATAACTCGCTGATCCATGAAGCAATCGTCTCCTCCTCGTCTTTTCTAGGTGTTGGTGTGTTTGGGACTAAACCTGTCTTGCCCGTTTCTCTTCTATATACTCATTGAAGAGTATAACCTGACGATTGCTTCATGGATCAGCGAGTTATGATTCACTTAGTCAGTCAGTCAATTAATAAAGACAATATTTTGTAAACCGCTTCTGTTCCTTGAGACAAATTGGAATCTCCAACAGGTTATGGGCCCAGATCGGGAATAGAGCAGTATAGAATACAGGTCGAATATTTGTGGATTGAATGAATGGAATTACTATGGATTTGTGCGGAATGGTATTGTTATGAACACATTATTGGATACACGAAATCGGAACGAAAATGGATTATGATTTGGAATTGCGAACTGAAAGAAGAAAATGTTGATTACTGGAATGAAAAGGGACAAAGATTGGATTACAATTACAGTTCAAAGATAAAAGAAGAAACAATCAAAAGTTATTAGCGGCAACGACCTTGGCAACGTTTAACGGAAGAAAGAAAAGACAAGAACAGAAAGGAAAGGAAAAGAACAGAGAGGAAAAGAACAGAAAGGAAAAGAAAAGAACAGAAAGAAGAAGAAAAGAACAGAATTTGAGCAACAGAGCTTGAGCGGAATGATAGCAACAGAGCTTCAGTGACAGAATTTGACCAATACAGTTTGCAATAGAACTTGAGCGGAGAGCAACACAGTTTGAGCATAATAAGATGAAGAAGAAAAAGAAGAAAATAAGATGAAGAAGAAGAGGAAAATAAGATGATGAAGAAGAAGAAAATAAGATAAAGAAGAAGAGAAAGAAGAAACGAAGAAGATGGAGAAAGTAAATTGTAGGTAATGGTGGAAAGAACAGGATATTCAACTATACGACAACATTTATAAAGGAACTTCTTGAGGTTTAACACATGAGTTAAATTTTTTTATGGTCCTGCTGAAGGAGAAATTTATTTCATGCAATTGGAAGAATTTATAATTCCTCTGAGGATTTTCCTATCGATTTCCAAGGATTTTTTACTGATTCTGAAGTGATTTTCAAAGGATTCTTTTCAATTTTCAAGGATTCTATTCTTTTTATTGGACTTTCCTGAGCCTTTTAAACGTTTTTTTTAATTGATTTTGTGAATTTTCTGAGGATTTTCTACGAATTTGACGATTTTCTTTTCGTTGATACGATTAACAAAATTAACGAATTATCACATTCCTAATTTTTCATAATTGTAACAGATATTCTATGAATTTTTGCCACTCTGTTCATTATCGTTTACCGAATCTACTGAAATTTACCGAAAAATGAATTCGGTAAATTTTATGTAAACTTCAATAAATTTCGGTAACCTTTGGTAAATTTCAGTAAATTCGGTAAATTTACCAATAATATGACACTGATGACGAGTTTAACATGAAATGATCAATGGGGTTTAATGTTCCTGATTTACTGGAAACATTTTGTGGAAGCAGGTTATTCAGCAACATGTGTAAAGCTCGCAGACTATGCAATTTAATTATTTACTTTATTCATTCTATAAATAGCTTAATAAATAAATTAACAAATTTACATTATCAAGGAAATAAATCTTAAGTATTGAAGGGTGAAAGGTGAAAAAGTTTTCCCTAACGATTCAGAATTTGTAGAAGTCAAATTTTTTATCAAAAAATTTATTGAGGATAAAGGAAATAGTTATTCAGCAGTTGTCCATAGTCTTCAAATTTTTTGTGACTAAATTTTCACAATTTCGAATAGACTAAGTTCACTCTACAATCCTGATATAATCACTTCGTTCACATTTTCCTCATCTTCATCCTCGATTTCCGGCAGTTCTTGCTTGTGAACGATTTGTACCTCCATCGGTACTTGGGCCGGTTGACGGGGTGCGGTTTGTCCTGTGAAGAAAGATTTCTTTTTTTTAGTAAATTTGGCTCGACGTGTCTCTGTGGATAATTAGGATAAAAACAACGAAGACTCTTAATTAAATGTAGGAATGGCTAGTGTTGGTCATCTGTTAGGAACAGAAATAATTTTGGCGATTTTTTGAAATAGCAGGACGAGTAACCTGTTGAATCTTATCATTATCCTAGTTAACTGATGGGCTACTGAAACTGATATTGAAACTGTTTGTATTAAGAATAAGCTTGGAACAGGTCAGATAAACCTGAAATCTGAATTTCTGTGAGTTAGATTTACGATTATTCGCCCTCGCCTATTGTACTAAGCTCGTAAAAGTAAGAAAATGAAACCACAAAAAAACGAAAATTTCTTGCTATGCACGGTGCGGTTGAATTAATTTTAACTGAGCATTTCGATGCACTTTTGATATTTTTCGATATTATTAGTCAGCTCGGAGCCCTGAACAAGGTTCCACAAAAATTTTTGATTTTCATCCGTATTTTCGGTGACAGTGGTGCATCGTCCATCCTGTCTACAGAGAGAGTGGAGGAAAACTGGTTGTGGTTTCAATCGATAGTGCCTGAAATTCTAATAACAATTGTACAAAAATGTGGTACCCTAAGTGCAAGTGAAGTCGACAGAGACATGCTAAAGTTGAAAAAACGTGTTTCAAACAGTCATAGAGGCGTGGATACATGAGGGATGAAGCTAATAAATATTTCTAGCAGTAGAGCAACATTTCCTCTACCAATGACCAAAAAATTATTTTTGGAGACCAACTACATAAAGGCCGACAGTAGCTCAAAGTTTTTCCCTCATATTTGGTAAAATTTGCAGGTTTCAGAGGTACCTGAGACGCACTTATTAAATTTTATTGTAAATAAAATGGTTAATTCTGAAATTCTGGAAGTCTTAGCTGTCTATCGACACCACACTTGCAATGACTCATGTCAACAGTGCCGATTTGTTGCGCTAATAAGTGAATTGTGTCCTTCTACGACGAAATTTTGTGCTTGATTTGAAAAGTCTTTGAAAACACTGCTGGAATGATTTGTTTGATAAACAAAGTTATAGGAACAACGAAAAAAGCAAAATAACATCGATTTTTTGCTTTTCATATAGATATTTCAAATCATGCACAAAATTTCGTTGTGGAAGGACACATTTCACTTATTCAAGCAACATATCGGCACTGTTGACATGAGTCATTGCATGTGTGGTGTCGATGGACAGCTGAGACTTCCAGAATTTCAGAATTAACCATTTTATTTACAATAAAATTTAATAAGTGCGTCTCAGGTACCTCTGAAACCTGCAAATTTTACCAAATATGAGGGAAAAACTTTGAGCTACTGTCGGCCTTTATGTAGCTGGTCTCCAAAAATAATTTTTTGGTCATTGGTAGAGGAAATGTTGCTCTACTGCTAGAACTATTTATTAGCTTCATCCCTCATGTATCCACGCCTCTATGACTGTTTGAAAATCACGTTTTTTCAACTTTAGCATGTCTCTGTCGGCTTCACTTGCACTTAGGGTACCACATTTTTGTACAATTGTTATTAGAATTTCAGGCACTATCGATTGAAACCACAACCAGTTTTCCTCCACTCTCTCTGTAGACAGGATGGACGATGCACCACTGTCACCGAAAATACGGATGAAAATCAAAAATTTTTGTGGAACCTTGTTCAGGGCTCCGAGCTGACTAATAATATCGAAAAATATCAAAAGTGCATCGAAATGCTCAGTTAAAATTAATTCAACCGCACCGTGTATGCTCTTATAGCTTGATGTCGAGATTTAAAAATAAATTTTTAAAAATGTCGCAAACAATAGTCAACCAATTTAAAGTTCAATAAGATAGATATACGGGCACAAAATGCTCTGCTTACCATATTTTTCGTGAATTTGTCGATGTCTCTTCAATGCAAAACGATCCGCGAATGCAGCGGAACAAATATCACATTTAAATGGCTGTGCGACGAAAAGAGTTGAAAATCATTAGTTTTGGATTGCAGCGGACGCATAGACGAAATTTGTTACCTTCTCTCCGGAATGGACCTTTGCATGATTCTTTAAATGGGCTGCCTGACTGAATGCCGATCCACATATGTCACATTTGTACGGCTTCTCTCCGGTGTGAATCCTGTGAAATGAGAGGCGGAGATGGGTTATGAATTCGTACAATGACTTCCGAAAGTGATCCGCCAACTCTTACCTGCGATGATTCCACAGAGTTGCATGGCGGGCAAATCCTTTATCACACACCTCGCACACGTACGGCTTTTCACCGCTGTGTGTACGCTCGTGATTTTTCAAATGCGGTGACTGGGAGAACTGCATACCACACGTGGCACATCTATTTGGACGATCAGAAGAAAAGTTAAAACAGCGGCCAAGAGGAGGACGACTTTTGAGGAACTTACTTGTACGGCTTTTCTCCGGTATGGATGCGGGAGTGATTCTTTAAATAGACAGCTTTTGCGAATGCCAGACCGCAGATGGAACATTTGTAGTTTTTCTCGCTAAGTAAGATTTAATGTTTATTAACAATTATGCAAACAAGCTCCTCTGAATAGAATAGCATACCCGCTGTGCAATTTCTTGTGCGACCACAAACTCGAATATCGCGAAAACGAACCGCCGCAAATGTTACAATGGAACGGTTTCTGTTGTTCCTGTTGACCGGCTTTTGCCGGCTTCTGACCACCAATATATATCACACCTGACCCGTTGCACTTATTGCATTTCGTTACTGCGGCTAAATTGCGCTTTTTCACCGGATAGTAACCAGGCAATATGTGACCGCTTTGGTTTTGCTGTTGTTTTGAATTCGACGATCCGCTGGATGTGTTTGTTACCGGCATAATGTTGTGCTGCGAACCGATCGAATCCATTGAATCACTTTGGGCGCTGGGTATTTCACTCATCTCGAATTTGACGTCGCCGTCGGGTGCCACAAAGATTTGTGTTGCCGTTTGGCGAGCTTGGATGTGCGTGGCATTGTCATTGTTTATACAATTCTCGCAACGGATTAATTTGGGACCTTTCCGCTTCGTACTGGCCGGTATTGATGCACCACATGTGATACATTTGGTCAATTTGTCCGTGACTTTAGTTGTGGTTATTGTGATTGATTGAGGTTGTTGTTGTTGATGGTGTTGTTGTTGCTGCTGCTGCTGTTGCTGCTGCTGTTGTTGTTGATGTTGTTGTTGTTGCTGAAAACATATAACGAATTATGGAGAGCTTCACTAAAGTGGTTTCATTAAAATTGAAAGTTTTTCCCTATTCTTCTAACGGGCCAATTAGGGGGTAAGCGTACCAATTGTCAGACAAGGAGGAGCCGTCGGTCACCTATTGTTCTCTCATTCATAAAAACAGTTTAGAAATGAAAGGGGACAATAGGTGTCCAAGGACTCATTCTTGTCTGAGGATTTGTACGCTTACCATACGTACTGTAAACGGAATTAATTTGTTGTCCTTACTTGTTGTTGTTGCTGCTGCTGCTGCTGCTGCTGTTGTTGTTGTTGAATAATTTGTTGAACTTGTTGTTGTTGCTGTTGTTCGGCAGCTTGCTGTAAGGCTTGTGTCGTTGCTGGCTCTAACTGCTCCGTAGCGACAATTTGAATTTGTCCTAAGCTTTGACCGTTTTCATTCACAATATTCTGCGCTTGCACAATGTTTTGCGACTGTGTAACAACGGTAATCTGTTCATTGTTTGTGTCACTGCCGTCCTGTGTGTGAATCCGTTTGTGATGGTTCAGCAGTGTTAAATGCGAAAACATTAGGCCACACACATCGCACTTGAAACTGATGTTCGAAATAGTGTTGGTAATGGGTTTATTAACCACTTGAATACGACCATTGCTGTCGACTGTAGCAATTCCGGCAACTGTACCAACGGTACCAGCACCACCCATTTGCATCTGATTCACCAGTGCATAATTGGCATATCCGAATGGTTGTGCGATATAACACGTCTTGTTATCATCGGTTAATTGTGCCAGATTAACGGTACTTGTGTGTCCCTGATTGATGGAAGTAACAAGAAAGGAAATCAAGGCGGATCGAAAAATGAAAAGAATCAAAGCAAAAAGAAAGAAAAGAAAAATGTTCAACTAGCCAACATTACCTGAGACGTTGGCGTTAACATTTGAATTTTATTTACATTTGTTGTGTAGCAAAAAGTCGGGAACTCTTGGCCTTTCTGTCCTTCGATTTTCGGTTTCAGTGTACCATCGCTGGTTTGATATTGGATCGTTGTCGGTGTACCATTTTGCAGCGTATTTGTCGTAAACATTATCGTCTTTGTTAGGTCCTCCATGCTTAGAAGTTCCTGGTGCTAGAACTGTTCACTGGAATTCCGAAAAAATAAAATGTTAAATTTAACCGACTGAAATTCGAAATTTTTTTTTTTTGCGACATGGTCAAATGTTGGGCTCGGAACAGATCCGGACGAGTTTAATACATGTCAGGTCACTTCAAGCTAAGGTCAAATAAGTTTTTAGTTTCAAATCTAGATTGTTTTTCGCCGTAACAAAAAGAAAAAATTCCAAACGAACCATCTAAATACTCTCGACATAACGCACCAAAAAGGGGACCGATTTTTGAGTTCATCAAGTCAGAAAAGTCGTTGACTTCTACCATTCATACGATGGCATTATATAGAATATCAAAACAAAAACAAACCGGCGTGATAAATAACAGAGGAAAAGGCATATTTCCGAAGCAGAACAGAAAGAAAACAAAAAACCGAAAGAGAAAGGAACAAAAAAGAAATTTGATGGTTTTGATGTTGCATGTTTCGTCTCCTAAAAGAATAGAAGACTCTGCTCTCGATGGCAAAGTAACACATATATCACTATCTATCTACGTACGACTATAACAACAGCATAGCAAATTACTAAATCGAGAGCTGCAAGATATATCTTTCATCACACGCAAATAATAAATACACAAATCTGTTCGAAGCGTTCCATATACACACTCTGTTACACACACGACACAGAAAACACACGTATACATACACCCACATTGGATTGAGACATATTTTTACGTTCGTTTGTCGCATTTGTTCTCATTTATTATCAGCATCGCTTTTTGGTTTGGACTTTTACACAAGAGGAGAACAAAAAAAAATGATATAAAATGCGACCGAATATGTTTCGCGCCCCCAACAATATTTTATTTATCTTCAATCGGAAAGTCTGCCGCCAGAAAAGGATGACTTTAGACAATATTCTCTTCAGTTTATTGAATTGTGTAGAATGAGTAGGTGATTAGCTAATCATTTTCAGAAATGGAGATAGATGAACTTGATTTTATCTTCTCGGTATTTATATTTTCCGTTTCGACAGGTTCCGGAATGTCAAACAAAAACAATAAAAAATAGTATTTTCAAAGCGGCAAATGGAAATTTGTTCAAAGCAACGTGAAAATGTATACACTGAAAATCGGAAATTTAGGCGGCCATTTCAGTAAAATAATCATGGAATTACAACACACAATGAATTATAGTGGTATGACGCGCCCGCTTTTAGCACAATTTTCACGCACAAATTTCACTGTAAATTCATTCACATTTCACCGAAACTTATCATTTATCACAAAAAATTCATTCTTACCAAGCGGTTGGAACCTTTTTGATTTTGTTTAGAAACAGAAAACCTTTTTAATAATAAAAAATCTTTTGTCTCGCTTTAATATGGCGGCCAGCAAATAATCAACTTCAATTCGACTATGTGTTGTCGTGGGGCATGTAATATGCTATGTCGCTCTCGGGTGGAAGAGTTTTGCCGATGATGTGAAAGACGGAAAAAAACCATGTACATATGAAATGGCTTGAACACGATAAGTGAGAAAAATGCGCTTCAGAGCACGTCAGAAGATTATTGTTAGAAAAGGATACGCTGTGATTGGTGGAACGTGTTCGGCAAAAATTGAAAATTGAAAAACACGAGCGAACGAGAGAGCAAACTTATCGTTTTAAGAGAGATAAAAAAACATGAATCGTCTGAATATAGTGTTACCTGATTGACATAAATTGTCTGAAATTGACAATTGTACTTGAATACGTTGTCGTCCTTTTCTAAAAACAGCATTAAAAAGTAGAAAACGAAAAAGCTTGATAGGTCTGTTCCAAGGCTATACGAATTGTCAAATTTCATGCATAGAGACAAAACCTCATCAATATTTATATGAAAACCGATCGGGCTCGTTCATAACTATTGCATGACTGCACTACTCAATACTCATCTACTTCTGGTCCGAACTTTTTGTTAGATTTAGCACGCTATTTAGCCTTCCTTGCCTTCCTTACCTTCCTCCATATCTTCCGTTTACTTTGCCTTGGGTCACAATCCCCAAAATTCCTCATTTATTTATCTTTTCTATATTTTAGTCATACGTAAAGTCAAAATCTCAAAAAGAACTCAGAAATTTTAATTACGTCTACGGTCCATGCTACGGTCTCTCAACCCATCCGCAAATAATTTTTTCGCCGTATCTCTCAACTGGTGTATTAAGAGTAAGAACTCCCTTCATCCAACATGTTCCGCCATTATAATTTTTATACGAGAAATGAGTACAGTCCGTATTCACCAAACACTTTTCACCACAATCGGCTGCATTTCCAGCCGATACACTCCCAACATCACCTCCTGTGAAATCACAATTATAGCTCCAGAAAATGTTTTCGGAAGGCGATGTTGCTTGGAAATATAAGCCTTCGACTTCCCATTCTAAAAATTAATGGTTAGGTTGGAGTAATATTAAAGAAAAATGATTTTACCTTTGTCAGCATACTGATCTGGAACACATTGGCTTTCGCTCGTATAAAATTTAATGAAGTCACATGCGGCAACGAGTTGCTGAATTCTACCTTTGCAGTTTACACTGACTGTCGATTCGTTTTTATTCAAATTTGTTTGCTTTAAAATGCGTTTAAGCGATCTGTTGTTTATTTTCTCTCTGTTCCTTTTAGCCTTGACTTGCAGAGACCTCATAACATAATTATCGAAACTTCCAATTTTATTTCTTCGATTGTCGTAGATTTTTCTCAATTTCGACAGTTGCTCGCCCTCCACTATTCCCGTAATTAAATTTATTTCGCAAGTTGTTTCGGTCGGACATGCTATTAGAGTCTCCCAATTGTACGTTAATTTACTACAAGTTTCAATTGGTCTGGTTAAGAGACAACATGCAATATCAACATTATTTAAAGTCGACTGGTCCCGCTTAAAAAACAGTCCAGACGACGAGTCGACCTGTGTGGCAATACCACATACAGCTCTCTTTGAGGGGCAATGTTTTTCCTTGGTCCAATCTCCCCACGGCAAAAATCCACTATTATCAGCGATTATTTGCGATGGATCGCCACTAATGTCGGAGCATATTAATTTGAAATCTACTGCTCCGACATCATCCCCGAGTAACCCTTGAAAAGGCTGAGAACGAAGTTGAAAGCCAGTGGCGAATCCATTCAGGCAATATTTTGTTTTACCGAAAGAGCCATATGCTCCAGTCGCGCTGTTAATCATGCTATCGTATCCATTCATATCAGTACATATAAGCTGTATAGCATTAAGAGCCGTATTGTCACCGACGTGAGTATGGTCTACCTTCAATCTCATGCCTGTAACAAAACTATTTTTTGGACAGAATTCGTGTGGGCCAAATTTTCCCCAATGGGTTACTCTAGGTGATTTGAGCCAAACGACATTCCCATTATGATGTGAACTTGCACTTGTACAAATTAAAACAAATAAAACAATTCCAAACACCATTTCTACACGCAACAAAGAACAACACACCTTCGTCGTTGCAGTAATACTGTAAAAAAAAGAGAAATACTGCCGCAATTACAAATCGGTGCATTATTTTCACATAAAATGATTAAAGTGTATCGACCAAATACTATGAAGTGGGCTCGTACGCGAGTTGTAGAGAACGATCTGATTTATACAAATTTCTATCACAGCAATAATTCTCGTGACTGTTTTGCGTATTCAATGATATTGGTGATCAAAAATAGTTATTTTTAGACACCCTATCTAGCAAACCAACTTCGTTTTGACAGTTGACTAATTTCTAATGTTAGAGAGAGTTTTAGCAATGAAAGTAGTTAAGTAGGTATGGCCAGTCCATACAAGTCGGAGCACATACGGATTTGCATGGCGCCACCTCAAACGAACTCATTTCTAGTGGAAATTTCCACTAGAAATGAGTTCGTTTGAGGTGGCGCCATGCAAATCCGTATGTGCTCCGGCTAGAACAAATTTGAACGTTTGGCCATACCTATCCATTTACTTTCATTGAGTTTTAGTTGGCACATAAAAATGTTTGGACGTACCAAGGATTGTAACAGATTCACACTAGTTTTGTAATCTTTACTTCAACCACAGGTCAGTGTCAAACAGCGATTTCTTCCTATCAAATAGTGTCAAATAAGTTGTCAATTTCACAAAGCTAACCTCAAACCATGACAACTTCATATAAATTTGTTTAACCGTTAGTTTTATATTGATCCGTATTCAGCTTATGAATCGTAAATTCAGCTGTGAAAATGCATAGATGTCGCCACTAGAGAAAAGGATAAAAATAACTCACCAGACGTGCCCTATTGACAATGATCGATTTAGTTAGCAATTTTTATGCGATGTGTGTCCTTCTTATGTACCAGTAGGCCTGCTCTGACTCCGGGGAATGTGGGATATTGGGCTAATGAGATGTTTTTCTGGTCCTGAAGGCTTAAATATTGAACCCATCTCTTTTTTTAGAATTTAAAAAAATAGTTTAGGCATGGAGAGCGAAGCATTTGTACCACACATTCTACATTGTTACGAAAAAGAATGTGCGTGCATAGCGCATGTGAAAGACTATGTCCGTCGTATGCAACAGGTACGCCCTAATTTTGTATGCACCTCTGTCGCAATGTTCGTTATATTAACGAATCCACAACAAATTTAAATCAATCGCAGAATTTCTAAAAAACAGTACCGCGTTCTTCTACTACTATTTTCATCGGAAAATTTTTCACATCTGGTAAGGTATCTTTGTGTCACAAAGTTATCGATATAGTCATACTCTCTTCTTCTGTCTCTATTTTAAACCACGTTTGTCAGGATGGTTAGCATTTTCTATTAAACTAAAATATAATCAGCGTTCTGCTAACGAAAAACATTCAAATTTTACTTCATCGAAGCAAAGAGCCATTCAAGAAATGGATTTGTTCACAGTAGACAATGTTGGTGAAACAGAACTGCTGGATCTAAATATAAACGAAAAGAATTCTGTGAAATTTGTGCGGAAAGTTGATGCATTGAACGAAGTTGATAATAAGAATGTAGAAGAAGATAGGGCTGAAGAAGATGAGGAAGATGAAGACCTATCCGACGCAGACTTTGGTGGTACGCAGCAAAACAAAATAGATTCACAACATCAAAAATTGTTTGTTTTACTTACATTGAACCACATTTTCAAACAGATTTACCGAGAAACATCGTCGACATTTCACAAATCATAAAATTGCCGAAGACCGCACAAAAAACCGAACTCCAAGAGAATATGGACAAATTCTGTGTTTTACTGGAAAGGATAATGAGAGCACGGGAAAATGGCGAGCAAATTTCAGACGACGAAGATGAAACCACGTCCCGAAGGAAGGACGCGGAAAAGAATCTTGAATGTGTGACTACGGGCATCGAAAAGAAGAAGTCTGTGGAAATGCTGACAGAGAAGCAGCGAATCAAACGGGGGAAGGTAAGTCTGACCGATTTCCAACAGCATTGTGCTCAACAACCAAACATACCATGATGAGAAAATGCCAACTGAACCATTGTTCAATGGTTGATGATAGTTTCAGACTCTTAAACTTTCACAGTGCCCTCCCGCTGTAATCTTAGTACGATTGGATGAAGACTTTCATTGTACCGTAAGGCCAACGGGACATCAAAATTCATTTCGTTTTAATGAACGTTTTCTTTTAACGACATGGATGCGGTGCGAGCGAAATATTCCCTCGGAACCGTTGAGTATCGTTTAAAGGGGGTTCAATCTGACGAATTGTTCGGGAACCGGTTTTAATGTCAAACATTTTGAGGAGTCAAGAATTATCCTTCGAAATCGAAATGGTTCCCCACATTCACTTGGCTGTAAATGGGCATTTAACTGTGAAAGTGAAACTACTCACAACCTTGAATATGATTGATGTTTCTTTAGTAATCTGAACCGAATGAAAAACTTCATTTCTGATGTAAACTCATTGAACGAGGCGTCATTTTGAATTCAAAACTTTTTCTTTTGATTTCAGGCAGAACGTTCCAAAACCAAAGGTAAAAATTGGTTCAATTTACCCGCCACTGAAGTTACCGACGAGATTAAAAATGACCTGGAGGTCAT